>NW_020185317.1:558590-694581 GCF_003031525.2 Neophocaena asiaeorientalis asiaeorientalis
CCATGTTCTTGGATTGGAAGAATCAACATTGTGAAAATGACTCTACTACCCAAAGCAATCTACAGATTCAATGCAATCCCTATCAAACTACCACTGGCATTTTTCACAAAACTGGAACAAAAAATTTCACAGTGTGTATGGAAACACAAAAGACTCCGAATAGCCAAAGCAATCTTGAGAAAGAAAAACGGAGCTGGAGGAATCAGGCTCCTTGGCTATACTACAGACTATACTGCAAAGCTACAGTAATCAAGACAGTATGCTACTGACACAAAAACAGAAATATAGATCAATGGAACAGGATAGAAAGCCCAGAGATAAACCCACACACATATGGTCACCTTATCTTTGATAAAGGAGGCAAGAATATACAGTGGAGAAAAGACAGCCTCTTTCAATAAGTGATGCTGGAAAACTGGACAGCTACATGTAAAAGATTGAAATTAGAACACTCCCTAACACCATACACAAAAATAAACTCAAAATGGATTAAAGACCTAAATGTAAGGCCAGACACCATCAAACTCTTAGAGGAAAACATAGGCAGAACACTCTATGACATAAATCACAGCAAGTTCCTTTTTGACCCACCTCCTAGAGAAATGGAAATAAAAACAAAAAGAAACAAATGGGACCTAATGAAACTTCAAAGCTTTCGCACAGCAAAGGAAACCATAAACAAGATGAAAAGACAACCCTCAGAATGGGAGAAAATATTTGCAAATGAAGCAACTGACAAAGGATTAATCTCTAAAACATACAAGCAACTCATGCAGCTCAATATAAAAAAAGCAAACAACCCAATACAAAAATGGGCAGAAGACTTAAATAGACATTTCTCCAAAGAAGATATACAGATTGCCAACAAACACATGAAAGAATGCTCAACATCATTAATCATTATAGAAATGCAAATCAAAACTACAATGAGATATCATCTCACACCAGTCAGAATGGCCATCATCAAAAAATCTAGAAACAATAAATGCTGGAGAGGGTGTGGAGAAAAGGGAACACTCTTGCACTGCTGGTGGGAATGTGAATTGGTACAGCCACTATGGAGAACAGTATGGAGGTTCCTTAAAAAACTAAAAATAGAATTACCATATGACCCAGCAATCCCACTACTGGGCATATACCCTGAGAAAACCAAAATTCAAAAAGAGTCATGTACCAAAATGTTCATTGCAGCTCTATTTACAATAGCCAGGACATGGAAGCAACCTAAGTGTCCATCAACAGATGAATGGATAAAGAAGATGTGGCACATATATACAATGGAATATTACTCAGCCATAAAAAGAAACGAAATTGAGCTATTTGTAGTGAGGTGGATGGACCTAGAGTCTGTCATACAGAGTGAAGTAAGTCAGAAAGAGAAAGACAAATACCGTATGCTAACACATATATATGGAATTTAAGAAAAAAAAATGTCATGAAGAACCTAGGGGTAAGACAGGAATAAAGACACAGACCTACTAGAGAATGGACTTGAGGATATGGGGAGGGGGAAGGGTAAGCTGTGACAAAGTGAGAGAGTGGCATGGACATATATACACTACCAAACGTAAGATAGATAGCTAGTGGGAAGCAGCCGCATAGCACAGGGAGATCAGCTCGGTGCTTTGTGACCACCTAGAGGGGTGGGATAGGGAGGGTGGGAGAGAGGGAGACGCAAGAGGGAAGAGATATGGGAACATATGTATATGTATAACTGATTCACTTTGTTATAAAGCAGAAACTGACACAGCATTGTAAAGCAATTATACTCTAATAAAGATGTTAAAAACTCTCTGTGTAATTCCAGTGGCTCATCCAGGTGTCATAACCTCTGGTCTAGACACTAATTTGATCATTAATTATGTATCAAGTTGTCCCTCCTATTATTTTGGTTATGTGACTTTTGTGATTTAATTTCAGTTTTCAAGTCCTTATGCTTAATTTTCCAATTAGGTTATAAGCTCCTTGCAAGTAGGGATTTCATCCAACTCCTCATTATTTCTCCTTCCTCACTGCTGAAATATCTAGAATAGCACTTTGCATATATAGTAAATGTAGGTGTATGTCGATATGAAATATGAAATGTAGGTATATGTTTATATGAAATATAATTTACCAGATATCCTTCTTATGATGTTCTTAGTCTCTCATATCTTTAAAATCATCATTACTTTCTAAAGTTTCTAAAGGCTAGAAGTACACATAATTTCAAGTATGATAGTACAAACATTGCTTATACAGAACTCCTGGTTTCACATAGTTAACATCTAACTCAGGTTTCAGTGTTTTCCCCAACTTGGTAAGCGTGCTGTTCTCAGTCAGGAAAAATTATATAAGCTTTAATTTTGTATATTTGTATATTATAGCATCTACTCAGCAACTCATGGTCCTCTAGAGAGTCTTCTGTAAAAATAACGTTGCAGAAATGAGCCCCTCAGTTTTCTAATGAGAGATCTTAGAGGTTCTGGGCTGAAAAACAAAAGAAACAAACATACAAACAAAATCCCTGCTCTTTCGCAAAGCACAAAATAAGGAGAACTCTATTTTCTCTCTTTGTTACCAACTTCAGCCACAACCCCTCCTCCCCCCACGTCTAGTCAATATCTGTTCCTCTGAAAGAACCGTGCCGCAGCAAAAAGCAAGAAAAAGGGAACTCAAGAAGTTTTCTACTTTTGCTCTGCACCTCCACATTATTATTAATTTAACATATCTTCACATCTCTCTCATCAGAGAAATAAGATGATATAATCTACCTGAACAAGGCATCTAACATCATTATCCTTTTTTTTTTTTTTTTGCGGTACTAAGGCCTCTCACTGTTGTGGCCTCTCCCGTTGCGGAGCACAGGCTCCGGACGCGCAGGCTCAACGGCCATGGCTCACGGGCCCAGCCACTCCGCAGCATGTGGTATCTTCCCGGACCGGGGCACGAACCCGTGTCCCCTGCATCGGCAGGCAGACTCTCAACCACTGCTCTGCCAGGGAAGCCCTAACATCATTTTTCTTTAATGACTTAAGAGATCCTTAACCAATCCTGAAGAAGAAAAAGCTGCAGGCCCCTTTGGTAGCTTCCAGTTTTGTTTTTGTTTTCCTTTCTGCTTTTTAGAGTCTTAAAAGGCTCTAATCTCCTAAAGATTGTTGAAGATTTTTATTTTTTAATGACACCCGGGGTCCTCAGTTAAGTACAATCTCACGTGGTAGTCTATTGCTAAGATATTATTTGATAGGTTTTAAAATAAGTTTCCATCTTATTTCAAAACTTATTTATAAATTTCCTTTTACTCTTTCTATAGCTATAGAATTTGACCATAGAAAGCATGAGTGGTCATGACAAGTAGAAAGAAGCAGGAACTTACATCAATGAGATAATGCTGTTCCTCTTACACAGAGTGTGTGTCACAGTGTGCTTTTAGTCTGAAAAGCTGTTGATAGTTTAGCATTTTGCTTATCATAACAACATAATGGGGAAGTTTGTACATCTAAAGGAACACCCTGTTTCATATAGTTAAAAACTGCATTGTAAGGAGCATTCCCACAAATGAAGGGGCGGGGAACTCGCTGGGGTTCTTGAATCTCATATTTCAGTGATACATTTGATAAGAAGTTTATGCATGGAATGGAGTCACTGATTGTGTGTCAAAGCTAACTGTGGAACTATATTCATATCCCGAGCTCTGTGTACACTTCATCACCCGTGGTACAGCCACTTAAAGGAAATATCCCTTCTTATTTTCTCCATAACATAATGAGGAAATAAGCATCAGCCCTTGGGAGATTCAAGTAGGTACACCTCTGTGCTTTGTGATTTTCTTGTTTTGCTTGCGATTCCTTGCTATCCAGAGGATAGCAAACAGTTTGTTTAGTTTGTATCCATATACAGCTTTCTCCTCCTTGAGACCCGCCTTGTGTATCTTTTCCTGTAGAATGGCTATGGTTTTTCGTGCATTGGGATGTGGCTTTTGCTTTCAACTGTTGTTTTCAAATCACCACTTCTTCTAACTTCATCTATCAAGCAAATGTGCGTGCTACCAAGTTGTCCTCTTTTTTTTTTTTTTTTTAACCTCAGAAGAGGTTTGCTCAGAAAACTCAACATCCAGGAGTCAGTACCACCTCCATCAAATGGATCAAGTTCCGTTGGATTAGTATATCCTACTCTTGGTTCTCAGTGAAAGGCAGTAATCCTACTAAAAAGCTTTATAACATTAAAATAAAATGCTCTAATATTTTATCCAAAGACAAATGTATTCATTTAAAAAACTATGCATTTAAAAAACAACCTTTTAAGCATATTTTACAGATGAATGTAATGTATACAAATTGAATAAACTTTTTGGTGTACAACATTGTATTATGAACAAGGAGCTAAGTACCATGAAACTGAACTGAGTTGAGAATTCCCCTTTTGTGTGACTATTGGATTCAACCAGTAAATCTACTCCCTACTAGTCCAGCTTTCCTCAGACATCAGTGATAATTATTTTGGGCTCTAGGTCAATTCCTCCTTGAGTGCTTCCTAAAAAAATTTCCTTCCCGTGAGGATGTGATCTGTGATACCTTTTTTTTCTCTTCTGGATAAATTGGGCCATTTCCTATTTTATGTCACTGGTAAATCAATAACTTGGAAGTCAAGAAATTCTGAGCTACAAAAAGTAAATGAGGGGCTTCCCTGGTGGCACAGTGGTTGAGAGTCCACCTGCCGATGCAGGGGACACGGGTTCGTGCCCCGGTCCGGGAAGATCCCACATGCCGTGGAGCTGCTAGGCCCGTGAGCCATGGCCGCTGAGCCTACGTGTCTGGAGCCTGTGCTCCGCAACGGGAGAGGCCACAAACTCTCAGGGTTCACCAGAATAGAAGCAAACGCACTCTGACCTTTTATTTCTTCCCATAATCCCATTTTAAGAGCCCTAGAATTTTGTTATTGCTAAAATTATGCTCTTAATTTTGTTTTCATTTTAAAAATAGTGCATCCATTGTGAAATTATCAAGCAATACAGAATTTTATGAAATAAAAAGTTAAAGTTCCCAAAAGCTGGCTTTCATAAAACAAATTCCAGTGTTCAAAATTTCTAACTTATTTCTTGTCCAGTTTTATAACAGATGAGTTTTTCTGCATTTACTATTGGGCTGGAAATGTTAATCTCAGTTAACATCTGATCTACTTGGTCAAAATAGCATAAATTTCCCTTTGCCAATCTTTGTGCATTTTCCTGTTATGACCTGCCTAGCTCTGTCTCATCGTCTTCTCCTAATTTGTTTACTGTTCTCTCAGATGTCTGGAACCGACATGACAAACTTTCTTGTTTATGTAACAGGAAAACTGCATTGAAACTATTATTTTCCTATGAAAAATTTGCATAAGCATAATTCCTGAATTTTTTTAAACACCTGATTAAAATAATTTATTGACACCACATAGTGTTATTTGGAGAGTTCTGGTCTGTCTCCCAACTGGGAGACCAGCATTAACAATGACACTTAGAAAGTAGTAGAATATAGATCTTAAGAGTTCAGGTTTGGGGTCAAACAGACCTGGTTTGAATTCTGGCTCTGCAGTTTACTCACCAGACTTTGAATGAGGCATTTAACCCCTCCAACTCTTAGTTTCCCCATCTGTAAAATGGTGATAGGAATTTCTAACTTGCAGTGTCCTTTTGAAGATTAAATGTGATAATGTATTTACAGCCCCTGGTACAACGTAAGCAATAGAAAGCATACAACAAATTTAAAGTAATATTGTATTAGTAATCTGTCCTTCACTTCTTTATTGTATTACAAGGACTCAGTTTAAAGTAATTTACCCCTAAATGTACTGATTCTCAATACCATTATCCCTAAGACTGATCATATGCATAAATGGCATCATGTGATTCTGTGGACATAGTTAAAATACAGGAAGGGTACCTTGAGTTCCATAATTAAATTCTGTGTAGGAAGGTTTTCTAGTGTTGTGCTTATACTGTGTCCTATAGGAAGCTTTGTTCTAAAATTGTTTACATGTATGTGATGAAACCAGCCTTCACTGCTCCATGCCTGCACAGAGGACTGAGCCTTCTGGCTCAAGGTTCAGTACAAATTACTGAAGGCCAAACATCATGGCAAAGTCATTGACATAACATTTTAGAAGCCATCCAAAGTTGAATTAAAACATCTTCTCAGGCAGTAATCTTCTCGTAGATCTTATGAGAGGTTTGAGATATTGCTACCTAGGACAGTAAGGAACACAGATTCTTAGTCCCTGATATCTATTCTACGGCTTCTGCAGAAGGAATAATTGCTGCTTATGTTTTATGTGAATGGATATGCCAAGATGTAGTAGTTATATAGGCTTTTGACCTGTACATCCTGTAAATGTCTAGTTTTCACATTTTCCATGCGTGGAATCTTGTAACGATTAATTTTTAAATAACTATACAATCACTTAAGATAAAAGAGGCCCAAAAGAAAAACCCTCATAGCTAAGATTAGTTTAGATTCTCTTTAAGTATTACACCCAGGTATTTGTTAAACCACTTTCCCATAAATAAAATTCCTTCATATAACTTTTCAAGATTTCCCAAATTACGAGTATGTTCATCCACTGGATATTTATTCCGAAGCCTTGTATTTTCTGGCTAACCAATGATTCAATCAGGGTTTTCAGACCATTTTCTTACATGAAGAATAACCATGTTTTAGGTATGTCTCTTCCACTATTGATTTTTGCTATATTCTGTTGCATTTATCAAGAAAAGAGTTCAGCAAAATGTCATCCTTCTTCAGTAGCTCATCAGATGTGGACTCTGTGTGGACCAAAGAAAAATATCAGTATGGATTCCAGCCTCAATGCTTTTCCCAAACTCAAGAGAATAATAAAGTCATGCAGAATGCGTTACCATTTGTGATAGCACAAAATGGTTTTCAATGAAATATGATTTTTACATATATATTTAAATTTCTAAGTTATTAGTAAATCAGAAGCATTTCTTACAAAGCAAACAAAATACACATCCCCTCTATGTTAATAGTGTAATTTTTTTTTTCTTTTTGGTCTTTCGCAGTGGGTTTAAATAGTTGTGGGAACTGTCTTCAGAAAAATTTACTTGGCTAAAGTTAAAATCTCCTTATTTCATGCACATTGTCCTACATACAAATGGGTACATCCCATTGAATAAGTCCTTACTCTGTTCCTTGAGGGTACATTTTACAGAAAACATTCTTGCAGACCCATCAGGGTGCCCTTATACCAAAAATCAGGTATCTTATGTGTCTGAATTTTATAGCTTACAATAGAAATGGCATAATGTTACCATCTGTGCTTAAAATGTTTAAAAACATCTCGTGTTTTTCTACCATATGTTTTCTTACACACTTTATTCCAAGTCAAGTACAAGCTACATGAAGTCAAGATATGTAACTTGCTCATCTTTTTAATCCTCATGGGACCTCACATCTTATATTGAATAAAGTGGGTGTTTGAGAAATATTTGGTAAATTAATCAATTTCATAGCAATATATTTGGGACTTAATGATAGCACCTAAAACTATTTATCCCAAAGGGCAAGTAACTACATTTCCAGTACACAAAATCACATATATAAATAATCCATCTTTTTAATACAACAACTTATATATCTTTGTATGTTCCAGTATGTTATTTTAGATCTCAGGAAATGATAGCATAACAATGATTTATTTTGAAAACTTGGCTAAAATTCTCTAGTACATAGCATTATTTTGAGTATTGAGATGAAATTCTGAATAATATTCTCAACTTTTTAAATTACATTGGGATTTTGATGGGGATTTAAAAAAAATTTTTAAATTACTTTGGATACAATTAGAATATTTGGTTTTCCATTTTTTGTTCTACAACTACAGTTTTTTTCATGTGTTCAACCCCTTCATCTCCTACAATAAAATTTTCTTATTTATTTATTTAGGAACTGAATGTTTCTTGTCTAGGTTTTCCCAAAGTATTTTATGTTTTTGTTTCGGTTGTGGGTGGACTTTTTGTTTTTAGTTTTCTAAATAATAACTGCCAAATCTAGAAAACTACTAGTTTTTGTAGTACTATTTTCCAAAAATTGGTGCCTGAAGTTCTTTTTTCCCTTACCTTGTCATTTTATATCACTGTTGAAAAAATACTGCCTTATCCTTGTCTACCCCTTTACACGCTCTTTAACTGACTTATCCGTTCTAATGTCTTATATTATAACCAATTGGGGTCTTTTGTTTATATATATATATTGATTTTAAAATAAAATATATTCATATATAACATAGTTTCAATTCCTGAATATATTTTCAGTTAAAACATTTGTTATCAAATACATCATAAATTATTATAATTCATAAGAAAATATAAACCACCAGTTATGCGTTCTAGTATACCCTAGATACTAATTCTTCAGAATAATGATGGGCTTAGAGTGTAAGCTGTTAGAATGCCTTAGGTAAGGTGTCTTATAACCACATGGGTTTTTTTGGTATAATAACTAAATTCCTTTTTTAGAGTCCAAAATGGTTTTGCTTTACATAGAATTTTGCTTTACTGAGAATAATGTTTCCCATTATCCATTGAATTATGAGAACTGTAAACCCTTCATATGTATTATCTCTTTGGTACTCACAGCATTATTTCAGTTTTATGGAGAGGTCAGAGTCTTATCTACTGCGTGTCATAGAAGTAATCAATAGATATTTGTGGAATTCACCAAGGTAAATAGCATGGTTAAAATAACTTACCAACAACAGAAACAAAAAAAGGAGTGTATGACTAGACATCTTATTTTGCTCTATTTTCAGTAGATGATTCTGTCCATTGAAAAAGTAATAACTAATTATGAGGCATATCTTATAATATACTCAATATCCTAAAATGGTTGAGTGCTACTATATAATAGTTCTGTGTTAAACATTTTATTTGCATTTCTTCATTAAATCCTTTCCACCAACCTATGGGGCAGATAGTATAACTATACTTACTTCAAGATGAGGAAATGAGCAGAGAGAGAGTTAAGTAACTCTCTGAATTCTGAGCGCAAAGTTGATTTATATCCATTTACAACAAATATTGCCTCTACATATATGGCGAATTGATGTCACTTCTGTGCGTCCATAAGAATCACGAGATAATAATGGACCTGTATCTCCAAACCTAACCTGTATAATGGGAAGTAGAAAGAAAAGTTGACCTTTCTACTGCCCGGCTCTTACCCTTCAAGTCAGACCATGCCCTGTGACTGTAATCAGAAATATGAATGATCGGTACTAATTTTACTTTCTTGACGTTACACCATCAGAGAAGTCATGGGGATTTCTCTAAAATTGCCCTAAGGCAGTTTTTAACAACATATATATTTTTGAAGGTTTACTAAACTGTATCTACAGGAACCATGTGTGTGCAGAGTCTACAATCCAGAGAGTGTTGTGGTTTAGAGGCATTCCTGCTTCTGATTGTTTTTGATCACGTGCCCTACTTTAATTTCACCAAAACGTTGGTTGGCTTCAATGAGGATATTTTCTGTGGGAATTCCGGTCTTGAGACTATGTTCCTTATCCTCAGATGATCTTCTGCTTGAGTTGATCTTCTAGGGTGATTCTATGCATTTGAGGAAGTGGTTACCAAGGTCTGAAGGCCGTGGGCATCTGAGAGACAGCAGTAGCCAGTGACATTTTCCTGAGGTTTTCGCTATGTCTACTACAGTAGACACTGCAGTCTGGCATCTGTATAAATCTCTTAGTTATAACAGCTATGTTTTCTTATCAAGAGGTTGCCTTTACCTGTCTTTGTGCTTCCTACAGTGGGTTCTGTTTTAGTAAATAATCTAATGTCAGCTTTCTGATTCTCTTTTCTCCACCACAACAAAAAATGCTATAAATATAAGTTTATTCCAAATACTGAGTTGGACACAGGGAAATTTGTTAGGAGCCAAATCTGTTTTGGGGTTAACTGATCATGTGCCTGGTTTGATTTTACTGAGCACTTCTCGTGTGCACAGCATAGTGCTAGGTACTTGGAGGCACAAAGGTAAAGGAGGAAGAGCTTTTGCCCTCCAGGATCTCACAATTCAAAAGGAACTGAAGTTATAACTGAGTGGCCGTGTGAGAACGTGTGGTGGAGGAAATGCTGGAATGTGCTGTAAAGGGCACAGTGAGAAACATGCCCATGCAGAGACGGTCAAATGATAAAATGTTATTTGAATGTAATCTTAATTCTCATTATAAACCACTAAAATTGAATAGAATTTCTTCATTACGGTGTAGGCAGTAAAGAAAGAAATTAGAGGACTGCCACGGATTCCTTCTGACTCTATAAATTTAGAAAATAAACTTGAATAAATATATTAATGTAACTTTCAAATGTCCCTCTAATCAGAGTCATGTGAATCATCAACAACATTTCTCAAACTTGTTATGTTTATTTCACACACTGGGTGGACTCATGGAAATTTTTTAGGAGCCAAATCTGTTATTTTCCATCCTAAAAGGAAAAGAAGCATTGCAGATCTACAATGGTGATTTTAACCACTTTTATTTTAGTGAAACTTAAATGTGTACAAATATAAAATATGCATAAACTTCTTATCCTTACAGCTTTTATAAGCTATAAAACCAAAAGAAATATAAATTACATAAAAACTAAAAAAATAATATTTGAATTAATGATATCATGAGAAGGTTTTGTTTTTCAGAAGCCAGATCACTGATGTTGAAACCAGTGTCAGTGGAAAGATACATTTATGCTTTTGGTTTCACTTGTTGTGACTCGATTCTTTTGATTTTGCATCTAATGGTATATCATGCATCTGTGGCATTATTGTGGTCATCACTTTTCTTTCTTAACAAATAGCTTATTTTTATCTATGTGAAGAGCCAGTTCATTTAATGGTGCACCCCCAAGTACAATACTGAAGAAAAATATATCATTAAACGTACCCTATGATGATTCTACCGCCACTTTTCTACTTCTAAACTGTATTAAAACTTTTGTTCTTAGAATAAACCATAACATCTTTTTTGCTTTATTTAGCATAAATGCATAATTCACTTCTTAAGTCCATTTATTTTTTTTTCTCTTTAGCCTATGGCAAGTTATACATACATTACCTTGTCTCACTTCATCATGACCATTTAATTTGCAAATTAATACTTCCAAAGAAAAGTTTTGTCTTTTTAAATGGTGAAAGAATTGCATGTGAGGAGCAGACAGGGACTGTTACCATATTTAATATCAAGGCCCTGCTCATCAACACCCTGAAAGTTCACCTCTGATCACTTGGCAACAAGTGTTTTGTAAATGCAAACATGGGAGGTGAAGTCAGTGATGTTGAGTCATGAATGTCATCTAGATTGTCCAAAATAGCTTACCTCATGTTAGCAGTTTTGATCATCAAAGTGAAAACACAGCATTTTTAAATTCTCCCAGAACTCAAGATTATGTCTGTAGATTTCTAGTAGGCAATGACGCCAGTTTAAGAAATACTGGCCTGGGGCTTCCCTGGTGGCGCAGTGGTTGAGAGTCTGCCTGCCGATGCAGGGGACACGGGTTCGTGCCCCAGTCCGGGAAGATCCCACATCCCGTGGAGCGGCTGGGCCCATGAGCCATGGTCGCTGAGCCTGCGCGTCCAGAGCCTGCGCGTCCGGAGCCTGTGCTCCGCAACGGGAGAAGCCACGACACTGAGAGGCCCGTGTACCGCAAAAAAAAAAAACAAAGAAAAGAAAAGAAATACCAGCCTGTAGAATATTGGGCAAGGACCTGATAACCGAGGAGTAGTTCCCGTTTTTTCCCCTTCAGGACAGATTGGTGACATTTCTGAGGATAGCTACTGACTTCTTTTTCTTCCTCAGCCTTGATCTGCTTTCTTGACAGTCAATAAACCAATGCCTTCTTTGTTTCTATGTGAAATAACTTTATGAAGGGCTTATTAGAAGAAGAGTGGGTATAAGGCCTAAACAGAGCTCAGTTAAGTGAATGGAATAATTTAAATATTTTCATGTCATACTGGAATTGCCCATGGACTGTCTGTCTTCCACTGCACCATGAACTCTTTGAGAAGGGGCTGTGTCCTAAACCCAGTTGGATTCCCAGTATGGGGTACCATGCCCAGCACACAGTAGGCACTCAGAAAATGTTTGCTGAATGAACGCATATTAATATAATAAAGTCCTTAGTGGTGTGATGTACATCAGATAACATGCTCCAGTGCCTTGTTCTGGAAGCACATGACCCATCACTTGCCATTGTGATAAATTAGCTGGGCCCATAGAGAACTAGTCTCAGCCTGCCTCTGGTATGTTCTGGCCCAAAGAATCAGACCAGTTGCCTTCACTGCCTCATTAGGTAATATCTGGAAAATGATGAAAAGTTTCCCAATTGGCATGTTTACTCTGGTGTCTTTCCCTTTCCTTCCCTCACCCTGTCATCCTTCTGACTCAGGAAGCTATGATCTGTTCCTTATTCACAGGCTATCACAGGATACATACAGGCCATAGTCCGGAGCATGCTATCTTTTTCCTCACTCAACCCCTTCTGTGTGGTTCCAGTTAAAGGAGTGGAGGAGAGTGCTCAGCCCATTTCTTTTCTTGTTGTGTTCGGTTTGCCCCGTTCATTGTGGTGATAGACTAAGGAGATAAACTGTATTTATTGGAGACAGCTTTTGATTATTCAAGATCAAAGCATATTGTTACTGACCCTTATAAGAGTACTTCTTTGGTCAAGTTCATTTTTTTCTCCAAGATAACTTTTCTCTAACTTAGCTTTCTTTAAACTAACTTTTACATCTCTTATCAAAAAACCATTTACCAGATAATGGACCTTGGTTTCTGTCATGTGCTTCAGACATATGATTGTAGCACTTGAGGAAAAATGTTCTGCTTGATTTGAGACTTCAGACTGAAATAACCTTAAGCAGAGAGGAGAGGCTGGACTTTCTCTTCTGAATAGTTTCTTTATATATATGTCTGCCATTCATCTATATGTATAGCTATATCTGTATCTATATTGCCAGTAGCAAGCTACTATATATAGCATATATAATATATAATATAGCTATAATTTAAAATTTCATAATATAAAATTAGATCATATAAAAATTATATAAAACATGTAATATTGCTACTGGTAATAAAGGACCAAAAAGAAAAGTTGGTAATATCAAAGATTAGGTGCATCATATGCTAACAGGTTATGTAAAATGGATCTAGGCAGAAGAAGCCTAGGACTAAACTCTGTTTATCATTCCCAGTAAGCTGTGTGGCTAAGAGCATATCAGTTGACTTTTCTGTACGTTAGGGAATTTTTCACCTCAACAATTAAACCTTGCCTTTCACCTCATTACTTTCAAGCCTGCATGCAATTGAATTAGAATTTGAAATTTGGGAATAAAAAATTCATTAGAGCTTTGTGTAAATATCAAATAGGAAAACAAGATGCTCTGTGGAAAAGAACTAAATCTAAATAAATACTTACATCAGAGATTGATATTTTATTTCATAGTATACAGGAATCAGAATATATTGTCTTTAGCACTTAGAGTAAAATGGTATACTTGTGTCGGCCCCTATGTTCCTATCAAATGTAATGCTTTCAGTACCATAGTTTATGTTCTTATTTTTGGTCCTCATCTTATCAAAATTGATATGGTGTGCTTTGAAATGGCATGATGTAAATGAGGGGAAGCAACCAGGAAACATTTTACTGAATTTATATTCATACAAAGAATTGAAACTAGCAAAACGATGACTTATCAAACAAACAAAAACTTGTGTTATTACATATAACTATAATAAAATAATGGTCCAGATAACTCACATCGTTGTGTTTGATGTGTGTATGTATATGTACATTTGCACAAGTATACGCACAATCTATTTCACCAACTGTAGTAACTGAAAATGGTTTAGGTTTCAGTTATTTGAGAGGGCCATATGCTTTTATATTGAATATATAATTTATAGATACTACCTGCTTCCAAGTAGGAATGTACTCATTACACATAATGTAGAGGTATATCCTCAGGAAAATAAATGAACATCCCTACACACTCCCTTTTTGGAATAAGAGAGAGTCAGCCTGAATGGTCCAGACTGTTGCTTAGATTCAAGCCCACAACAAGGCTTTTAACTCAAAGCAGAAACTGAGTTTTATTGGTTGGATGGTGCTGCTACCCACAGTAGTATTTAGGCAGCAAAAGATGAAAGCGATAAAATCATTTTTTTGGCAGTGTTAGAACTGGGTGATGTTCATGCTCGCGAGGTCCTCCTTGAAGGCAAGGACCACGTTTTTCTTGGATGTGTATTCCTAGGGCACAGTAGCTGCCATATAATAGTCCCCCAAAAAATGTTGTGACCATTGTTTAAAAAAAAAAAAGTGGTGCCTAAAGTACTGAGTTATGTCCCAAAAGTCTACTACACATATTTGAGCTGTTTCTTTGCTTGAATAGGGAGAAGATCCAATTTATCCGAACTGAAGGGACCCCAGGATTGGTGCGTCTTTCAAGTGATGCCGACCTTGTTATGTTGCTGAGGTACGTAACCGCTTCTTGAAGTGGGAAGTCTCCTATCATCAGGCATCGTGGAGCATTTTAAAAAATAACGTGCCAATATTGGCAGCCTATATTCTTAAAGACTCGTGGAATACTCATGTTGAAGGTATAAGATGCTGATTTAGTGATAATTCATTTCAGATTTCATTTCTTATCACTGGAATCAGTTTGATTTTGTTCTCACCCTGCTGGCAAAGGAGGTGGTACTGGAGAATGGAAAGTCTGTAGAGGCTGATGAGTAGAATGTCCCATCACAGAATGGAGCAGGAGGTTATACCTGGCTTGCCTCATCAGAGTAGAAGAGAGGTTGTATTTATATTTTCGTCCAAAATTTTTTTCTCGAAAGGTGTTTTGTCCCTGTTTGCTGACTTGACGTTATCTATTTACTTTATGGTTTTGAGAATTTAAGGTGGGAAATCAGATAAGAAAGTTGAAATTTGGTCACTGGTGCTCACTGCCAACTTGATAGACCTTCCTAATACTGACCAATTATATTTTCTTTTCTGATGGTTGGGTGAGCTTTAGTTTTAAACTTTAGAGTAGCTTAGAATGGCAAGTTTTCATGAGACTTTTTCATTTTTGATATTATCTCTCAAATGTAGGAGATCAGAGTAAAATAATGCTTTGCCGTACCTAGTGACTGGGGCACCTACTACTATAACCTCCATAGGCTTAAAGGGAAGTCATGCTTGGCCATATCAGCAATGTTTTATTTATCTCAAAGTGTTAATAGTCTCATTCATATTATTCATGATAATCTTAACTCTAACCATTTCTACTGCATGCTCGATAGTTGCCATATTTGTAAAACTAAAGCCAAAAAGTTATTTTCTTTTACTCTGTGGTTGGAGCATAATTCAAAGGGATATAATCACTTTCCTTAGGGATTTCACTTCATTTTATCCTGAACAAGATGTATTGGTGGTTGGGCATCACTTCTCAGCCCAGGTGGTGACCCTCAACTTGTTGTGTTCTGGCAGTTCTGAAAGCAGGATGTAGCATGCTAGATACTCATGAAGACTCTTGGGCAATTAATATGGAGTATGATGTTTCTACCATAGTTTGGTTGTTGATAAAGTAGTAACATTTATTTTATTTATTTATTTTTTTTAATTTATTTATTTTATTATTTATTTATTTATTTAGGCTGTGTTGGGTCTTTTGTTGCTGTGCATGGGCTTTCTCTAGTTGCGGTGAGCGGGGGCTACTCTTCGTTGCAGTGCACGGGCTTCTCATTGCGATGGCTTCTCTCGTTGCAGAGCACGGGCTCTAGGCACATGGGCTTCAGTAGCTGTGGCACACGGGCTCTAGAGCACAGGCTCAGTAGTTGTTGCGTACTGGCTTAGCTGCTCCGCAGCATGTGGGATCTTCCCAGACCAGGGCTTGAACCCGTGTCTCCTGGATTGGCAGGCGGATTCTTAACCACTGCGCCACCAGGGAAGCCCAGTAGTAACATTTATTACAAAATCCTGGCTGGGATAGGACTCTTTTGATTCGTTCTAGAAGTCTGTGTTTTTTTATTTAAAGAGCTCTACTTTTGGAATTAGTAAAAACAAAAATGATTGCAAAACAGAAACCATGATTATTGTTCACCTGTCCTTAGTTAAATAATCCTTAGATGGGTATAGTCCTAAATATTTTGAGTTACAGTAAAGTTTATAATATTTGTACATTGTTAAACACCACAGTTGGCATGAATTTCTATATGTTATGCGGTTGAATTTTAAAATATTTGAAAACTGATTTATATATAAAGAGCAAGGCTACATTTTTGCCCTTTTGGGAAAATAAGCATGTTTTCTGAAGTTGAGCCTTTGGAGAAGTGTGAGAAATTTACTTACATATAGTAGCTTTATAATTATTACATACAAATGATAAATGACGTTATTTAATTCTAGACTGTTACTTCATTTGGATGAGCAAATAGTTGTATGCTGTGACACAATATATTACATGTGCATGCTTAATAAATAATATTTAATGATTATTGAAACATTTTGGGATATTCTCAGCTCTATATTTTTTATTTTACTTTGGAGTTTGAGTCATGAATCAGTAACTATAAACTCAGGCAGTGGACTTGTTGGATATGTAGATGGAGTCTCTGTTTCTGTTTTTATACTTTGTCTATTTCTTTCTGTTTTGTATTTAAAAATATTTATTTTCTTGGATGAATTTTGTAGTATGTGAATTACATTTTAATAAAAATATTTTTATTAAAGTATAATTGATTTACAATGCTATATTTGTTTTAGGTGTACAACATAATGATTCAGTGTTTTTATAGATTATACTCCACTTAAAGTTATTATAAAAATATTGGCTATATTTCCTGTGCTGTACATTATAACCTTATATCTTATTTAATTTTTACCTATATACATTGTCTGTTTCTTAAAAAGGAAAGTCACTCTTGGTACAAATGGACTTGAATATCATCAGCAAGTTGCAATGTAGAAATGATATAGCTCTAGGAAATTATTCATTTTTAAATAAACCCATGTAAGGTTATTTTCCAATATAGCTATTACAAAACTCAAGAACTTTAAAATAACTTTGTTGTATTTGTTATTCTATTTCATGTATTCTGTCACTAACTCAACTAATGTAAGAAGTGTGCCTTTAACAGAGCTTATATGGGAAATGATTGATAAATTTGGCTACATTAGGATTCTTAATTTTATGTAATGAAAGGCACCACATATAAAGGCATAAAGAAGGCAACAAACTAGAAGAATATATCACAACACATAAAACAAAGATATTATGAATACACAAAGCATGCCTTTAAATCAATTTGAAAGAAAATAACCCAAAAGAAAAATGGATAAAGAATATAGGGCTTCCCTGGTGGCGCAGTGGTTGAGAGTCCGCCTGCCGATGCAGGGGACACGGGTTCGTGCCCCAGTCCGGGAGGATCCCACATGCTGCGGAGCGGCTGCGCCTGTGAGCCATGGCCGCTGAGCCTGCGCGTCAGGAGCCTGTTGCTCCGCAACAGGAGAGGCCACAACAGTGAGAGGCCCGCGTATCGCAAAAAAAAAAGAATATAAAAAGGGGCTTCCCTGGTGGCGCAGTGGTTAAGGATCGGCCTGCCAATGCAGGGCACATGGGTTCGAGCCCTGGTCAAGGAAGATCCCACATGACGCGGAGCAACTAAGCCCATGCGCCACAACTACTGAGCCTGCTCTCTAGAGCCTCTGAACCACAACTGCTGAGCCCACGCACCACAACTACTGGAGCGCACGTGCCTAGAGCCTGTGCTCCGCAACAAGAGAAGCGACCGCAATGAGAAGCCCGTGCACCGCCACGAAGAGTAGCCCCCGCTCACCGCAACTAGAGAAAGCCCGCATGCAGCAACAAAGACCCAACGCAGCCAAAAATAAAAATAAATAAAATAAAGAAATTAAAGAAAAAAAGAATATAAAAAGGCATTTCAAAGGAATTGAAGCATGAATAGCCAATAAACTCATGGAAAGATGCTAGTAATCATAAAATGCAATTTCAGATAATGAGATACTATTTCATACTATTAAATTTGAAAAAATCAAAAAGTCTGGTAATACCAAGTGAGAAGCAGGAACTCCATGTTTTCTGGACTCAATGGATTGCAATTTCTACAACCTCTTTGGAGGACAATTTGACAATATCTTGTACAGTTAAAAGACATATACACTATGAGTGAGCAACGCTGCTTTTAGCTATCATGGAGCTCAATATCAGAAGAACAAACAATTCGATTAAAAATTGGGCAGAAGATCTAAAGAGACATTTCACCAAAGAAGACATACAGATGGCCAAGAGGCATATGAAAAGATGCTCAGCATCACTAATTATTAGAGAAATACAAATCAGAACTACAATGAGCTATCACCTCACACCAGTCAGAATGGCCATTATCAAAAAATCTACAAACAATAAATGCTGGCGAGGGTGTGGTGAAAAAGGAACCCTCTTGCACTGTTGGTGGGAATGTAAATTGATACAGCCACTATGGAGAACAGTATGGAGATTCCTTAAAAAACTAAAAATAGCACTAACATATGACCCAGCAATCTCACTACTGGGCATATACCCTGAGAAAACCATAATTCAAAAAGAGACATGTACCACAGTGTTCACTGCAGCACTGTTTACAATAGCCAGGACATGGAAGCAACGTAAGTGTCCATCGACAGATGAATGGATAAAGAAGATATGGCACATATGTACAATGGAATATTACTCAGCCATAAAAGGAAACGAAACTGAGTTATTTGCAGTGAGGTGTATGGACATAGAGTCTGTCATACAGAGTGAAATAAGTCAGAAGGAGAAAAACAAATGCCGTATGCTAATATATACATATATATATATATATATATATATATATATATATATATATATATATATATATATATATATATATATATATATATATATATATATATATATATATATATATATATATATATATATATATATATATATATATATATATATATATATATATATATATATATATATATATATATATATATATATATATATATATATATATATATATATATATATATATATATATATATATATATATATATATATATATATATATATATATATATATATATATATATATATATGTATATAGGGAATCTAAAAAAAAAAAAGGTACTGATGAACCTAGTGGCAGGGCAGGAATAAAGACGTAGACATAGAGAATGGACTTAAGGACACGGTAAGGGAGGGGGAAGCTGGGGCGAAGTGAGAATAGCATTAACATCTACCAAATGTAAAACAGTTAACTACTGGGAAGCAGCAACATAGCACAGGGAGATCAGCTCAGTGCTTTGCGATGACATAGAGACGTGGGATTAGGAGGGTGGGAGGGAGGCTCAAGAGGGAGGGGATATGGGGATATATGTATGCATATGACTGATTCACTTTGTTGTACAACAGAAACAGTATTGTGAAGCAATTATACTCCAATAAAGATCTATTAAAAAAAAAAGACATACACACTATGACTGAGCAACTCTGCTTTTAGAAATATACCATATTTACACTAAGAAACTGTATTACATGTATACAAGGTGATACATACAGGATATCCATTGCACCATTATTGATAAAAAGCATACAGTTGGGGAAAAAGTCAATATTTGTCAAGAAAGGTATGGATAAATAAACTAATACATTAATAGAATGGAATACTACATAGCAGGTAAAAGTAGTAAATTAGACCCTTATATATCAACACAGACAGATACCAGAAATATATTGTTGAATAAAAAATGTTCAGTAATTCAGTATACTTATAAAGTATTTAAATAATTTTTTAGCAGCGCATAAGGCAAAACTGTATATTGTTCATCTGTACATATGTTGCAAAATATCAGACTATGGAAGGATATGTTAAAGTCATGATAGAGGCACTCAAAAGGGACTTCATATACATAACATGCATACACACAGATATATAGGTACATCTATATATAGATATATAGACATCTCTAAGTATGCATGTGTGTTTGAAGCAAAAGTAATAGGGTTAACATGTACTAATCCTGGATGATATGTATTGAGTGTTTTTATGTTATTCGCTATCTCTCCTATATTAAATTTTTCAAATAAAAAAATTTCTCTCTCGGGCTTCCCTGGTGGCGCAGTGGTTGAGAGTCCGCCTGCCGATGCAGGGGACGCGGGTTCGTGCCCCGGTCCGGGAAGATCCCACATGCCGCGGAGCAGCTGGGCCCGTGAGCCATGGCCGCTGAGCCTGTGCGTCCGGAGCCTGTGCTCCGCAACGGGAGAGGCCACAGCAGTGAGAGGCCCCCGTACCGCAAAAAAAAAAAAAAAATTTCTCTCGATAAGAACGATTTCTGCATATTGGTTGTATTTAAAGGAAGTAAGTGTCATGGAGCAAAGGACACAGGTATAGATGTTTGAGGAGAGGGTGCTAATTCCTACTTTTCAATTAATTTAGCTATGAATTTCTAGACCTTTATGGTATCAACTGTTTATATGGCATTTTTCCTTAGCAATCAACTTAAAATTCACATTATTTCAATGGTTATTGATTTATTGAGAAAGAGAATTGACTGTTTCAGGGCTTAATTTGGTATTACAAATACAATTACTTATTGCTTCTGTTTCTAAATCTTTTGACTTTTATAGTTTAAAAGTGGAAATATGGCTTAAAAAACTACGGTGTCTAAAAATGTTTTTGTGATAGTGGTTTATAGTGGTTTAGCAGACGTGTGCAGGTGAATGAAGAACCAGAGAAAGAATTATCAGGTTGTTATTGCATTGCTGTAACCCAGCGTCCCTCAGCCTTAAAAGTATTGACATTTTGGGCTGGATATGTCTTTGTTGCAAGGAGCTATTCTGTGCATTGTAAGATGTTTATCAGCATCCTGGCCTACCCATTAGATGCCGAAAGCACCTCCTCTCCCAGTTACGACAACCAAACACATCCTCAGACATTGTACGATGTCCCCATAGAGTGTGGGGAAGGGCAAAATAGCCTCAGTGGAAAACCAGTGCTATAACCCTGAGGAGTTCTTTCCTTAAATCTTCGCAAGACTAAACTGTTGGCACTTTTTCTCAATGTTTTTTGAAAACAAGTAGCAGGTTTCTAGATGTGACCAAATTTGAGGGAAAGCTACTTCTACTCTTAATTTAAAAAACACAAGTACTCTTACTTATATTGTTGATTCTATTTGTCAAGTGTTTGTATATTTGATAATCAGTAGTACATTTCTTTATCATAACAGTTAATGAAAAGTCTAGGATTCCAAGGTCTCAGATCCCTGGTTACTATCTTTTAGGAGAGTATTAGAAACAGAAATTTCAGTATGGAGGAGAAAGAAGACACTAGGTTGAATAACATCAAAATCCTCACATCTGAAAAACATTATAAAGCCAGACTAAATGAGGAAGCTTATTATTTAGCAGTTATAATTATTTAAGAGGTGTTTTGTTTTATTTTGCTTTTAATTCTGCAAAGAAATCCCGAGCTCTTTGAAGGCTGAGACCATGTTGTATGTGCCTTGGAATGAAGGTATGAACATACTTTGTGTATTTACTATGGGTCTTCCATAAACATTGTCTCTTGTGTTTGACTCATATTCCTAGACGTAAAAATCCAGGCTATTTTCAGATGAACGTGCAAACTCAAACTCATTTAAAGTAACAAAATAGAGGGGCTTCCCTGGTGGCGCAGTGGTTGAGAATCTGCCTGCCAATGCAGGGGGCGCAGGTTCGTGCCCCGGTCCGAGAAGATCCCACATGCCGCAGAGCGGCTGGGCCCGTGGGCCATGGCCGCTGGGCCTGCGTGTCCGGAGCCTGTGCTCCACAACGGGAGAGGCCACAACAGTGAGAGGCCTGCATACCGCAAAAAAAAAAAAAAAAAAGTAACAAAATAGAGATCATGCTGTCCAAAGTTGGTAGGAAAACAGGCAAATAACCACAGGTTTCACAAAATATGCAAGAGCCAACTGTTTTTGTCCCACTAATTACCTGCAGGAGAAGGGGGACAGGTGCTTTCTTTAGGACGTGAAATGGACCTCAGATGGAATTGGTCAGAGCGAGAGATCGACTTACTCATTGCGGAAACAAGGCATTTACCCACCTCTTTGGCTAAAGTATGCATTTTATTTCTTGTCTTTCCCCAGTTTATTTGAAGAAGAGATAATGTCATATGTGCCTCCACATGCCTTACTCCATCCCAGCTACTGTCAGTCCCCACGTGGCTCTCCTGTGTCCTCTCCCCAGAACTCACCAGGTGAGTCCACCGGCTGCATGCAGTTTCTCTGAGGAGTGAGCCCTGAAGTCACATGTTCTGTCCTCATAAAGGACAGTAAGGGAACACTTTGGGTACATCTGTACTGTTAGCACAGGTACATATTCTGTGGTACTTCCTGTCTCTTAAAACTGGCTTGTTTCCATGGGAATTTATTTTGACAGGAAAATAATGACATTCCAAAATAGGATAAATGTCAGCAGTATGAAATACTCAGATGTAGAATTTACTTTTCATTATGTTATGTAGTGCCTAATATATCTTGGAAAATAGTAGGGCACAAAATGCTATGTTAGCTTTTTGGATTTAAAAAGTTCTAGTTAGGAGATTGAGTCAATGAATAATAAAGAGAAATCTCTATTTTCAAGAAATATTATAGAATTAGAATTAGTGAGTTTAATGGTCTTGGATAATTTTTTTCCCTTCAGTAGTTACTAACTGCATTAGTTAGGAAGACCAGAGATACATGGGCAGGTAGAACATTCTGATAGATGAAATTAACTAAAAATCTTAAGTTTAAATTCTTTTTGAAAGGGGTATGGTGTGAATGGAGGAATGAATGGATGAATGAATAAATAGTAGATAATGCAGCTTAGCAAATGAGTTATTTTTTAAGGAAAGTAGTCATGATGTTGACAGAACATCAGCTCTATTTATCCTTATTATAAGCCATATATAGTTCACACTGTAGCAGTTATCAGAATTTAAAACTATTTTAATAGAAATCCAAACTCCGTATGTGTCACTAAAAGCTGCTCTGTGTTCTCTGATATATAACACCTGTTTCATATATTGGTATCATAGTGAGGCTACAGCCTAACTGAATACTGCAAACAGAAAAAGGTCTATTAATTTGTTCATTTAATAGAGATTTATTGAGAATCCAGCTATGATCCAAGCCCTGAATTAGACCCTGGTTCTACAAAGATGAATAATACAGTCTCTGCCTTTGAAAATTCATGGTGGGGCAGTAAGTCAACAAGTGACTCCAAAAGCTCTGTGTTTAGTCCTATAATGAAGAAATGTGTGGGAACAATTCTTCATTCAAGATGGGGGTGGGGTGTTTGGGGAAAGGTATAAAGGGAAGTCTTGAAGAATGATGAATAGGATTTTACCAGGTGGACCAAAGGAACGAGGACATTCTAAGGAGTAGCATGAGCTAAACCACAGAAGCATGAAAGTAGTTTAGGACAAATTAATAGATACAAGTAAAGGCAAGTTCTCAAAGCACAGGTTGGAAAGATAAGCTAGAGTTGGTTGGCCACTGAAGTGTTACTTTGTACTCCATGTGGAGCCACTGAAAATTTACAAACAGGAATGTCCTGTTTTATAAAGTTCCGTTTGGTGGCCATGTGGAGGATGTATTAGAAGACGAGAGACTAAAGTTAGAGAAACCATCTGGGAGGCTGTTGCATTAACCCAGGTGACATGATAAGGGCTGGAGTAACAGTGATAGAGAAAAGGGAGTTAATTCAAAGGCTATGTTGGATGTAGAGATTCTAGAACTTTAAGTCCAAGTAGGGAAGAGTCAAGGCAAACTCTAAGGTTCTCACCACATAGACTGCTAGACAGATGGTAACACCAAGACAGGGAAAAGAGTTAGAGTGGAGGGGAGAGGTGAAAGGCTGGTTTGAGACATGTTTTGTTGAAGAATCTTTGGGCCATCCAACTGGAGATGGGAACCCAAAGACAACTGGAAACAGAGTCTTGGAGCTCAGGGGAGGTTAGCAGCTAGGAATACAGGTGTGCCGGCGGCAGTTGAAGCCCATTGGGTAGACAGAGGAAGTAGGGAGGACAGGTCAGTGAAAAGAAGAGAAAATAGGGGATGGTGACATGAGCAGCTCCAATATTTAAGGGAGGGGCTGAGGGTGCAAGTGAAAGTGAGAGAGCCAATGGATTTTGGGAGAGAATTAGGAAAGTCTTTTCGGGGAAGCCATGTTTCAAGAAGGAAGGAGTGGCCAACAGGGCCAGGTGTTCAAAGGAGTCAAGAAGGATGAGGCCTGAGAAGAGGCCATTAGATTTGAAAATCATGAAGTTATATGTGGCCTTTGCCAAAGCAGTTTCTATGAATTAATAGGTCATGAACTGGAATGTTACCAGTTATAGGATGCTAGAAGATGTAAAGTAGAAAACAGGCATGAAAAATACTCTCTTCATGAAATATGGAAGTGAAGCAAAATAAGGCAGTACTTAGAAGGAGAAGAGGAATTAAGGAAGGGATTTTAGGATGGGGAAGTTGAGCATGTGTGTGCGGAGGTCAGATAATGTGGGTGGAAGGAAAGTGGTTTGTTGGGTGAAGAAGCAACGGTCAGCACAGCACAGGCCCGTGGGAAGGCAGGACACTGGAGGCAAAGCACAGGTCAACTTTCGAACAAAGTAGGGACACTTATTTTGATGATACAGGATGAAAAGAAAATAAGTATATGGCTCTATGGGTAAGTGTAAAGGTGTAGGGGAAAAATTAATGGAATTCACAGCTGGCCTTGGTCATTTACCAACTGTGTGTGACTTTGGGCAGTTTACTTCCTTTCCTGAATTTGAATTTCTTTCTCCTTAAAATGGGAATGATAGTAATCACCTCCCATGGCTATTTGGAGGAGAATGCCTCACCTGGTACCTAAAACATGTCAAGCATCCAATAAATGTTAGTTTATCCCTTTTTCTCTCTTTCTGGAAATCTGAGAAGTCTAATTTGTCAATATTTGAACTACTAATAACTGATATATATAAATCTATATCATGTTTGCAGAACTGACTGCCTAGATATTTAATCATTCTGACTGGCCTTAATCTTAGCTAGAACCTACGAGGGGGTTTAAATGGGCTGTCCCTTCACCTCATGCTTTATGGCTAAAGGAATGAAGCTCTGTGGAGTATTGCTCATCCCAGTCAAAGCTCTCTTTTCCAGACCTTTTCTGTGGCCTCTCCTCCTAGAGAAAAAGTAGCTCACCGGATTCTTTCCCTTCTGAGCTCTGCAAAAGCATGTGCTCTCGGTGACAGGCTGGACTTGAGACTCTGTGAACATTCTAAATGGTGACTAAGTTTCTTCTTTTCATGTAGCATCACAAATGTACATAAGTAACCCATGGTGGTAATAAATGCATTCTGGAAGCAGATTGAGAGTTAAACGTTTTCCAAAGACATGTCTAACCCAAATATATTTAAATTGCTAGCAGTGTTTGTGGTGGTTTTAATTTTCAGGAAGAATCATCTCCATATTTTTGGCCTACTCTATTTCAGTGGACTTTATTTGATCTTGAAATCGGGATGTACTGCCTGATATCAATGGAAGTAACTATAACTAATTCCACATGAAACAAGGGCAGGACTAGCCTTATTTACCCTGTGGAGGAATCTGATGTTTCTTTGAGTAAAATAGCCTCTTCTACCAGTACTCCTAAAGTTCTTATGAAAACATTTCTAACAGATTTTTTCAAGTTGTCTGATGCTCCTTCTTGTGACTAGAATTTCATCCCTTTTAGTGGTA
This sequence comes from Neophocaena asiaeorientalis asiaeorientalis, assembly GCF_003031525.2. NCBI lineage: Eukaryota > Metazoa > Chordata > Mammalia > Artiodactyla > Phocoenidae > Neophocaena > Neophocaena asiaeorientalis. Next base: position 584,380 of record NW_020185317.1, read on the forward strand.
TGAGAATAATATTGGAAAAATTACGACAATCATAAATTTTAATGATCTTCTTTCAGAACACCCAGGAACCTGCTAAACTTTCCATACTTTTCCCCATTCCAAGCCCATTTACATGTCTTTTCAAGTGCAGGAGAGAGAGGGGCTTTGGAAACTTGGACTCGCTGCTTTTTGCAGCTGTTAGAGTGCTCACCTAAAATTTGTCAAAATTTTGGAATGTGAAGGTTTGTTTTTCTAGGACCATTATAATGCCAGTCCCAACCTTAGCTATGCCAGAAGGAAAAGATCTTTCCAATTACCATATGGTTTATTATGCCAAATATAGGATCCAGAATTTTATTTAAGGACTTTTTGTAGCTGTACATTTCTAGGAATTGAAATGCAAGAACACCTAATTTACCTAATATTGTTGGAGACGTGCTTACTTATGTGAATTTTCCACGTGACCAAAGCTGTGACATTAGACATCTGAGAATTTGTTTAACCCACCATTTGCTGAGACTCTTTCATAAATACATTATACTTCTCCCTGCTTCCCTAGACACAGTGCCTTGAGGATATTTCACGGTTCGGGGGGATCAGCATACAGAGCTGTTATAACTTGACTAGAACTGGACACTCTGGAAGCCAGTAGAGCACCAGATCACACTCAAGAGAAGTAAAACAGACGAGAGAGCACTGAAGAGCTGTGTGGGTCTTTACCGAAGGCTGTCTTCAGGGCAGTTACTTCTCTCAACACACAGGACTTTCTTTCCCCTCTCTTCCTCCAAAGTCTTAGTATCCCAGCTGCTGCTTATCTCATCGGCTCTTTTCACAAATATTCTCTCTTCCTTCCCCACCCCTCCCCTCCCCCTTCCTTTCCTCCTCACTTTCTCTCCCCCTCCGTCTCTCCCTCCCTCTCTCCCTCCCTTTCTCTCTCTCTCAGCGTCTCTCTCTCCCTCTTCTCCCTTCCTCCTTCTTTGACTTCCTCCCACCCTCCCTTCTCCCTCTTCCATCCCTCCCCTTTTCCACAGTCTCTGAAGCAGCTTTATACTTGTTGTTAGAAAAAGTGTTCTATCCCTTCTCTTTTCTAAGCCCCACAGGGATGATCTAGGAACCAAACAGTACAAATGAAGGATGCTCTCTGGGTAGGTGGGGATGGGGGAGTTATGATTCCAGAGACTGGAGGAAAACCAAATACTATCTCTGTCACAATATACAGGTATTTTTATTTTTGTGTTTTTTGTTGCTGTTACTCTCCCTTGCTTCCCACCCCTAACGCTCTCAGAAGATGCCTGTCACTGGCATGCCCTCCAGCTTTCCCCTTTTAATAAATTGCTTTTAATTTGCCAACATTTGAAAAATCAGTTTATCAAATAAATAAACGGTAGGTAAATGGAAGCATCAACAAGGTCAAAACAATGACCTGAGGGCCTTTTATTACTCTTAGAGAATAAAGCAAAAATGCCAGGACTTCCTTGCTTGTGCTTTGTGCCAGCTATTTTTTGAGGTTTTGTTTGTTTGTTTGGTTGGTTGGTTTTTTTCTTAATTTCCATTGTTGATCTATGTTCCATAAGATAGAGTTTTCCAGAAATTATTATAATGCTTGATAATTTGTTCTCATTCACTAACAAGGAATTATTGTTTTAAAAATGTCATAGAGGGCTTCCCTGGTGGCGCAGTGGTTGAGAGTCCACCTGCTGATGCAGGGGACGCGGGTTCATGCCCTGGTCTGGGAAGATCCCACATGCCGCGGAGCGGCTGCGCCCGTGAGCCATGGCCGCTGAGCCTGCGCATCCGGAGCCTGTGCTCCGCAATGGGAGAGGCCACAACAGTGAGAGGCCCGCATACTGCAAAAAAAAAAAAAAAAAAAAAAAAAAGTCATAGAGTTTATCTGTTTTAGAAAGTGAACAGAAAAGAAATTCTCTTCTGAGCCATCCCAGTACATAGGCCTGGAACCATGCTGAATTAGGCTGAGCTTCATCCCCCTCCATTGCAGACCAAGAGCAAGTCATCAGAGCATTCTGGGTTCTGGGTGGCACACCCAGCATCAAAAAAGACCCAGACTTCTTAGCTGTTTGATGCCAAGGTTTTTCTAGTATCACCTTTAGTATCGCCTCTAGTATCATCCTTTGCCTGGTAGAATTCTTTAGTTTGTATGTGATTGTGCAGTTTTTTAACAGTATGTGGAAATAGTGTAACACTGTATGGAAGTACTTTAGGCCTGCCTAGCAATGATTTTTAAAAAGTCTGATATCTGTTACTGAAATTTTTTCCCATAAATAATTAACATAATACTGACTATCCATAAAACCAGCCTTTCATTTGATCACTTCCTATATGTAACGTTGACCTTTTCGTATCTGACTTCCTTTCCTAAGACCATAAAGACTATGACATTACTCTCTCTATAAGAGAATTATATTCTAGAACTTCACTTACAGTTACGGTTCTTAGTTCTGTGAGCTCAGTCTCCCAAGATAATGTTTTATTTCCAAAGTGGAAGTAATATTGTTTCTGCCCTGGATTTTCTTGGCAGTTGCACCTGACTTGCATTAAGAATTTGACAAGGGCCAACAGCATAATTTATTGTAATTTTTAAATCATGATGTAATGTGTAAATGATTTTTTCATCATAGAACTATTGGCAAAAGAATTTTTGCATTTAACAGTTTCTGTCTCCAGAGCCTCCATAATTGAATTCCTTTACCTAGAGCTTAAAAGGAGTCAGAGCTATTTTTTATTAAGTGTCTGTATTGATATTGATGGAATGCGTTACGGCATTCGCCACATCCTTTTAAGCATCTCAAATTATATAGCAATAGTATATGTGCTGTTTTTCAAAAGTAATCAACTCTTCAAGAATCGGGTTTCTTTTGAGTCCTGAAAGATTTTCGGTCTTTTGTTCCTGTTTTTCCTCTTCCCTATCAATGATCGCGCTCTTGAAAGCTGATTCATTATGGCTGCTTTCTGAGCTGTCTGGGTTTAGTAGTCTGCAGTTACTCAGACTGCAGCAGCAAAAGCTTTATTCTGCCACTCTAACTGGACTTGTGCTGCATGGCTCTGTCCCTCAGCCATCCAAGAGAGGAGCCCAGAGTCCATGCAGATCATGGTCCTTCATGTTGCAAATGATACCTTTCAAATACATGGGAAGTATTCCCCTGTGTTGGTCCCTGGATGATGCCCAGGTGTTTCATTGGTTACCTTTGACCTTCTTGTGGGAGATAATGGTTCTCAGACTTGGCTGCACGTTGGAATCATCTGGAGAGCTGCATGACACACTAATGTCTGGGTGTCACCCCCACCGATTCTGATGTCATATGTCCTGGCTGTGGCCTGAACATTGGGATTTTTAAAAGCTCCCTGAGTGATTCTAATGTGCAGTCAAGATTGAGAACCACTGCCTAGGAGTCTTCTGCATCCCAGACCTTTTAAGGTCAAGTTTATTTGTTTCCTTTATGGCATAGCTCTTAGCTCTTTGGGTAAAAGATTCATAACTGTGCCAACAGAACTCTGGACATATTATTCATCAATAGCCCATTTTATTAAATTCCATTCCCCGACCTCAGTACATTTCCCCATGTGTTTAGTATTCACAACTATGCAGATAATAGCAATAACAGCTGACGTTTACATGGGGCTGCTTATGCAGCCGGCGCTGCACGAAGTGCCATACCACACATACACTAATTCATTTAGTCCACAAGTGTGGCCCGGATCTCTCACTGGAACTCCAGTACTATATTTTCAAGTGTCCGCAAGGTATATCCACCTGAACAGCTGTCCTCTCCAGCTCAGTATGTAGAAAGCCTCATATGCTCCTGTCCACCAGCATCATTTCCCATGCTGCTTTAGCATCAGACAGACCTGGCTCAGATCCTAAATCTACTATTCACTGTCATATGACTTCAGTTTCCTTAGTTACAAAGTGGTGATGACAGTAATAACACTAATGCCTGCTTCTTAGACTTGTGAGGATTTCCCAAGATCCTCTCTGTAAAGTGAATGGTCCTTAATGCATAGCAGACACAACAAATGACAGCTATTGTTATTGTTTAAAAAGCTTTATATTGGGCTTCCCTGGTGGCACAGAAGTGGCATGCTCACACTTCTCAGCTAGGTCTTTAAAAATTCTTCTCATAATTTCATACCAAACTTCTGACCAATTTAATTTCCTACTTACGTCCTAGCACTCCCCCTCTGCTCTAGGTTAGTGGGGTCTCCTCCGTGTCTTCTGAACATGCAGGCAATGCTTATTCCAGCTCTTGCTGCCCTGCCCCAGTATAGACTATAGTTCTCCCATGTTTATAAGGCCTGGTTCCAATAACATCTCCTCCCCAAAGTCTTTTCCATTTTGATCTCTGCTTATCCTCATTTACTGTTACTTTTCTATAACACTGATCTCAGATGCATCCTCGCTGAGTGGCGGTGGCACAGTGGAGAGCACGTGCTTCACCTAATGGGGCAGCTGCCCTCTGTAGCCCCAGGGAAATGCAAGCCAGTTGTTGCAAGAGTTCCCAACTGACTTTCACGAGAAATCAGGATTTTTTTTTTCTACTTGAAATCTCCTCATTTTTAAATGTTGGCAGTTAATTTTAAATCTTTAGAACATTGTGTGGCAAACAAAATCTATAGGGCTGGGTATAGCCCTAGGGCTATCGTTTTGTTCCTTCTGCTTTAGAGTTTGTATACCATCTAGTTTAAGACTTAAACATTCTCTAATTGTTTGATATGTTCTATTTCTGTCTTCCCAACCAAGATATCCACTCCAGCAACCCGACCTTATCCATTCTGAGCATCTGTTGCTGAACCTAACACAGTATTAGCAAAAAATAATCATCACTTAGTTGATTCATGCATAAAGATATATTTAAGGATCTTACATGGTATGTAATGCACAAGACATCACAATTTTTGTTTTCTGGTTTCTTTTATTGTTTTGTGAAATGTGTCTTGGAAATATCCAGTGTTTTTTTCATGGCGCCGATTCCCATATTCATCATCAGTTTTGTATCCCCGCTTGTTGGTTGGTCACAGTGTGACACAAAACCAGATTTTTCTATGGAAAGAGGAACAAACCATGTTGCTTTTATATTTTATTAATGATGCTTGCCGTGGAATGACATGTAATGACATGACATCTTTAGATAATCTGTAGATAATTACAGTACTTGGCATGTATTAAGAATGCAACAAATCACAGTATTTTTACTCTGCATAACCAGGAGACATGTGCCTTCTGCAATTATGGCTGAATTCTGTTTTCAAATCAAGATTATTCTACCCTGCGGTATGAAATATAATGTTGTAGGTTTTTCATCAAGTATGGAAACTCACTGTTCTTGCTTTGCATACCACATACTTTCACACTATAACTTCCTGTCTATTTGCTGTGATATCATCTCAGCCACAAGCAAAGATATTCCACCCCGAACGGTTACCATTAGACATGAGTAACTGACTCATACTGATTTGGACTGAAAAGAGGGACGTATTTGACTAACACATGGGCACCATTGTAACTCTTCAAACAGGATTTGAAGGCCACAAAGAAGACATCTTAAGATCCTGGTTAAGCTCTGTGACAGCCTTCGACTTGGAGAGGTGAAAAGTGCAGGGACCTAAAAGTATTGCCTCCTTTTACTTGTTAACTGTGGTCTCAGCCCCATGCTAATATTTTTCATGGTGATGTGATGAACATAAGGACATCGCACAAATCCACACCCTCGTCTCTTCGTGCTTTGTTGTAGGTACTCAGCGTGCCAATGCCCGTGCTCCAGCCCCTTACAAGCGAGACTTTGAAGCCAAACTAAGAAACTTTTACAGGAAGTTAGAGACTAAAGGATATGGACAAGGCCCAGGGAAATTAAAGTAAGTCAAAATAATACAAACCCCAGGATTTGTAGATGGTGAAAAGATGGGATGCAATTTGGAATGTAGGAAATGGATTGATTAGGGATGACCAGCCTTCGTTTTAGTCGGCATAATTATTTGGGCATGTGTAAATTACAGGATCATCTAAAACATAGTTCTTGAATGAAGCACAATTAAACTTACGGTTTTAAAACAGACAGGAAAGAGATGACCATGTTTCACATAAAAATAAGGCAAAATTAAAAGCTGATTTATTTTGTTCTCCTGAAAAGTACCTCTTGGTTGACTTATATCGCATATTCATTAGATATAAGGCTGTCACAGTGTCTTGTATTGCACGTCACTGTCTCCTGGGCTGACCTGAGTGTAGGACTGCTGCTCAGCTGTTTCCTTCTGTGAAGTAAGCTTAACTTGTCCAACGGAATATGTCATGAATGTTGTTTCTGCTTGTCTTTATCCACCTCCCTTTAAATGGGGAAATTGAAACATCATCCTGTTGTTTGGCCTAGAATTATCTGAACTTCCTACTTACCCATACTCCCTTCAGCCCCACCTCCACCCCTGTCCCGTGTCCCCACTAGAGATCACTATGCCACTTGAGAGAGGACAGAGGAGGGAGGGTCTGACTGCAGAAGCGTCGGGACCCGGGTGTGTGAGAGAATTGCCCAGCCCAACAGGCGCACAGCTCACTGCCCCCCTTGCAGGGCTTGCTCATCTGAACTCACAGGTTCCCCTTTCATCACCCTCGAAAACATCAACCCGCCCCAAACACCATACCTCTCTGAGCTTCACTTACTAAGGTCTTGCTGATCAAGCTTTCATACCTTCAGCCTCCCTATCATCTCCCTTTCCATTACTATTTGCATTAAGGGAAAATTGACACCTGTTTAAGGGTGACTTAAATTGTCATTGTCACAAGTAGATTAATAACCTCCAGTATCATTCATTTGTATCTCTCACTTAGGGAATCTCAAGATTCACTTAATTTTAAAGTTAAACTAAGGACAACAGGGCTTCCCTGGTGGCGCAGTGGTTGAGAGTCCGCCTGCCGATGCAGGGGACACGGGTTCGTGCCCCAGTCTGGGAAGATCCCACATGCCACGGAGCGGCTGGGCCCGTGAGCCATGGCCGCTGAGCCTGCGCGTCCGGAGCCTGTGCTCCGCAGCAGGAGAGGCCACAACGGGGAGGGGCCCGCGTACCGCCAAAAAAAAAAAAAAAAAAAAAAAAAATACTAAGCACAACAGTAAACTCCACTGCTTTGGAGGACACTGAGAATTTTTTTGTCCTTCCTGTTCTCACTGTTATCTTTCTAGGTACTTAAGAATTGAATTCCTAAGTGCATTCAGGCTTAAAACATTACCTCCTAGGGTTGCTCTTCCTTTCCTAAACAAATGTTTTGTGTGTGTGTGTTGTTTTTTAATTATTTTCCTTCTGAGATAAATTGATGTGACCATTCAGAAAGGACTCTTGCATTGGTTTTACAGGTCTTAGGTGGGGTGCTCTATTTACCAATGATTCTCTGTTGTAACTTGTTAATGCTATTAAGAGTTACAGACAGATGTGTGCTTTATTGCAGATAGCTATGATAGTAAGTCACTCCACTTTTCCCCTAATTAATTGTGGTAAGTGGAAATTAGATGGCAAGTGCCCAGTTCTGGAAAGATAAGGATTAGGAAATAATCTGTATTTTTCAAATTGTCTTTTTCTGGACAGGTTAATTATCAGAAGAGATCACTTGCTCGAAGATGCTTTTAATCAGATTATGGGCTACTCCAGAAAAGACCTGCAGAGAAATAAGCTGTATGTCACATTTGTTGGGGAGGAAGGGTGAGTAGCACAGAGAAGTGGCCTGTGAAGCACAGGCTGTGGCTGCCGGAGGATGTTTCCCCACACTGTCCCCTGCGGTTGCCTGAAACAGGAAATCCTTCTGACGGAAAATGCTGTTCTCATACACTTAAACCTTTCAGTTTTGTGTTTTTTTTTAAGCTTCCTTTGATTTTTAAATCATTTGACATAGAAATTCTTTGGTAAAAGCTCATAACTATAGATCATTTTTGAGAGCAGAAACTTAGTTTCGTTTCTTCTCCCCGTAACTCTTTCTCTCAAAGGGAAAACATGTTTGTTTGTTTGTTTGTTTTATTGAAGTATAGTTGATTTACAATGTTGTGTTAATTTCTGCTGTACAGCACAGTGATTCAGTTATACATATATGTACATTCTTTTTAAAATTATTTTCCATTATGGTTTATCACAGGGTATTGAATATAGTTCCCTGTGCTATACAATAGGATCTTGTTGTTTATTCATCTTCTATATAATAGTTTGCATCTGCTAACCCCAAGCTCCTCCCACTCTATCCCTTCCTCCCCCCCACCCCCCCGCCACCCTGGCAACCACAAGTCTGTTCTCTATGTCCGTGAGTCTGTTTCTGTTTTGTAGATACGTTCATTTCTGTCATCCTTTAGATTCCACATATAAGTGATATCATATAGTATTTGTCTTTCTCTTTCTGACCTACTTCACTTAGTATGATAATCTCTGTGTCAATCCATGTTGCTACAAACGGCATCATTTCATTTTTATGGCTGAGTAGTATTCCATTATATATATGTACCACATCTTCTCTATCCATTCATGTGTCGAAGGACATTTAGGTTGTTTCCATGTCCTTGGCTATTGTGAATAGTGCTGCTATGAACGTAGGGGTGCATGTATCTTTTTTTGAATTAGAGTTTTGTTTGGGTATATGCCCAGGAGTGGGATTGCTGGATCATATGGCAACTCTATTTTTAGTTTTTGAGGAAGCTTCATACTGTTTTCCATAGTGGCTGTACCCATATACATTCCCACCAACAGTGTAAGAGGGTTCAAAACATGGGCTTTGAGATTTAAAAAAAGCAAGGAAGTGCATTTTAACATCTATGATCTTGTTATGTGCACAGGAATGCTAAGTAAATCGTACTTCACCTGTTAAATAAGCTCAGTTTCAGAATCACGAATTAGAAACTAGTGTTTGCTAGAGAGTAGGGGGCGTGGGGAGGATGCAGGATGGGCGAAATAGGAGAAGCGGATTAAGAGGCGCAAACTTCCATTTGTAAAATAAAGAAGTCACAGGATGTAATGTACAGCAAAGGGAATATAGTCAATAGCATTGTAATAACTTTGTATGCTGACAAGATGGTAACTAGACTCACAGTGGTGGCCATCTAACAATGTATCAAATTATGGAATCACTACGTTGTATACCTGCAACTAAAATGATATTGTATGTCAACTGTACTTCAATTTTAAAAAGATAGAAAAAGAGGAAAAAAAGAAGAATCCTTCTGTTCTACCTGGAAATCTCCCCAGCAGTATCTCTTGGGCCTTGGTTCTTATTTCTCTGTCCCCACTTTTTCTTTGGCACACCTACCAAAATAACTGCCTGCCATAAACAGAGTCCAGCCTTGTATGACTCTTCCATGAGTGTGCTCATAGAGATAAGGGTTAGGAAATGAATGAGTAAAGACTCCTACACGGTGTTTATTGCATTCAAATAGGCATAACGGTGGTTTTATGACTCTTCAGGAGATGAAAGCTCTCATCTCTCCTAGACCCCTTACTCTTTCCTCATTTCAGGTTTAGGTTTGGAGTCTCAGCACCTTCTTTGTAGACATCACTAGAGTGAATTTTAAAAATACCACGTGATTGTCTGAACTCGGGTTGTCTTCTCTTTAACTCCTTAACTGCTGTTGATTTGGATCATTTTAAGGCTACCTCTCTCAGCCTTGGCCAGGAATAAAGTATATTAGATTATGGAATCGTAGCAATAATATTCAACAAATTCAGCCATTTGGTTTATGGTTGATGAAATGGAGCTGTCAAAGTATAAAATAGGGCTTCCCTGGTGGCGCAGTGGTTGAGAGTCCACCTGCCGATGCAGGGGACGTGGGTTCGTGCCCTGGTCCGGGAAGATCCCACATGCCGTGGAGCGGCTGGGCCCGTGAGCCATGGCCGCTGAGCCTGCGCTTCCAGAGCCTGTGCTCCACAATGGGAGAGGCCACAACAGTGAGAGGCCCGCGTACCACAAAAATAAATTTTTTTTAAGTATGAAATAATTCACATGTGCTAGTAGAACTAGATAATAGTAAAATTGAGATTTAAAATTAGGTCTCTTGTCTTCCATCCAGGATTCTTAGACCAGCACTGGGATTTAGGCAAAACTCCTGAACTCTGATCTATCTGAATTTTTTCCTACCCATGGATCTTTTCACTCTTCCGGCTAGTGACTGATAACTTCTCTTGTCACATATAGTGTTGTATAGTCTCCCAGCTGTGACTAGATTAAAGTAAAATACTACATGAGAAAACAATATAATGTGACAAAGTTTGAGAAGCTTGCCTGAGACTTGAGCCTTTTGTTGCTGACAAGCCTTAATGGTTCTAGCTTTTGTTAGTTGTCTTAAAGATGCAGGTGGGCAATTGAAAATGAAGGCAAATGTTTTTAGCCTAATCACAGGTATGCATGGGATTCCAGGTATTTCCTTACATAACTAGTCTGGTTTGGATGAGAATACTTTTCCTCCCCCAGAACTCCAGCTGCCTTTCTTCTTTGTTGGACCACAGTTTGTTGAGATCTCAGAGATGTAGGCAAGCGTCTTTGGAAAACCTGGTACTTAGGTTTGAATAGAACAGATGCTGTCATGCTTGGTCATCCTAAAGCTGTCTCCCCATGGTCTGGACTGACATCCATTCCTAGGAGGAGACCCAGGCAGAGTGGGGCCTGAAACCTTATTTAATTGCCACTAATGTGCAAATGTTTCCTGCCTCCATTTCTTGTCTTCTTCCTGTAACCCTAGAAGGAAAATAAGAGGGAGGATATTTTGAGGTGTGACCTCAGCCCTCAGGGACAATCTCTTAATCAGGCCCCTCTGCATATGGTTTTTTGAAACTGGAATGGGGCCAGATAACTTCTGGTCTCATGGCTTTATCATGTCAGTATCATACGTATAGATTGTTAGATATAGACTTTATTTTGCTATTAAGGCATTGGGAATACATAATACTATTTTGAAAGATTAATGCAGTATGCTTGCTAAAAAATTGAAACCTCAAAACAACATAAAATTAAGAAGTTATTTTAGCCTTTGTCATCTTACTACATTAAAATTAAAGATCATAACATTTCTTTCTGAATTATAATAAATACCCAAAGAGAAAAGCTACCTAGGTTTTTCTATGGAATTGTGAAATGAAGCTGAAAGTTTTCTGGTCACTTTTCCTTCATTAATTTTAATGCCTTCAAAATGTGTCATTTTGTAAGTTCTTCATGTCTAGCTCTAGTAATAGGTATTAAAAAACGTATATGCCTAGTGCCCAGATGTTGGCTTGCAATATCATTCTTCAATAAAAGAGACTAGGGCTCCTTGGAGAAATGGGTGATTCTAGGACTGGGGAAGGAAATATACAAGACGGCACCTGAAGCATCTTGTGCCAGAAAGTATAGAGGAGCTCAGACAGCTCACAGTGATGTCAAAGGGACACAAGAACCAACTGAAAGAGCTGCCAGTGGTCAAAGGTGGAATAATTTGAGCAAAAAAAGTAAAGTAGTATTGGATTAGAACCCCAAAATATAAAATAAATATCTATATACTGATATAAATAAAATAAATATCTATATACTGATATAAATACACAATTGAATAAATAAATAAATAACAATAGACAAATTTGTGCAGATTTCCAAATAATTCTGCATAATTCCCTGCTCCTTAATTGTGAGTTGCACATAGTGACTTTCTTCCAAATAATACAGTATGAAAGGGGGAAAAAGAAGTTAAGTCTACAGTGGAGAAGCCTGACAAACACACAGCCAGGTGATCAAGGCTAAAATCTAAAATCAACAGTGATATATCCTGTTGATAGTATGTACCCTTGGTATGATGTGATGAGAATGACACTTTACTGTCTTCCTCCCAAAAACATGTGACACCAGTCTAATCAGGAGAAAACATCAGATAAATCCAAATTGAGGAACATTCTACAAGATTACCTTATCAGTGCCCCTTAAAACTGTCAAGGTCATCAAAACGCAAAAGCATCTAAGAAACTGTCACAGCCAAGATGAACCTAAGGAAACATGGCAATTAAATGTAATGTGGTATCCTGAATGGGATCCTGGATCAATAAAGGGACATTAAGCAATAAAGAAAGAAATCTGACTAAAGTATAGGTTTTAGTTAATAATGTATCAATATCAGTTCATTTTGTAACAAATGTACTGTACTTATGTAAGATGTTGATAAGAGGGAAACTTGAGTGTGAGGTATATAAGAATTCTCCCTACTGTCTTTGTAACTTTTCTATAAATCAAAAACTAATCTAAAATAGAACATTTATTAAAGAAAGCATAGAGTCAGGATTTGGGGAGATTTAGAGAATGTTTCCCTGAACAACTTTTCTTATTTCTTTGCTGTCTGATGAGTGATTGCCACCAGGGTAATTTTTGGTATGTGTATACTTCCTTTTGCACTTGAGGTCAGGAGAGTAATAAGTATATAGATACAGTTAATTCTGTGGAAGGAATTAGTAGAGGTATTGATTGGTATGTATAGAGTATTATTTTGTGTTGCTAAAGTCAACTTTGTTATCTGTGAGGGAATAACACTTTGCAATTCTTATTGATACCATCTCACTGATTGTATTTTCTACCTGTCATAATCAGGGTCTTTATTTATAATAGATTAGTGAGAGCATAAAGAGAAAAGGATTTATTTTTAAGAATAATGCGTCTGCCTGCCCTCCAAAAAGGTGTGAATTAGCAGATTCACTCAGAGACTTCAGCTCTGCTTTAAGATGTTTCTTTGCGTAGGTCTTGACACATGATATGTAGGTTGTTCCTGAAATGGAAGAGCTGAGTCAAGAGAAATGATGGGAAATGTTATAGTCATAAATTTACAGGACGACTACAAATTCCATGTGAGGTAGAATTAACCCCAGAATAGTAGAGATGCCTGTATTCAATTAAAAATACAAAAATGAATCTAGAATCTATTAATGTAAATATACTAGTTGACAGCTAATTATTATATCTCGCTAAAGTAATGCTTCATGTTATGCTTGGCTTTTTTCTGAAAAGCAGACGGTCTCTAAGCAAAACACTGTGATTTAATTTGGTCAGCGCTGAAGGTTTTGTTCTAGTCATTAAAATTTCTACCCAACTTAATTTGGTTACCTGCTCTTCCAAAGTGGGGAAGAGGAGAAGACAGCAGTGGTGGAAGAGCTTGGAAACTGAGTCATCTTGACTGAATGTGGTGGGAAATTACATACTCTAGTTGCCTCTTTCTGTTGTGCTTCTGTCCGCCTAGAGGTTGCTTCTTTAGGAAGGGAGCCAGTAGAATACCGCATATTCTCTAGTGTATTATTTTCTTCTAAATGTGTGGTGTCAAAACTTAGCTAGGCAGACTGTTGTGTTCTGATGGGACATTTGGGGCCATTCACTTCTTTTTTTTTTTTTTTTTATTGAAGTACAGTTGATTTACAATATTGTGTTAGTTTCAGGTGTACTTTCACTTCTTAGTACCCAAAACAAGTAAGGAAATAATGGCCTGGATAAAGAGAGGATGTTTACACTGTGATTGCCTCGCCTCTTTTTTTTCCTCCATGGCCAGCTCTATAAAAGGCACCTTTCTTTAGGAAAGAATGAGTTCATTATATGTAAGGTGCCATTGATGTGACATTAGTCATCTGCCTTGCAAAGCCACACTTGGACTAGGGAGGGGATGCGTGCAAACAGTTTTAGTTTGGGGATTTAAGAACAGGTGCACTCTTCCTGTGATATTTCTACTTAGACAGATGACAGAAGCATCTAGGCAGAAGCATCTCATCCTCCCTAGTTGCTTAGACAGAAGCAACTAGGGAGGATGAGATCTGAAAGGTTTTCTTGGGTCCCTGCTTATAAAATAACCAGCAGCTCTTAACATCTGACTGATCTAGAAGTTGTTTGGGGTCCTGGGCTTGATCATTTATTCCTCAGAAATTTGTAAAGCTTCAAGTGAAACTTTATGGTGCTGCTTGTTTTCTTCTAAAAAGAGACACTTGCAGGATAACCTAACTGATCCATACCATGCTGGAGAAGGGTGCTTCTGTATCTAGGCTTTGGCTTGGTATCACCAGGTAAAACTTTGTCATACTAATTGCTCACAAAATTCCTTACTCACCCATCAGGCCTTCTTAAGTGGCTCAAGAACCAAAGCCTTGCTGCTATAAGTATCTGAGACTGAATCAGGTGTGTAGGCCATTTGTGCCTGAACCAACTTGTAAGAAAGCAGAGTCTTCCAGAAAACTTGTAGGAAATGATAGTGAGACTTCCCAATGGCACCATCCTCTTTCATTTTATAGTCTACTTCCTTTGGAATACTTGGTAAATTTTAGTTGAAAATAAAGAACAGGAGAATAGAACTATTTATTTTAACAAATAGTGGCTGCTACTAACAACTCGGGTGGTGTCAGCCCAGCAACGGGATGGTGTTTAAAATGCCTTATCAGCACTTCATGGGGCTCAAAACGACATTGCCACCCTAAGGACATCTGTGCTTATTCCGAAATGGCCTCAGATGCAGCTGTTGTGTGGCTACACACCCGTTGTCCGGAGTTTCATTATTTCCATGCCAAGTCTTTAGCTGTGGAACCAACCTAACTGGCAGAACGGGAATGTAACAAATGAGCCCTGTGATATGAGTCATATTAACTATTTATATGGAAGAGGTTGCTAAGACAGGAAGCACATGCATAAGGTATCCTGCTGGGACACGTCTTATTGAATTAGGTAGACATAGGTAATGTGCAGTCAACAACCTGCCCTCAGATACGCGGTTCTAAATTTCAGATTGTAATCAAATCAAACTTTAAAAACTGTCTTGGCTATAGAGTGACTCTATCAGTGCTGCTAGAGTTAAAAAAACAGCAGATAAAAGCCTGAGCAGTTGAGGAAGATACATTTCCCTCCTAGAGGAGCTGCTAGCTTTGTTCTCTCTTGGGAAAAAAAGGAGTTTTACTTTTCAACTTAACTCCTCAGGGGACATTCATTGTATCTTTAGCCAGATTTAGTTATCATCATGAAAAAGGAACCAATCAGTGAGGTCCATCTTTGTTGTTTTAACAAACTCTACCATATTAGAAGATATTAGACTTGGAAAAGACAAGGAGCAAGCTTTCTAAGCGTAATTCACTTGAGCGATTTCTGACAGTGTTTGCTAATCGGGTTGTCTCTTAAGGACTGGCATGACCTATTAATGCATTGAATATAAGGCAGACTTGTGCAAAACTGTTCACTGCGCTAGATGTGAAATAACAATGTAAATTATGTTGATTTCCTTTAGAGAGCATCAGACAGCTCCGCTCAGTGATTCAACAATATAAACTGATCCCCTCCTATGTATCAGGCTAAGTACTCAGGATCCGAAAATGAGAAAGACATAGTCCCTGCCCTCAGTATGGTTACAGTTTAGATGTGTGTCTGGTGGGAGGCAGACACATAGGCAGACAATTATAAGACACTCTGCTAAGTGCGGTATTATTAAAACACTGAGAGCTGAAGCTCAGTGAAAACCTGCTGTTTCTAACTGAATGCCACTGTTTAATTTTAAGCAGCTAAAAACCCATTTTACTTATACCAGTTGTCTCTTTGTAAGAAAACTGACTCACAGTGTTTGACTCACGTTTCAGCTGTCTGTGACCCTTATCCTCATGTGCCTTGATTGTGTCTGAAGGTTTCTGCAGAGCAGGGACCCCGCAGGCCAAGACTCACTCACGGTCTCGCCCTAGGGTGTGTGCAACTCTCCTGGAGGTTGCATACACCCTAGGGTATCGTTGTCATTTTATCTTGCCTTGAAGTGATCCTCACTAAAGAAGAGGGTTTAGGGTAAGTCAGGTTTTTTAATAAAGCAGCATTTTCCTCCTACTTTCTTCTGTAGCAGGGGTCGACAAACTTTCTCTGTAAAGGGCCAGATAGTAAATATTTTAGGCTTTACAGACCATACATTCCCTGTTGCACCTACTCAACTCTGCCATCCTAACAGGAAATCAGCCCCAGACAACACATAAACAAATGGGCATGGCTGTGTTCCAATAAAACTTTATTTACAAAGCCAGGGGGTGGGCCAGATTTGGCCCTTAGGCCATAGTTTGCCTAAGGCCATATAAGCAACGTTGTTTTGCTTATGAGCGTTTAAAATTTATTGAAGGGTGAGCTGTAAGGAGTAATGAACATTACGCTTGGGATCAGGAAACCGGTGTCAAGACCTGGATCCTCCACTGCAGCTTTCATTTGATACAAATCAGTGATTTCCTTCAGCCCCAGTCTTCTCAATGAAATGAGGGGATGGGCGAAATGACTGCTCAGATACTATTGATGGCATTCTCTGTTTCTGAAGAGACACAGGGGTCTGAAATTCACCATCGATACGAAATTTAGAGATGTTTTGCATCCACAGGGATCCAGGTAGACTGGAATCATGAACTCAGTCTCACAAAGTGAAATTTAGTAGGAAAAGTATAACGTCTAGTACTTAGGTTTTAAAAAGATACAATGAGGGGCTTCCCTGGTGGCGCAGTGGTTGAGAGTCCGCCTGCCGATGCAGGGGACACGGGTTCGTGCCCCGGTCCGGGAAGATCCCACATGCCGCGGAGCGGCTGGTTCCGTGAGCCATGGCCGCTGAACCTGTTCGTCCGGAGCCTGTGCTCCGCAACGGGAGAGGCCACAACAGTGAGAGGCCCGCGTACCGCAAAAAAACAAAACAAAACAAAAAAGATACAGTGAATGTGCAGACAGTATGGGAGAGACCTAGGTTAAAGAAGCATAGGTGAAATGTTTGAGCTGATGACTAGTTCATGATGAGTCAACAGAGTCAAGTGACTGCCCCACAAGGCAGAGTGACATTAAGCTGCATTAGTGGGGAAAAGTTCCAGGAAAAGAGGTCAAGAGCCCTTTCTAAGTTTTTGTTAACGAGACCACACCTTGAGTGTTGTGATCAGCATAGACACTGCCCCTTAGGTCAGACTTTGACACCTGGAGAGTGTCCAGAGCAGAGGACCAGTGTGGTGAGGGAATTCCCTACCCTGCATTGAGAGGAGGTTGAAAGAAGTGTCTGTGTTCATGAGTGAGGAGTGGGCAGGGACCAAGGATGTGGAAACTGCTGAACTTAGAGTCCTTGTAGAAAATGACTTTTGAAAAAAAATTTACATCTTTAGCATCTAGATTAATACCCAAAACATAATAGGCACTCAAATATTTGTTGAAAGAAAACCTCTAAGTATGTGAAGAACATTGAAGTGGAAAAAGTATTCTACCTGTTCTTGGTGGCGTCAGAGACCACAACGAGGACAGTGGAAGGAAGCCACGAGACGCTGCCTTGGTCTCGGCACCAAGAGGGGTAGCCTGCGTCACTGTACCTGGCAGGCAGCCAGAGGGCTGCTTTGGGAGCCCCCCCGCAGGGTGATCTGAGCATAGTCCCACGGTTCCTGGTAGCCACAGTATATTCAGCTGCCCCAGAAGGCAGTTCTGTCATGTCACCTTAAGGCCTCTCTGGCCTTGAGAGTCTGCTGTGTTTGCATTTTTCTGTACACATAGGTTTCTTGTCAGTCTACGCTCATATCTCCCAGAGTGCAGTGTGGACTGGTAAGGTGTGAAATGATTGTAGCTATTACATAGACTGACATTTTTTATTTTAATGTTTATGTGTTTCTTTTAATGTGTATTAGAAAAGATATAAAGCTAGCACATCGTAATTCCATCAATATTGTGTAAGACAAGGCTACATTGGAAGAGCAAGTAAAGCTAGAAATATTAAGGAAATGGCAGTGCGTATATCGCAAAAATTGAGAAAGTAGTTAGGTGGATAGCTGAGGTCTGTTCTAAGTAAATTCTATTAAACTCTTGTCTAAGACATATAAAAGCCATTTCACTTTTCTTACTAGTATTCCAACTCCCTCTTCTACCTATAATAGGATGCTTTTCTCTATCACACAATCCCATCACCACCCAAGACTCAGATGATTTCTTTGTCATTAAAAAAAAAAAAAAAAAACAGTAATGCCCACTGGAGGAAATTCCATAAGAGGAAAAAAATAGAGTGAACAAAGGAAGTCTTATAAAATCCCACCACCCCAACCTATCTGTAGCTTTCATTCCCCCTTCAGAATTCCTTCCTGTCTTTGAACCCTTGTGTAAACTTTTTATCATAGGGTAGATGTACTTTACATTTTTCATTTTAAATTGAGCATATCAAATTGCTTTATTGCAAACTCCTCTTTGCTGTGTTTTTTGCTCTCAGCATTTTTGGCCACTTGTCATTCCTCAAACCTCACACAATAATTTCTCAAAATTTACTTTGACCCTGATGTCTTTGTAAGTAAAATGGAATTTACACTGTAGTTCAGGTGCTGGAGTTTCAGCCTCTTCTCCAAATACGTTACCGAGGAAGCTTTAGACACCCTCACTTTTCTTGTTTATAGTTTTCCATGGCATTTTATAATTTAAAGTTTTCACGTGAACCCTATCATTCCATCTTTTGCCTCTGATCTCCCTAGGAGGCCTTGTATCTGTAATATCCTCTCACCAATCCACTAAAGTCTCTTTCCTTCCCATTTAAAAGTGTTTCAGAAATCCATGAGGACTCCATGTCCCATGGATGTATGTAGCTGATGCCCTCTGGTTTAACCTGCTTAAATAAAGCATTCCCACTGTACTCTCTCTCCCCATAACCTGGCTCTGGGCATTTCAATTTACCTTTTTCTGCATATTTATACAATCAAATTATTAGCATACTGCCTATCTCACCCATTATCTGATATGTAGCTTTAGTTTTAGATATGCTCCATATAAATGTCCATTACGTTATTTTGGGTCAAAACATGTTTGAGATCAGGAATCATGATCATTCAACATCCAGTGTTTTGGACAATCCTGGTATGTGGATAATTAGACTTCTAAGGAGTGTTCTGTAGAAAGTTGAGCCCTGTAGAAAATGTGCCTAATAAATAGAAAACAATAATAACTGGTTGTTCTTTTTGTGAATTTTTTAAAGGCTGGATTACAGTGGACCTTCCAGAGAGTTTTTCTTCCTGGTATCCAGAGAACTCTTTAACCCATATTATGGCTTATTTGAATATTCAGCCAATGACACATACACAGTACAAATAAGTCCCATGTCTGCTTTTGTAGACAATCACCATGAATGGTAAGTACTTTTTTTCTCCAACGTTTTTCTTCAGCTGATTTTCTGTGATATTAGTTTTTATAGGAACCCACACTTCTTTTTTAAACATTTTTTCCCTTGGAGAAAATCATATTTTCAGTTAACTATCTCATTTGACTCTTGTTTGTGTTGTCAAATTTAATATACAGGCAGTCTCCAAGCTAGGAATAGATTATGTTCCATAAGACCAATTTTAAGTGAGTTGGGTAGAATTCAAAAGGTTTTTTCCACTGAAGGAAAGTTGCGGGTGATGTTAGGTTCTCAGCAAGACCCTAAATCCCTCTCTGCAGCTTTGGGCCACTCTGAGATCTGACGGGGGCAGGTGGGGCATGAGTAGGGGAATGTCCTGACCCAGAGGTCAGGCAGCTTCTGGAGCAGCCCTTGGGGAAGTGGCTAACACTGGGGGAGGGGCAGAGCAGCTGGGCTGTTGGTGTTCTAGGGAGAGGGAGGGCGGGAGGATGGGGTGCCCTGGAGGAACGGAAGGTGGAAGAGAATGCTGGCAGGCAGGCAGGCAGGAGTGCGGAGTCACAGCAGTGGCCCCTTACCCTAGTGACTGGTTCAAGTTTGTAGCCAGGAATTGCCCCTTTCCTAATTTCTCACACAAAACCAAGGAAAACTGGGCTAGGATTCCCATCTGGGAATTATTTATTCTGAAAATCCCAAATTGCACTCTTTTCATGACATTTATTTTTACATGCCTGCATTTATAGACTTGAAGTATCTTTATAACCCCTGTTTGCTTGTTCCTGTTCATTTTCACTATAGTAACAAAAAAGAGAACATGAGTACGACTCATGGAAACAATTTCTTTGAGTCATGAGGTTAATATTGGTGGGTGGAGGGCATTAAGTTTTAGGACTTATTCTTCAAATTAACTTCCGTTTAACTACAATTTGGAGTCCTCCTAAGAGTAGCTATGGCAGTTATACTAACATAAGTGGATAAAGAAAAACAAAGCTGCTGGACATTCATCTTAAAATGGTTGCCTAACACTAAAATTACAAATGAATAGTATGAACGTCAGTGTGGATTTACACTTCCGGAAGGCATCAGGCTTTCAAAGAGCTAGAAACTTGAATACTTCCGAAAAAGAAAATACATGTACATCTCAGCAAACCCAGTCGTGACAGATATATTTAATAAATTTTCCGAAGTGATTCAGTATAGAATTGAGCACTCAAATTTTAAAGAACAGAATGTCCCATGAGGAAACTCCCTCAAATGTACACATGCATAATTCTTGGATTGTGAGTTATCATCAAGAGAGGGGTTTGAAAAAGAACAGAAATAGGAACTTTCTCACTCTGAGACTGGGCTTTTCCTCAAAAGGGAATTGCCACTAGGTTTGCATTAGAGAAATCCTGCTAATATTCATGCAAGCAAACTACAAGGGGACAACATTTTCCCCACCACCACTGGTCTCATTCTGTCAACATTTCTTAGAAGTGATATAGGGAAATTTCACTGCCATGCTAACAGGAAATTCATGTTGGCCATGTAGGGTGCTACATGGTGGACATTACTGACACGGGGTGAAAGTGGAGCAGTATCTCTCTGAACATCAGAGTGAAACAGATTTCTTCTACAAGGAGATATGACTATCAGCCTAATGAAGACCCAGCCTGCAGTGCACACAGACTCTCATGGACAAACTTAGATGATTAGAGCTGGAAAGCATTCTTGAGAGCAAATTGAACCGTTCAGACATTGCTCCATGGGGCTTCCCTGGTGGCGCAGTGGTTGAGAGTCCGCCTGCCGATGCAGGGGACACGGGTTCGTGCCCTGGTCTGGAAAGATCCCATGTGCCGCGGAGCGGCTGGGCCCGTGAGCCATGGCCGCTGAGCCTGCACGTCCGGAGCCTGTGCTCCGAAAAAAAAAAAAAAAAAAAAAAAAAAAAAAGGAAAGAAATTGCTCCATGATGTGTAAGCCATCTCCTGCTTTTCCTTCACAGGTTCCGGTTCAGTGGTAGGATCCTTGGTCTTGCACTAATTCACCAGTATTTGTTGGATGCCTTCTTCACACGGCCCTTTTACAAGGCTCTTCTCAGAATGTAAGAGTGTTTTTATTGCTTATGTAATTAGCATGTAAAGAATGTAATATTTCCTTTATCAAAAAGGGTCTTTTGACAATGTCATTTATCGGCTCACTATCTCAAATCTATTACTTAATAGTGATTTAGATTTCTGAAACTAATCAACTAATATAATTTCAAATGTGGTTACTGGATTTTTCCAGCTTCTGTTCCTTTATTCCTGTCTTGCTCCCAGAGGCTTAGTTTTGCTCCACTCTGAATAATTCATCCTCATTTGTTGCTACACATGTGTCTTCAAAACACTTGTACTTCAAATACAGTGCTGGAATTCCTGTGGTATTAATGCCAGTTATTAATAGAATAGTTGTGGCTTAGTCTTGGTGACTCACAGCCCCCCATCTTTCACAAGATGCATTTTACATTTTGCTTTATGCAAACTTTCAACTGTTTATTCTTGGTTCATATTTTCATTCTCTTTTTTTTTAATTTGTTTGTTTGTTAGAGGTGTGCAGTATTTTTTAAGTCCCATATTTATCTTGAGATCTCTCTATATGCAAGACAGTCATTTACAATGGCAGATGAAAATTTAGCATTCACAGAATTTTTTCTTCATTGTTAGCAGAATGAAAGATTGCAATTATTGTGAAATGTAGAGCAAACCGTTTCTGTCCTAGAATCAGTAGTCATTTTCAAGGATGAACAGAAGAAGGCAACTATCTGTGAGGGTAGTAGCTCAAACTTGCAATGAGAAAACACAGAATGATTGCATGGCTCTGACCAGCTCATTCCTTAACCAAGGCCATGTATCTGCTTTCTGTCAAAATGGATGCCTAGAGCTCAATTGAAAGCAAAGTATTTCTAATAGTTCTTAAAGAGGGTCAGTAGGAAGACCTTTGCCATCCTCCCATTTGGTATATGGACCGATGAAGTCCTGGGCACCTGGACACTGGCTTCTGCCTCTCTGGTTCTTCTGGCCCATTTGCACCTTCCCATTTCATTGCCTTATCTCTCATTTTCCATTTAAGCTTCCTGAAAGAGTAGTCTACATTGACTGTTGACACACCCTCAACACATTTTAGCCTGGCTTTTTTTCCCCATCAATAACCTATGGAAGCTTTTAAAGAATGTTTTTTAGTCTTTATCTTAATAGAACATTCTGCTGCTTTTGATACTGTTGACCCCTCCCAACCCCACCACCCATTTCTCTTGCGTTCTTCCTTCACTGGCCTATGTGACACTGTGCTCTCCTGGTTCTCCTTTCACTTTTATGCCTCCTTTGTGGACGTCCTGACTTGCCCTTAAACCTCGATGTTCCTGAAGCTTCCATTCTTGTCCCCTTGCTTTCCTCTCTCTGTGTGCTCTCACGGGATATCTCTTTACCTGTCTCATCTACTCTCCAATCCGCACCCACAGACATGATCTCCCTTGAGTCGTAGGCTCAAGCAGTCAACATTCCACTGAATATCTCCTCTTGTATGTCTCACAGGCACCTCAGAATCAACATGGTTAAAACTAGACTCATCAATTTCTCCTGACCTAAAAATGTACCTTCTCCCTTATATGCCCAGTTACAGATCAAGGTGCCAACATTCTCAAGTCACTCTGGTCAGAAATTGGGCGTCATCCTCAAACAGGGATGGTGAATACACAGCACAATTTCTTCTCTTCCCCACCTCCCACCCCATTCCCATGGTACAGGTCACAAATCATTTAGGTACTTTTTCCTGCTGAACTCGTTGTGGCCTCAGGAATTTTTCAACTTTTGGCCCTCAAGACTGCCAATGAATCAGAGTTGTCTTGTAACTTGAGTTCATTTGCCATCCTGTTTTAGATATACTTCTTTATACTACCCAGTAAAACCATTTATTAATTTCCACATTCACCTCCTAAATAATTCTTAAATTCATCTTCTCTACCCTAATAGCTGTGCCCTAATTAGAATCCTTATCTTATTTTGGCCAGATTACTGTAGTGATCTATTAATTGGTTTCCACCCCAATGATTACCACCACCACCCCCAATTTTAAGTAATCCTCAACACTGCCACTTCCAGAAGAACAATTTAAAGTCACATCTCGTGTCTCACCATGTCATTCCCTGTTTTAAAACCTTTCAGTAGTTCTGAATCACCAAGCTCCTTAGAATGACGTTCAGACCTGCTCCCAGCTACCTTTCCAGCCTCATTCTTTAGACATTCTGTCTTGTGGTTAACTCTCTGGTGCTGCCAGTATGCTTGGAAAATCTGTATACTCCATCCCTTTGTGCTTTGTTCAGGTTGTCTTCTTCTCCTGTCTCTCTTTTTCCCCTTCTTCTCCTTTTCATCCATTCCCCTTTACCTCTCTAGCTTGAAACATCCTGCAAACTTTAATATAGGTATCATCTGCTCCAAAAGGCTTCTTCTAAATCTCCAGGTCAAAGTAAATGCTTTGCATGTTTGCTGTGGGAGGTCCCTATATCTACCTTATCTTTTTTTTTTTAACTGAAGTGTAATGTACATATAAAAAAGTGCACTAATAATAAGTGTTACCCACCCTAGGCTATCACTTATCACCTTACATTAACTTATCTATTTGTGTCCCTGTCTCTCCCACTAGACCATTAGCTCCTTGAGGGCAGTAACTGTTTATCAAGTAGCTATTAAGATATTTGGCACATACTTGATGCCTAATACATGTGTAGACTGAACTAAACAAAATGGTCTTTGAAGTTGGACTGATGGGAGGAAGTTTCAAGACAACTAAAGCAAATCAGTTGCTACCATCTTACAACAGGGTCATATAATAGTAACTCCACCTCATGTAGATCTTCTCTTAGAAAACCATTATAATTGTAGAGCAATTCTGTAGCTTTCAGTTTTCAGAATCACAGAAAGAATAAGAACCATGAAGAAAAAAAGGACATATGTGAATGTGGATCACAGAATCTAGTCTTCTAAAAAAAAGTTAAAATACAGTATAGAAACATATGAAGAATTTCTAATTAGGAGAATGATAATTTAAGATTGTATAACATAGCCAAAGAATACTGAACCCAAGTTGTCAACTCGAGTTCCATTTCCAGCTCTGGCCTTAATTGTGGGTGACTGTGCAAATGGCAGCCACTCTTTGCACCTCCAGTTCTGTGTCTTAAAAGACAAAACAAACTGAGTGATTCCTAAGGCATTTTATATATCAGAATTTTTCAATTTTATGTCAAATTTCTGAATTATTTCACTGGTTTGGTTACTAACTTTGATGAAGAACATTCCAGAAATCACTGCCTATTTTAGTTGATCTTGTTCTTGTCATTATTTCTTAGTTTCTTTCCTCACAACTCTGGGTTTTTGCTGATAGCCATGACTACATTTTTTTTTTCTATCTGTTTATCATCTTAGTCTCTGTGACCTGAGTGATCTAGAATACCTTGATGAAGAATTTCACCAGAGCCTGCAGTGGATGAAAGACAATGACATCCATGACATCCTGGACCTCACGTTCACTGTGAACGAAGAAGTTTTTGGGCAGGTCTGTGTGTGTGAATAACTGGTGACTAAGTGTGGTAATTGAAGGCTATTGGTTAGTGAAGAATTAATTCAGTGGCCTAAGATCAGATGCTTATTTACTTGTGGTTGGTTGGGTGGTTTAAACCCAGGTTTATGTACAGTTACAATATTCTTGGTTATAAAGGTTATTCTAATGCCGACTTCAGATTAAAATTTTCTAATTTATAGACTGCACTATTTGTATGTTGTAAACAATCTTTTTATTTCCAACTAAAATACCCTCATAAGATATTAGAATATGCCTTGTACCAAATACAGTTTTTCAATATCCATGCTACCCCAGAGTTGAATATTAAATTATTTAATTGGCCCTTGTACTTAACTCTCATTCATGTTTAACAACTGAAATGGATTGTTTTGAAGCTGAGAGAAAGTAAACAATATTTTGGTGAAGGTTCGGAAACATTGTTTTTTTAAAAAGTTGGTAGAAGAGTTGGTCAAAAGATTTTCAGAAATTTTATGCTAGCTCATAATTAATATTCTTAGTTAAACATTAATACTTGGCTGGTCTCCTGAATTTCGTATTTTGGAAAAGAAGTTCTCAGTTTAACATTCGCTTGAATGTAATTCTGCTTCCTTAAGGTAAACGTTTACCTAAATATTGGCTTTCTATATATAGTTGATTGTGAATCCTAAAGGAATTTGTGAAAATGTCTTTTTGTCAAACATTCAAATAGCAGTGGGACAGAATCTGGAGCCCTTTTGTTTCCATTTAAAAGACTTATTTGTTTAATCAGGATTTAAAGCTTAACCTTGCAACACATATATATATATTTTTTGCAGTATGCGGGCCTCTCACTGTTGTGGCCTCTCCCGTTGCAGAGCACAGGCTCCGGATGCGCAGGCTCAGCGGCCATGGCTCATGGGCCCAGCCGCTCCACGGCATGTGGGATCTTCCCGGACCGGGGTACGAACCCGCGTCCCCTGCATCAGCAGGCGGACTCTCAACCACTGCGCCACCAGGGAAGCCCCGCAACACATATATTTTTAACCACTGAGGCTCTCAGACGTCTGCTCATTACTTAGCCATCCCTGAGCATCAGTGGGTGCCTGGGCTCTGTGCTGGTGCCACAAACCCTACTTGTGGGATGTACCCAGGCCAGGGCAGAGACAGGTAGCTGGCTGATTCCAGCTCATTGGTAGCAGTGGTCTTACAACGTCAAGAGTATTGCTTTATGGTCAGTCCTTTTGTTTTTTAATCGCAGATTACCGAACGAGAATTAAAACCAGGGGGTGCTAACATCCCAGTCACCGAGAAGAATAAGAAGGAGTACATCGAGAGGATGGTGAAATGGAGGATTGAGAGGGGTGTTGTGCAGCAAACAGAGAGCTTAGTGCGTGGCTTTTATGAGGTAAAGACAATCAGCAGGAGTGGGGTTCTCAGTCTGATGTCAGCAATACCTTGGTCCACTTCACTGTACTTCATATGTGTGCAATATTTCCATTTCTCTTTGGTATATTTACCGTTGCTATTTCAGTTCAAACACTTCAACAATTTTTCCTGTATGTTTTAAGAACACAAAAAAAGCTTATTGCCCTGTTACAAGAAAACACTGAAATAAAATGACCTGCATTCAAATAGCATTTGACGATTTAATGACCACTAATAACATTTAAGTCACGCATTTTACTCATGCTTAGATATGTGTAATCAGATCTCATGCCTGATAAGTGAAATGATTGTATCTGAGGGTCAGAATGAGTTGTAACAAGTATTCCATATGACTTCTTCTGTGAAAAAGCCATAGCTAAAATAAAAATAAACTGTGAAAGTGACTGGAGCACTAGATCTTCTCCCAAAGAGAAAAAAAACTGGATTAATCAGTGACCAATTATAAAACAAAAATTCTGTTGAAAACCTCATCAACCTTGTACTAAAAATATATTTGTAGAGAGCTTTACATGTTTTAAAGTGCCTCCACAGAATACATCCATAGTATTCCCAACACTCCCTGTGCCCTCCTTTTCTGATGAGGCTTAATTATAGCTGAGGCTTCTCCAGGTTCTTAAGCCATGTCCTATATTCTTTTTATTCCACAGGTGGTGGATGCCAGACTGGTATCTGTTTTTGATGCGAGAGAACTAGAACTGGTCATCGCAGGCACAGCTGAAATAGACCTAAGTGATTGGAGGAACAACACAGAATATAGAGGAGGTGAAATTTGACTTATAAAGTTTAAGCTGGATTTAAAGTTTCAGATGAGAGGGAAGCAAGCGGTTTGGTACGTTGGTCTGGATCCAGGACAGACAGAGGCACTTGCGCTCTAATCATAGGTCTGATGCAGTCTCCTTTGAGACCTTGGGCAAGGTACATGCCCTTCTTTCCCTAGCTACCTCATCTGTCAAGTGGAAGGAGAGCTGTTTACACACCATCTCAGGATGTCATAACTCTTAATTGTTAGTGAAGAAATGTGGCCATAGGAACATCAATTAATGGTTTTACGGTGTTGTTAGTGAAGCACCAGGGAGCTCATATCCAGCTGGTCAAACTCCACCTATTCTGCCTTCATTCTCAAACCTGAAGAGGCATACCCTCTGAGCTTCTTAATGAACAAACACAGTTTTTCTACATTTCACTTGAACTGCTTACCAGTTGTAATTCACAGTTGAAACACATGAATGGAGTAAGATATGGTTCTCAGATTTAAGGTTTCTTGAACAAGCCCTTCTAAATTTCAAGCATTAAGTTCAACTGAAAAGGAAACTGCTGTAAGGTTAGTTAAAAACTACACACGTCACCAAATGGGAAGTTTTAGGACTGGCATTTCTGTAGATCAATACAAATTTTCAATTAGTAATTGACATCGAAGCCTGTGAAACTTGCTGAATCAAGACGCATGGAAAGGGACCTGATGCTAACCCAGAGTTAAAGTTTTATTCAATACTTTTAATCAAAGAAAGAATACATTTTCTGAAATTTATTGTAGTGTTATAAAGTGTTCAGAAAGTCGTGACAAGTGACGGTTGGTTTTTGTTTTTGTTTTTGAACTCAGAATGTAAGAGGTTAGCAGTGGTTCTGAACTTGGAGAGTGAAGAATACAATCTTTAAGTCACTGAATTAATCAGTTAGACTAAAATGAGAGCTGAGCAGTTCTCCAATTATCTGTAAATTGAAACAGAGATTTAAAAAAAAAAAACAGTTAAAAAGTTTGGAGTACAAAAAATACCTTAACATTGGCTCAGTTGCTTTTGTTTTGGCCTCTGCTTGGCTCTTCCAGCCCATCACTGTTGCCCTGGGCTGGCCTTGCCCGTCCATTTTCTCTGAAAGACGATATTAAACTTCAGTGTCCATTGCTGCTATTTCTGAAGTCCAGTTGCTGTAATAACTCTTTTCCCATTGGCCCCATGTATAATCCAAATATGACCTTGGCTATTATAACTTTGTTAACTATTTTCACTAACTAGAACACAGTTTCTCCAACATGCTACATAACTTACATCTTACCATAAATGCTATTAGCTCATTCCTTCCCCCCGTCCCCAACCCCCAGGAGATTCTAATAGCAATGCCATTCATCAGGTCAGCCAGTTTTGTATTTACACAGTATAGACTTTTATTCACTGTATATGACTAATCGAGTACCTATTTCTATGGTTATTGTCAGTCTTATCAAATGAAATCCTTGAGAGGAGAGGGCTGGGGGGAGGGGGCAGGAAAATGGCGACATGCCCAGCTGCCATGTTTGCTAACCCAGCTACTTGGCACTGAATGAAGGGGCGGCTTTGCTGCCATTTGCCATATGTTCACAGGGCAGCTGTTTATAGAGAATAGGATGAGACATTTTCACTCCTCCTCCTCCTCCAAATGGTTTGGCAGAGACAGCAAAGGAGAGGCATAAAAGGGCTGATTCAAAGGGTCAGAAAACTTTAAAGCTATAAAGAGCCAACGCACTTATTTTATAGATTAGAAAAGTATTTGCTCAGCACCAAACAGCTGGTCTTTGCCAAAGACAGGACAAGGAGCCTATGCATCTCCGTGTCCAGTCTAGTTGTATTTACGTTTCATTTGGATCCCTTTCTTCTCCAAGGGCATCGCTGATCAAATGGTAAACAGTAAGGCAAGATTCTCCCCAAATCCTACAGCCACGGAAACATGTGAGGAAAAATTTGAATGAAAATGGTTTCCACCTACCTTCTATTTAGGACTTAACTGCTGTTGACTCAGAATTAGAATAGCTCTCTATACATTGAATATGTCAGCTAATTGGTTTGAATCACTAACTGTGCCTTAATCCTCGTCAACCTTCTCTCTGAACTTAATTTTTCTCGGCAGAAGGTTTTAGAATCCACAGCTACTTCCTCAATCCACCTGTGGGATGATACTTTTGACATTTTATTAAATTCTAGTAAAGTATGGAATAAAAGTAACATTTAGGTTGATGATTATTTGAGATTTATTAGTTGAAGGAGTTAAAGTAATAAACTTATTTTCCCTTTTTATTAATAAAAAGTAATTTGCTTTTAAAATATGAACATAATATATTGTTTTAAAATGGTTTGCAATTATATATTGATTTGAATAATTATTTGATCTACGTCTCTCCTTTACCAGAAGCCCTGTGAGGGACTATTTCCTTTGCCATTGTCCCCCAAACTTAGGACACTGCTTGGCATAGCAGTGCCAGAAAATTATTTCTTAAATAAATGACCAAAAAGGTTAAACATTTCCAGTAACAGCAGTTATATTTTTCAGAAATGATATGGTTAAAATAACTCATTTGTTTTCTTCCCTCCGCTAGCTTCATTTAGTGACCACTAAATGGAAACAGAGGTTTCTTGGTTTCATTTAGTGTTTTGTTTAACTTCTGACACTCATGTGATCACATTCGCAGTGTAATTCCTTGGTCTTAAATTATAAATAACCTTTAACGAATCCAAGATGATGATTTATGTCTGGGGGTCTTTTGTCGACTTGCCAGTGTCATGGTGACTTAAGATAGAAAACTCAAAGTAACACGGGCTTTCATGATTGGTTTGATAGGATATCATGACAATCATATTGTAATTCGGTGGTTCTGGGCTGCAGTGGAAAGATTCAACAATGAACAACGACTAAGGTTGTTACAGGTAAGATGCCATTAGTTCATCTTTTTAATGCATTAATATAGTTATTTTTGGAATTACAAATTTTTAATAACTGCTAAGTATACTCAGTAAATATATTTAGGTTTATCTACATATTCCGGATATACTGTCTTCAGACTCTCCTGACTGCGTGGGTCTGTGGTTCCATCACTATGCAGAACATCCCCAACCTAGTCCAAGCATGTCATTAGAGTTGTGAGGAAGTACCAACTCCCATCCAAGAAACCCAGCAACAGCGTCTGCCTTTACAGCAGTTGGATCCCTTCCACAAGAGGTCCCTGGGTACTCTGCAGGCCAGCATCCCTGGCAACTGAAGGAGATAATCTTCAGTCCCTTAAGAAGTGACCCAGTTCCTTGATAAAGAGTCCTCTCTTTTCTTCCATCTAACGTTCCACAAATTTGAGATAATATTGAAGTTTAAGAATACTGGGAAAACTAACTCATTTTCTTGTGGTGTTTATAGTTATACAGGGCAATTGCTGGTTGGTTGCAGCTAAAGAAATATCAGACATGAGGAAGCCTTTTGGTCACTCAGGCAAAGCCTTACCAGTAGGCTGGATCTTGGCTCCTTTGGATCACAGATCTGGGTCTCACATTTGCAGGACTAGAAGTTCTTTTTGTTTTTCATTCACCTCAGTTCGATCAGGGACTAATACTGAGTTGACTTAGGTTCATCGATACGCCCACTTTATTAATCTCGAATGGGAAGTATACATGGTTTGAGCTTCTAAGCTGGTCAGCTGTACAGGACGCTGTATCTTCTACAGATCCTCCGCATCCCCTTCCTCTTTATAACGCTCTGTCCTTCCTTGGTATTCTCCAGCTCTTTGTCAGAATTCTCGTGTTACAGCTATTCTGTGTCTGTAAAGTTTTATCTTTGGAGCTTTTCCACCAGTGGGCAGCAAGCTGCTCTTCCCCAGCACCTCTGCACATGAACGATGCCAACCTTGCCTGGAGCCTGGTCTCTAGGCTTCACCTTCTCCTTCTGTTTTCTTGGGTTGATAGTTTGTTACAGGCACATCCAGCATCCCCTATGAAGGATTTGCTTCTCTCCGAGGGAGTAACGGCCCAAGAAGATTCTGTGTGGAGAAATGGGGGAAAATCACCGCTCTTCCCAGGTAAAGTAGAAAATATTTCTTTACTGTCACTACAGTGTTCTAGGTAGGACCTTTAGCTTATATATATATATATTGATTTATTACCATTTTTATGCTGAAAGTTTGGGAGAGTGGAAAAAACTTTTAGAATGAATTTACCTCAGATTACCTTTTTAAATGAAGGAAAAAAGGTCTTCCTGGTCATACTTGGAATACATACATACGTATCTTTTTTTATTTTTATTGGAGTATAGTTGCTTTACAATATTGTGTTACTTTCTACTGTACAGCAAAGTGAATCAGCTATACGTATACATATATCCCCTCTTTTCTGGATTTCCTTCCCATTTAGGCCACCACAGAGCACTGAGTAGAGTTCCCTGTGCTATACAGTAGATTCTCATTAGTTATCTATTTTATACATAGTATCAATAACGTATATTCATACGTACATATCTTAAAATACAAAACGCAACAGAACCAAAGCACTTGTTAGCAAGAGGAAAAGCAACGTTGGTCATCATACTTGTGGCTTCTTATGATTGTGGCTCTAATTTACGTTTCCAGAAGCTCTAGTTTTAAGTTTATCATTGGTAACTATTTAGAATCCCTTCACTAAAAATGACCATTGTGGTTTCTAAGGAATATTAAGTCATGTAATTGTGCTCTGTGCCTCTTCAGTCTCTATCATACATGCCTTACCTCCCTGGGAATGCTCTCTGCATTGTACTCTCATTTGTAATAAGATGATACATTTCCTTGGAGTGGAAAAATTTGCTTTTCTGCTGCTACTAATAAATGTAAGAGACTAGTAAGGCAGTCTTGGTGAGTAAAAAAAAAAAAGTGTTTTGTGGGGAATGGAGCAAACTGGAGCTGAAGCAAGAGAAAAGGAGGGAGCAAATGAACAAAAGAGGAGTAGAGAACAGTTGGTTTCAGAACTCCTTTATCTAGTCAGCAGTAATATATTGAATTTTTGAGGTAAAAAGGATTGCCTCTCATTTTACTAATAATGAAATTGCAATCTGGGGAGGTTAAATCTTCCCGAGTGATATTAGTTTCCTCAAGATGTTATCCTGAGTTTGTTTAAGTACAGTCAGCCCTCTGTATCCGCGGATTCAACCAACCACAGATTCAACCAATTACAGGTCAAAAATATTTTTTTAAAAAATTTCTAGAGGGCTTCCCTGGTGGTGCAGTGGTTGAGAGTCCGCCTGCCGATGTAGGGGACACGGGTTCGTGACCCAGTCCTGGAAGATCCCACATGCCGCAGAGCGGCTGAGCCCGTGAGCCATGGCTGCTGAGCCTGCGAGCCATGTCCGCTGAGCCTGCACGTCCGGAGCCTGTGCTCCGCAACGGGAGAGGCCCGCGTACGGGGGGTGGGGGTGGGGTGTTCCAGAAAGTTCCAAAAAGCAAAACTTGAATTTTGCTATGTTATGGCGACTATTTACATACATTTACATTGTATTAGGTATTTCAAGCAATCTAGAGATGATTTAAAGTATACAGGAGGATGTGCATAAATTATATTCAAATAACATGCCATTTTATATTTGAGCATCCGAGATTTTGGTATTCCCTGAGGGAGCCCTGGAACCAATGCCCTGGGGATACCAAGGGACAACTTTACAAGTGACTTTGAGAAACCTGTTAACAAGACTGTCTTCTTAGCAATTGCACAACACTGGTTCTTAAGAATAACGTTCTAAGCATCAACATGTGAAAAAAAGCATGCTGAAAATACAGATACAGAGAGCAATGAATAGAGCAAGCTCAGGGCTGCCTGAGCCTCTTCAGTCGCTTTGGGTGCATCTCAGTCTGTGAACAGAGGTACTGCATCCAAACACCTAAGTAATTAGCTGGCTTACCTGGTGTTCCAAATGTAAGAGACTTTAATTTCATTATTTAAAGAAGTACTTTATTTTGTTTATGTCTGAATCAGCTTTTTTCCCCTCAGACCAAATTTGCAACTCAAAAGCAGATTTACAGTATCTGAGTAGGACCTTTCACTTTTCTGAGAAACTCAAGGATTAGCATTAAAGAGGCAGGAAAGGACAGATGAATTGTGTTCTTTCTCTTGAAATCTGTTTTTGTAAAGGCTTGCTTATGTAAAGTAGACGGAATAAACTGTAACAATAGGCAGATATATCAGCTGTTCATATTTAATCACTGTAATTTTCACCAAACCTGCCGAGCAGAGAAAGGCAATTTGGTATAAACAACAAACTTAAGCTTCAGAGAGACTGGACTCTATCCCAGTTCTGTTACTTGCCCACAGTGGGCTCTTGGAGATGTTGCCTAATTGTTCTGAGCCTCTGTTTCCTCATCTACCTTGTAGGTTAGTAATTCTGAAGATTAAAGGAAATCGTTCATATAAAACATTTACTACTGACCCTTGCCCTGAGTAAGCATCCAGTCGATGGTGGCTGCCATTATGATTTCTGTCACCATTGTCTGTAATATATGTCAGACTGTAGCATATTGGAAAGAGCACAGGGTTCGCAGTTAGACCCCCTGGGTTCTTGCCCACCTCTGCCACCAGCTAACTCTGGGACCTAGAAGATCACTTGATCTCTGGGCCTCCATTTCTCCATCTTTAAATGGCCAGGGAAGGGGTGGTATATTAGGTTTAGTGGAGCAATAAGTAGCACCAGCAGGTTGCTGAAGAATCTTGGGGGTCGGGCCCTATTCACTTGTCTGCTTCCGCCTGGAGCTCCAGAAAGTTCGTGTGCTGAGTCATCATAAATGGTGGGTTTCTTCACATTGTTGCATACATACGGTTGAGCAACAGGCGTTGTTGTTTCTTCCTTTCTGCATTATGACCTAAGGCTCTAGGTTCTAGATTCCTAGCTCTACCTAGATTATAAAATAGCCATACATAAAGATGATATGAAGCACATTAGGCGAGCAGACCATTTTCATACCTTGTCTCTAACAAGCCCTGACTTTTTAGGTCCAGCAGGAAGAAAGAGCTACTTGGCTATTCTAATTCACAGTTCATCAATTTATAGAGCCTTGTTAGGAGGCATGAATGCAGACCTAAGCCCTGTGATACACTAGCAATGTGATCCTAAGAGCCTAGATCCACCTCTGAAGAGTAGGAATAACGATGCCATGCTCAAAGAGTATTTGCGACAAGTGAGTGAGATAATGTGTATGAAAGTTCTTAGGGACA
Source organism: Neophocaena asiaeorientalis asiaeorientalis (assembly GCF_003031525.2). Taxonomy (NCBI): domain Eukaryota; kingdom Metazoa; phylum Chordata; class Mammalia; order Artiodactyla; family Phocoenidae; genus Neophocaena; species Neophocaena asiaeorientalis. Next base: position 618,392 of record NW_020185317.1, read on the forward strand.
GTATGTTCTCTTTGTTCTTTTAAACCTTTTATTGTGAACCTTCTGTGAGCCACCATACTGCTGAAACTATTAAAATGTGCTCCACAAAAAAAGTACATTTGGAGGAAAAACACAAAAGGAGAACTTCAATGCATGACCATATAATTTTATCAGAAGTGATTTCTTTTTGTTTGTTTGTTTGGGTTTTTTTGGTTGTTGTTTGGGTTTTTTTTCTTTTGCGGTACACGGGCCTCCCACTGCTGTGGCCTCTCCCGCTGCAGAGCACAGGCTCCGGATACGCAGGCTCAGCGGCTGTGGCTCACGGGCCCAGCCGCTCCGCGGCATGTGGGATCCTCCCAGACTGGGGCACGAACCCGCGTCCCCTGCATCGGCAGGCGGACTCTCAACCGCTGCGCCACCAGGGAAGCCCAGAAGTGATTTCTTTACTGATAACTTTGTCATCACCCTTTATGAAATGTGGGGTGTTACTTAAGTGTGAAAAAGATCTGTAAGATTGGCTGTGGTCTAAAAAGATGGTTTTATATGACTGAGTCCATTTTTTCCCACCGTCAGAACAGATACACTGAAGCCATCTTTCCGGCTAGGTTTGAGTTGCAGAACTAAAGGACTGGTCTGTCTCAAGCTGGTCAACCCCAATGTATTTCTTTTTTCTTATTAGCGAGATGATGTTTAACATTTAAAATGTGACATTTGTACACACTGGAGACAAAATGGTTGAATGTTGTTCTTACTTAAAAAGTGTATTCCCTAAGAGGTCTGGCATCATCTCATGTCAGGCATGGGAGGCTGTACCCTGGAGACTTGCAAGTGGCTATAAAGGATGAGGGCAGGTAGTACCCGCAGAAGGGAGGGCATCTTAGTCTTTCTAGAAACGGATGATTGAAGGCCTTTAAATCTTTCAAGAAAGCAAATGTGAGTCTCATTCTTTTCTCAGATTTCCTAGTCCCACACTGCGGTAGCAGTGAATAGCACTACTCACAGTGTGGGCCAAGAAGTGTATTAAAGTATATAGGGTTGTCTCTGAAGCCAGTACAAGTTGAATCCGTGGCTCTTTTTTTTCTGTCTTGTGGTAATAAAGTAACTGGAGACCAGATGATAAATAATGATGGAGGCAGACGGGTGTCTCTGTGGAGGCTTCTAGCCTGAACACATATCTGTACTTCCTCTGCTTCATGGTTGGTAGTTAGCTGTATATTTTGCATTTCTGTAGATTTCCGGTCCCTTGTGCTCTGATGGACTTAGGAGACTGTAAATTCACTTTACTGCAGTTGCTCTTAAACATTCCAAAAAACAGGCTGCTAACATGGCAGCAGGAAAATGCAGGTCAAATCCTCTCTCCAAGGGTGGTATAGACTTTATGTGTTCATCTCAGAGGTTCTTGCCAAGTAGGATGATGGGACAGAGGAGTTGGAGAGCCGCAGTCGTGATGGGGGAGTGTTGGTTTTGCCAAAGGGAGGAAACATTCATTTTTGACAATGGCTGCATCTGGAGATTATTACAAATGAAATGCTGACCCAAATTAAAAAATAAGAAGCAAGAGTTAATTATGAAATGTTTCAGGGAGACAGCTTTTCCAGTGGAATAGAATTTAAAAAGATAAAGCTATTTTTTAAAGATGAGACATTTTTCATTAAAAATTGTTTTAATTAAAGTACAGTAGATATACAATAGTATATGTTACAGGTGTACAATATAGTATTCACAATTTTTAAAAGTTACACTCAATTTATAGTTGTTATAAAATATTGGCTATTTCCCAGTGTTGTACAATATATCCTTGTAGCTTCTCTTATACATAATAGTTTGTACCTCTCACTCCCCTACACCTATATTGCTAGACATTATTTTCATTTTTAAAACTCTGCTTTTTATTCTTATGTAAAGAAAATATTTCACAAAAATGCCAAGAAGTTTAAATTTTTTAATATTTGTGTATATAATACATATAATACAATAATATATGTGTGTATATAATAAAAATATACATGTATACATATATATATATATATAAAGTCCACTACTGAGATAATCTCTAAACATGCCTCCACTCATTTCTACAAACATAACACACACAAGACACACATTTAAAAACAAAAATACAATCATAGCGCCTATACTGTTTATGACCTGCTTTTTGTTTATCACATATCACTAATCATGAATAACTTTCCATGTCATTAAATACTACTTTACAATGTTATCAATAATTCAGCTTTTCCTCCTCTAGTACAGAGAGCATTGTCTACTGGAGCTATCAGCTTGGAAATTGGAAAGTAACTGAGGAGCTGGTGTCACTTTCTTTAATTAAAAAAAAATCCAGAACAAGCGATGGACACTGGGAGGATCGCTTGGTGACACCACCACTTTTCCGTATTGTGCCTGCCTTGGGACGTCCCCCCTTGGTCTCCCAGTTCCCCACCACCTGCTGGTCCCACGGCAGTCTGCTCCGTCATTTAATCTCTGATACAAGGCCCTCTTCCACCCTTTCCCTTTCTTTCCACTTACTCAATTTATACTGTCTTATAATAATATTTTAAGATTTTACTGTATTCTGTCATTGGATCAGCACATGCTAATGAAAATACACCAGTGATGACTAGGAATATTACCTTATTAAAAATCCTTAAACATGCTGTACCTTTTGGATTGGTCTTTACTTTGGGAAGTGGGTAAGATGATCGTAAAACATACTTTGCCTGAAGAAGGACTCCGGTAATGAATGTAAAATACTACTGAAATAATTTGTAATTACTGAATGGAATGAAAGTAGTTTGCATTGCTGCTGCCAAAGAATAGAGTCGTCCAAGTCACAACAACTGGCTTCAAGACCAAAACCTAGTTTGGGCTCATCTCCTTCCACCACCCTAGTCCACTACACCAGCCCCTCTCGCCTGGGGCTACTGCCGCAGCCTGCTGGCTACACACCTGCTTCTGTTCGTACATCCTGTAGTTCATTCTGTGGTCAGCAACCAGAGTGAGCTTATGAAATCTCCAGATCACCTCCCTCCCCTGCTCATCCCCTCCAGTGCCTTAGAGTAAAATCCATACTCCTTGCCAAGGACTACCAGGTGGGTGGCCTGCTCTGGCCTACTCTTCTAACCTCTACACGTACACTCTCCCCCCTCCAGCTACAGCCACCAGCCTCCTTCTTGAGGAAATGTGCCAAACTTAACTCTGCCTCAAGACTCTGGAAATTGCTGCCCAAACTCTTTTCTGCTGGTTCTGCACGTGGCTGGCTTTCTCATCCCTAAGGACTCAGCTCAGTGCTCAGAAAGGCCCTCCAGGCTTCTGCCGCCAGTGTACCTGCCACTCTGTCATACCTTAATTCCTTTATAGGACTTATTTCGGTTCAGTCATTGTGTTTAGTTATTGGTTTACTTGTTGACTGTCTATCTCCCCCTCTAGGATCTAACCCCGTGAGAACAAGGACCTTGTTTGAATTGAATGTGGTTTTGCCCCTTGTGCTGAGTCGTAATGCATAATTGGTACTCAATATTTTTAGTGACTTCTTAAACTTCAGGTCTGACTCTGGACCACTCCAGACAAGATATGCCAAAATCGCTTCTGTATCTTTATGCCCTCATCTGAACAATAGGGATTGGTACTAATAATTACATTACAAAGTTGTTTTGAAGATTAAGTGAGATAACATATACAAAGTGCTTAAAATGATGCCTGACACATTATTCAATAAGTTCAGCTATTTTGACTATTGGCCCTAATCCCTAGCCTTCAGAGCTGGCATGGCATTTTACAGTCTTTAGGTGTTCAAGAAATGTGCTGCATCCACCCAGGATATTTATATTTTGTTTGGGCTTCTAAGAGTTCTCATTCTGGAACTGTTCCTTACTGGGTTTTCTTCTATTGGGTTTAAATTCTTACATTTGAAAAGTATGTACTTTTCATCTATTCCCGGGGGCATCCACAGGTGAGAAGTGACCTGATTACCAGGCATAGTTTGAAGACTTTCTTCTGTTAATTATCCCCCATGCAGGAATTCCCACTGTGGGAACATTCCACATTGTATTTATAGATCCAGATGCCTTTTAACCAAGACAACCTAATGAGACTTTAGAATAAGATATTAATTAGTTAGTAAATCTAATTCCTCCAACAAACCTTTAGATACTCATTATGCATTTATTATATGCAAAACTTTATGGGAGACATAAATTGATCTCTGTCCATATGGACTTTAAAACACAGAGAAGGAAGTAGTAGATATTTAAATGAATAGATAACCAGCATCACTGCCACCAAATGGTATATGACACATGAGTAGTGGGCGTAGTAAGTGCCATAGAATTCCTTTCCATTGATTCACATTTATTGAACATCTGGTGAGGGTCGGGGTTGTGCTGTGCCACCATGGGTTACCCAGATATTTGTGAACTAGTCTTAGTGAGAATTCCTGCCCTAAATCTCATGGTCTAAGAAAGTATTAATTGGGATCATAAAGAAATTATGACTATTTTTTAAAAATCATAACAAAAGTTATACCTTTATTTGTGTTAATAAATCTAGGCTAACAAAGCAATCACTGAATTACGTCCATTGAATTTATCACTCCGTGTGATTGGTAACTTTGTATTTCTCATGTTGATTACAAGCTCCGAATTCATCATCTACCATGCCCATTACCTCTGTTCCCTGGTGTGTTTAATGGCACCTGTGCCATATCAAGCTCCACGCCCAGTCACTAGCTCCCTTTAATGCATGGAATAAACCGGAAAGGTCTCTGCATGAGCACACCTCGCTTCCTGATGTGACCCTACCTCCCTCTCTGGCTTCACGTCCAGCCTTGGCTCCTATCGCTCAAGCACTTGTAGTTCTCAGGTTTCCCGATGATGCAATGCTTCCTCACACTTCCAGGCAGTCTACTGGGAACGTCCTTCTTGTTGCTGATCCAGACAAACCCTACACACCTATAAATCCTTCAAGGCTTGGCACAGATAGCGTCCTCTATAAAGCCTTTCCTGACTCTGCAGAGCAGACTTGTAACTCATTGTGTGCAGGGCCACTGAGAGCCCATATGAATTTTTTGGACTAGACAAAGGTTTCTTACAGTTTTCTGGAGAAATGCAGCCCTGAGCTAGGGATTATGGGTTGGTGAGCAGAGCCAAAGGTAGGCTGGATTACAGTGCCTACTGGCCCCAGCCAGTTCCCCTAGTACAGAGCACAGACTGCATAACCTTTAGTGGGTCCCATTTGCCTGCATATTTTGCTGTCAGAGTGCAAACTTCTTGTGGGCAGAGAGCAGGCTGTTCATCCTCATCTACCAGGGCACAGCTCAATGTCTGGCATGCGGTGTGACCTCAGTACGTATTTGTTCAATGAATGAAGGGATAAATGAAATGTAAGTTGAAAAATTAACTTTTGTTCATCAGGGCACTTTGTATAGGAATGACAAGCTTTCAAAATATGGGGTCTTCAATGGAGGACATAATAAAAGAGGGTCTGCAGGTGAAAGTGCTTGGGTGCTACCTGAACACTCAGTGGGCCCTGAATTAGGGGGCCCTGAGAGCCCAAAGAGAGTCCCTCTTTGCCTACCTCATAGCCCAGCTCCAGGCCAACTGTGCTCCTCCCTCCAGCCTTGCCTGCCGACAGAACTGTGGGAGCACCTGATTCCCCTGTGGGGAAGCCTATAGGCCCTGTCTCAGATGAGGAAAATTTGGACTTGACAGGTAAACTTGGTCAGGAATGCTCACATTTCCAAAGAAATCATGACATTAAAAAGTGATAAGCTCTAGTATCCCTTAGGAATTTTCCAGAATGCTTTTAAGTATTTTTTTTAACATCTTTATTGGAGTATAATTGCTTTACAATGGTGTGTTAGCTTCTGCTTTATAACAAAGTGAATCAGCTATACATATACATATATAAGTATTTGGTTTTGACTGATTAATTACTTAATGAAAAGGTGGGAATAGGAGTAAGGAAACAAATTAGGATTAGACACCACTGCCAATCAAAAAGAAAGAGATAAAACACATTATAAATGATAATGCAAATTTTAAAAATTTATTCGATTTACATACATTTTATTTCTCGGGCTATATCTACCAGATAAAATGAGGCCCATGCTTTTCACCTCTCACTCTCTCTCTCTCTCTCTTTAAAATCCTGATTGTAATTTCTTCTTCGCCTCATATTTTGAGTCCTTACAAGCTACCAAAAATCACTCTGGGGAAATGGAGAATAAATTAATAAATACATACACACAGAAATACATTAATTCGTTAATTGATTGATGAAGCTTTAGATGTAATTGTGATTCTTTGGGCTCATTGGGTTTGGATAATTGACTTGTCTATCTATAGGAAAGAAAAGAAGGTTGAGCATGTGACCTTCTGGTTAACATTTAAAGAATCCAGAAGGCACCAAGAGATCTATTAAGTCAGACCAGATGTCTGGAGGGCTTTTAAATCTTCTTTATATTGATGCCAGCATGATTTCCCAAAGACCAGTTCAGACCTGCCCTCCTTGAGTGTTTCTGGCTGCATAGATGAAAATGAGGTAAACTCATTATAGCCATAGTGTGGCTGGCTTTGAAAGATTTGAAAAATGTTCTTTTATTGAGACTGAATAACTGGATGTGCTTTTGCTGCCAATGTCAACATAGTCCAAGGGCCCTTCTGTTATTTTCTGCTAAGTTTTCTTAGGACATGGAATGGGGCGGGAGAGGGGGTGTGAAAAGCCTCAGAGGATTGTCTTTTGTTTTGCTTTTTTTTTTTTCCCTGTTCTTGGCTCATACAGCAAGTTGATGGTAAATATTGGGCAATTTATTTAACCACACTATTCCTCAATTTCCTTATTAGCAATGCTGTCTTGCTTATAAGGAGTTTTGAAATTTTTGCAAGCACGAAAAACACTGGTACAAATAGCCAATGTAGTGTGATGAATTGGGAGATTGGGATTGACATATATACACTAATATGTATGAAATGGATAACTAATAAGAACCTGCTGTATAAAAAAATAAATAAAATTCAAAAATTCAAAAAAAAGAAACAAATAGCCAATGTAGATATCTTATTTCTAATCCAATTGATGTCTCTCCGCTAGTGGAGCCTACCTGCATCAGACCCATTTGGGGTGATAGTTAAAATGCAGATCCCTAGGCCCACCCCAAACCTTCTAAAGTAGAATCTCGGGGTACACCCAAAAATCTCCATTGTAAACAAGCTTCTTGGGTGATTCTGATGAATTTCACCATACCTCTCTGAGTATCTCTGCTTTCTGGTGAGCATGAGATAGAACTAGATGATTTGAGCACCTAAAAATCCCCTGGTATCTCTCAGAGTTTTCTGGACTGACCCAATCTGGACCATTTTCCCTAGAGTGCCCGTATATTTTGATTGAGTCATTCAGTTAAAAAATATCTAAAGCTTTATTTTGCTAATTCCTATCGTCAAAATGTATGTAATCTGGTAGGATGCTGAGGACTAGCAGTTAAAAGTCAGGGGTGGGATGAAGTTAACAGTCAGGCTTCCAAAAGTGAAAGAGGATTAGTCTCCCTGCTTTCTGTTTAATGTTCGACTTCCCCTAGGAACCCAAGGTTGCAGTCCTATTCCTGATTTGACCTTGGGAGAACCATTTAATCTTTCTGCACAGTTTCCCCTTCAACAATGCATACTTTCTCCATCTTCATGACACATTTTCCAGGGGAGCTGTTCAGTTTATTCAGAAGGAAAGTTCTGTTATGGTAACCGTCTATTATGCAACCAGGTGTAATTTAGGAAGCAGTGATAGCCTTAGGCTATGGATCAGTGATGGTGATTATGTCTTATGACTGAAGAGGATCAAAAAAGTTGTCCAGGGCTTCCCTGGTGGCGCAGTGGTTGAGAGTCCACCTGCCGATGCAGGGGACACGGGTTCGTGCCCTGGTCCGGGAAGATCCCACATGCTGCGGAGCGGCTGGGCCCGTGCGCCATGGCCGCTGAGCCTGCACGTCTGGAGCTTGTGCTCCGCAACGGGAGAGGCCACAACAGTGAGAGGCCCGCGTACCGCAAAAAAAAAACAAAAACAAAAAAGTTGTCCAGTCCTTCTTTTTGTGTTGAGAACTGAAACTATCGAAGAAAGAGTACCCAGGCTTATGGATTTCATGGGTGAGTTACTGAACAGCAGAGACATGCAGAGTTCCTCTTTCTTTACTCAGAAACCTGGGAGAATGAAAGGACTGCTGTTGACTCCCAACTTGGCCCCACTGCCTGCCCTTGATAGGGATGATGCTACTATATCACACTTACTACCTTTTCTTAGATTGTTGTACTACATTGAGACCTGTAGTGATTTTCCAGTGCTGCATAACAAATTACCACAAATCTAGCAGCTTAAAACAACACACAATTACTATGTCTGTTTCTGTGAATCAGGAGTCGAGGCACAACTTAGCCAGGGCTTCTGCTCAGCATCTCATACGGCTGAAATCAAGATATCAGGTGGACTGCATTCTCATCTGGAGGCTCAACTAGGGAAGGACCTGCGTCCAAACTCCCTTCGGTTGTTGGTAGAATTCATTGCCTGCAGCTATAGAATTCATGGCAGCCTACTTCTTCAAGTCTAGCAACAGTGAGAGTCTCTGATCTCTAGATGCTCTTCTAAAAGTCTCACCTAATTAGGTCAGGTCCATTCAGGATCATCACGCTTTTGATTAACTTAAAATCAACTGATTAGAGACTTTAATTGCATCTGCAGCATACCTTCACCTTTGCCATATTCCATTGGTTACAAATTACAGGTCCCCAGTCACACTCAAATGATGGGGATTATACAAAGGTATATAGGTCATGGCAGATCATCTTAGAACTCTGCCTACCATAAGACCCCAGTGAATTAAAATTCATCATTCAGTTCAAGTATGCGTAAGAAGTCAATTGGGGGATTCAAACATTACTATTTATGAATTCTCATTCTCATGTATGCGGCCATTTTGTTAATTCTTGACTAGGTAAAATTAACCTTCAGTTAAGGGAAGGTATTTGGTTATCAAGAGGGAAGGAACAGGCTTAACTACCATGTGATAGATATACTACACCTACAGTCCTGTCCTGTCCTAAGCAAATAAAACATTAATTATGGATTATTGCTTACCTAGATAAAGAGTTTGCTTGAATTATTTTACTTCCTAGTTTACCCAGTATGATTCAGTTCACAAAAATGAATTCACACATATCTATTCAAGATTACAACTGTATAAAATGAGTTACTCTTTTAAGAGTTGTCCCGAAAGTTGATCTGCCACACTCTTTCATATACCAGCACTACCAAAAGAAAAAAATAGGCAATGAAAACCTTCTATTAGGTGTAAACATTAGCGATCATCTTTTCAACATTTCTTATCACAGCAACATGCTGAAGAAAGACAATGTATCAAAAATGGGTAACAAGTAACCAGATTAATATTGCTCTGTAAATAAAATGCATAACTAAGTAAAAAGGTGAACAGGCTGGAAGAGATTAGCTAGAGATAAACAAGAATTAGTCTCTTTATTTTGTAGTATTTCTTACAAATCAATAAGAAATCCTGAAGTTTTAAATAAGTTGACTTCACGCTCATTAGGATGGCTATTATCCAAAAAAAAAAACCCACAAAATAACAAGTGTCAGTGAGGATGTAGGAAAATTGGAACCCATGTTCATAACAGCACTTTTTTACAATAGTCAAAAGATGGAAACAACCCAAGTGTCCATCAGTGGATGAATGGATTAACAAAATGTAGTATATACAAACAATAGAATATTATTCAGCTTTAAAAAGAAGGGAAATTCTGACCCATGCTACAAAGTGGGCCTGGAAAATGCTAAGTGAAATAAGCCAGTCACAAAGGACGAATACTGTATGATGCCACTCTCATGAGGTCCTTAGAGTAGTCAAATTCATAGAGATGGGAAAAGAATGGTGGTTGCAAGGGCGGGAGAGAATAGGAGTTAGTGTTCACTGGGTACAAAGTTTCAGTTTGGAAAGGAAGAAGTTCTAGAGATGGATGGTGGTGAGGATTGCAGAACAATGTGAATGTACTTAATGCCACAGAGCTGTGTACTTGATGATGGTGAAGATGATACATCCTATGTGATGGGTATCTTATCACAATAAAAACAATTTTTAAAGAAAAGATAAATGGGCAAAGGGGATGAACGTGTAGATCACAAAGGAGATGAACGTGTAGATCACAAAATGGGAAATGTTACAAACAAGCTGACTTGGGGAGAGATTCTCAGCCTTGTTGGTAACCAAAGAAATGAAAATGTTTCAATTTCATCTAAAAGAAGTACCATCTTTAGTCTAATGGGACAATGAATGTTACGTTCCATCTGACACACAAAGTCTGGATGATAATTACATTCAAAACATACTTCTCTTCTTCCTCCCCTTTCCGTATGACAGATTTAAGTCTTCAGTTAATATTTTTACACCAATGTTTTATACAAGATAGATATTTAAACCATTCCTAAGACTCTCAGTATGCTAGTTCAGTTTTTTAAAAAGTAAAACATTGTTCTTGAGACCCAAGTTGAGGCTCTGGTGTAAGGAAGGTGTAATATGGATTATGTTAAATGCAATTCTGAAGTGGTTTATTATATCAAAGAAAGTGTTTGCTTGCAAAGACTGATTAGGTGATTTTCCCCCAATATATTCTAGAGTTTGTAATAACAAGAGTTGTAAACTCTGAGCCAGTTCTATCTCTGTGTCCTAAAACCGGTACAGACAGTCTCAGACTTACGAGGGTTTGACTTAAAATTTTTCGACTTTACAGTGGTGTGAAAGTGATACACTTTCAGTAGAAATCATATTTCCAGTTTTGAATCCTGATCTTTTCCCAGGGTAGCAATATTCAGTGCCACACTCTCTCATGATGCTGGACAGTGTCAGTGAGCCTCAGCTCCCAGTCAGCCACGTGATCACGAGGCTAAAAAAACTATACACATACAACCATTCTGTACCCATACAAACATTCTGTTTTTCACTTTCAGTACAATAGTCAATAAATTACATGAGATGTTCAACTCTTTATTATAAAAGAGACTTTGTGTTTGATGTTGCCCAACTGTAGGCTAATGTAAGTGTTCTGAGCATGTGCAAGGTAGCCTAGGCTAAGCTATGATATTTGGTAGGGTAGGTGTATTAAATGCATTTTTGACTTATATTTTCAATTTACGAGGGGTTTACCAAGATGTAACCCCATTGTAAGTTGAGGAAGATCTTTATTCTTCTAATATAACAGAGCCCCTTCGAGTTACTGTTTCTAATAAGCCATGTGGCCACACACCTGCTTTATCATCTCTTTGTTATCTCATAGTTTCCACGAGTCATCATTATCTTTTGGCAGTTTAATGAACGCAATTGGGGTAAATCTTTTTGATGGTAATGAAATGTAGCTAACAATATATATCTTATTAATTGGTCAAACACTGTGAGCTAGGCATGGTATTAAGCATGTTTCTGTGATTTCATGTAATCCTCATATCCTTCTGAAACAAATGATATGCTTCTGATTTTATAGGTGAGAAAACTGAGTGGCAGATTTTTAATAACTCACTGCATATTACACAACTCGTTGGCAGAGCTGAAATTCAAACCCAAGTCTATCCAACTGTAGATCTCTGATCTTCCCGTGACACTGTGCTGCATCTAGGAGTATAACTATATTTCATTAGTCTTAAAGTAATTTATAAGAATAAAAACTTAAACGTGACTTTGTAAAAACAGCCTGTTAAAAATCACAGCTCCCAAAATTCCATATTAATTCAGGAGCATTTTTTTAAAGTCAAAGTTGTTTAGCTCCCACAAACAAACTGTTGTACATTCCAAATAAAATGCTTCCTATTTCATGTCAAAAGTGCAGATTTACCTCCTGATAAGATGTACTATTTGGAGACTGTCTATTTTTTATTGTGATTCAGGTGCAAATAACAGGAAAGCATGTTTTTTTCCTATCTTGGCAAAAGGGGAGGTGTTTCTAAAAAGAATGTAATGTAATGATTTAAATGGCCATTATTTTGCATTGTGAATTAGGAGAAAACAGATTATAGCACTGGAGTCAAAGAAGTAACAATGGTCTACTGACTTCGACAGGAAAGTCCAGCCAGGGAATTTCCCAAAACTCTTTAAGCCATGAGGCGTGTCTGCAGGTCTTCAGAGACACTCAGTGCTCTTCCCTGACCAACAAAATGAAAAAATGGAAAACCGTAGATTTTTTGAGAGACTTTCAGGCAAATGCCAACTCTGAAAATGAATTACTTTGCAAGAGTTTATAGTCATGTCTTTTAGGAAAAAAAAAAAAATCTAACATCAAAAGAGAAACAAAAATTCAAACTTGTCTTTGTAATTCTTAGACAACTAAACAATAGTGATATGTATGTAATATGGATTTTAAACGGTTGTGAAAATGTAAGGAAAATATTTTTTAAAGATCCTATTTCCCTTAAAGAAATTCAATTCTGAATTTTTCAAGTTGAAACGTTTTCAAAGTGTTTCCAAAAGGAATGTGAAAATTGGCAACAAACCCATTTGAATATGAAAGACAAGCACAGGCAGACACACAGAGAAACAATATCGTTTCACTCAAAGTGTTCTGAACTCTGTACTGCTTCTTCTGTTTGCAGAGCTCACACTTGTTTTAACCGTCTGGATCTCCCTCCGTACCCATCCTTCTCCATGCTTTATGAAAAACTCTTGACAGCAGTTGAAGAGACCAGTACCTTTGGACTTGAGTGACCTGGAGGCACAATGCCCCGCTCCGTGTAGACAGGCAATTCCAGAAGCTGCCCTCTAGAAGAATGGCTGAACATTGGAAGTTTCAAGAGTACACTTCCATTAGAGTAAAGCTGAGTGCTGTTATTTTCCAGGAACACGTGTTCTGTCACATTTGAGGACTGGATAGTGGTGATGAGTACTCTTGGAAGGATTTGGGTGAGCTTGATGCCCAGGGAACCACCCAACAATCTTTCAATCAACAGTTCTTGACTGCCAAACTTTTTTCCATTTGTTATGTTCCAAGACGAAGATGAACCTGTACACGATCAGCTCCATGATAACTTTTAGAGACTCAGGAGAATCTTGAAACTTACCTTTGAACATGATTCAAGCCAAACTGGCAGCACTTGGCCCAATCTCCAAATTAGTGCAAGTTAAATAACAGAATAAAAACAAATATATCTCCTGAAAATACATTCATTTAAGCCCTAAGTTATAACAGAATATTCATTTTCTTGCTTATGAGTGCCTGCATGGTGTGCACCATAGGTTTCAGCTTTCATGGGACACAGTGAAAATGAAACCAAGTCAATATGAGGTAACCTTAAAGATTTGCAATAAGGTGGTCTGTGACAATGTATATGCAAAGTGGTATGTGTGTAATTATGGCCGAAGACAAACTGTTATTCAGTGAATTACTAATGACAGATTTTATGCTTTATAATGCATGAAAACAGTTTTAAAATAACTAGCAATTAATCACAGCATATCAGGAAAAAGTACACAGTGAGTTCTGTTTATTTTTTATAAGTTCATTATATTTATGTTCTCTAAGATGTATATAAGAACCTACCTATCATACTGTACATATCATCTGTTCCATTTTTGTGTTCCATGCTTACTAGGGCATCATGCTAATATGTATCCTTTTAAGCACTCTCAAAGGGAACAAAAGGGCCTTTTATATTTATAAAGGTACAAAAAAATTCCCCAAAATATTTTGCACTGAATGTACCAAAGTTGAAGGGACATTACAATATGACTAACAGCAACTCCATCACTTGACAAGTATAATAGAAAATAGCTTCTAAATCAAACTTTCTTCACAGTGCCATGTCTACCACTACAAGGACTGTGCATCTAAGTAATAATTTTTTAAGATTCACTCTATGTGATAGTATGATATGCATTTATTTAAAATGCATTAGACTCTCTTCCATCCATCAAATACTTTTCAGGATGGCATTTAATACATATATTTCGTATTTCCCCCACTGCTTTTTATTTGTACAGCATCATTAAACACTAAGCTCAGTTAGGGAGCCATCAGAAACACCCAAGAGATCAGCTCTCTTTAGTAATAAGAATTCCATTTTCCCTCATCAGTGAAGACATCACAAATTGAAACTCTCAGTACTATATTTCTAAGCCTACATTTTCACTGATGCATAATTTTCTTATCAATATTAAGAAACAATTTTTCTATGATATCTCAGAAACTGCATGACATCACTAAAGTTATTTTTGCTTAGTTTATCAGAGGGTGTTCTTCATTTTTATTGCTTTGGGGTTATTCCACATCCTTGTTTATTTCTTGACTTATGGTCGTAACTAATCGGGTGTTCAATAGAGTGAACTTAAATTGAGGGTAATAAAATCATTGGATTAAACATTTGGTTCGCCAGCCTATGGTATTACAGGCATTGCCCAAATACTTCTTCGAGAACTATATTTATAAGCAACCATGGAATTCCTATTATGAGGTGTTGGCAATCCTACATTTTATGGAGGTCAAATGCATGGTTTTCATAGGTGGTTTGTAAGAACTGATTTCACTGTTGGTTAAGCTACATTTACTATTGGGACCCTCAGGAGGAATACCACTCATGTTGCATTCCTGCTCTAAAGGCAAGTACTGTGGTGTGGAGAAACGTTCTGGGGAAAAGGTTTCAGAAATCTAGAAATAAGAAGGAAAGATTTATCTGTGTACTATAATTGTATCAGAAAGAAAGAGAAAAAAATTTGAACTGGAAATGTTAGTTTGTACTTACTTATCATGAATATAAGTATATATTTAATCTTACAAACTATTTTTACTTGTATTTTTTTCATTATAAGGAAAAATAGTATAACATGCTTTTTTTTAAAAAAAAAAACACACATTTTTGATGGTATATGTTTCAGAGCTGGCATTCTCTAAGCAGCTGATATAGAAGGTTGCATTTCTTTCAAAAATATTTTCATAGACCATGTCAGCTTGCATTTTGGTTTGTGACACTTTGTTACCATATTACACATTATTAGGTAAAAGAGATTTGAAATAAAATATCTCTCTTTAACTATTTTTAGCAAATATACTTCTTTGTTAAGGCATCCAGCTTCTTTCCAAATACCAGTATAATCGTCTAGCTGCTACCATTCTCAGAATTGGGAATTATCCAAGATGGACCTCTCACATCAGAACACCATGATAACTGATCTATTATTATTCATTAGTAAAAGAGTCCAATAATAACTATTTAAAATATTAAATAACATTTCCACAGAATAAATTAGACTTTAATATACTCTACAAATAGAAATATCTGTAAATATTTTCTTCTGGACTATGAACCTAGATAATTTGGCTGTCTGATCTTGTTTTCTTTAAGAAACTCATAAGTGATGCTTATACTATAAAAGACAGTCACGATACATCAAATATGTATGCAGAGCTTCTGTTAGGTGAGAGAAGAGGCCCACTATTGGCATTCACTCTGTGCCAGCCACTGTGTTTGATGATGGAGCTGCAAGATTCAAAAATCTGCCTCAAGAAGCTCACAGTCTAGTGGAGTAGACACCAAGGTTCAAAGAAAGTATTTTAAATAAAAGTTGGTATGTTCTACAGTCAAGGAATGAGGAGAGAATGGCTTGCTCCATCTGGGGGTTCCAGTGAAGGGTTCATACGTGGGAGATACTGTGGCTAAAAAAAAATCATATAAATGTTCTTTCTGTTGGTAACTAATGGCGTGTAACAGTGTGATGATACTGGTCAAGTGTGGAAGCCCAGTGTGTGTTTACACACAGAGTTTAAAGTGTGCAGGTGGGGAGCTGAACTGTGAAGGACCAACTCAAGGATCTTCAAATTACCAAAAAAATGCCAAAATTAAGTTCAGTAGTTTCCCTTCATCTGCACTACAGTGTACCTTTGGTTTTCAGTGTGAAAAATCCCGATCCTTGAGCCCATCCACCACTGGGGTCAAAACTTTTTTCTTGTGCACAAAATGAATGGATCTTGGTCAAAGAAGTGTGGTCACAATTTTCTACCATATATTGTATTTATAATTAAGTAGAAGTTCTGTAATAAATGAAGGAAAATTTGTTGTACTTGCTTAACAATCAGAAGTTTAAAAAAACCTGCATTCAGATGATTAACAGTAACGGTAGAATATGTTTGAACAGCACTTTACTGTTGCTAAGCACTTGTAAGTGCTTAGTCTCTCTTGATCTTCACACTCTGTGGGGTAGAAGGTATCAGGTCCCATCTGGGTTGAGGCTGATTTTCACAGGTGGCTTGTGTGATCAATTTTAGTACTTTACAGCTACAGTTCTAGGTTTCATCTCGAGAAATGTGGAGACTAATGTTTCTACCAAGCTATTCCAATTTCAGTGAAGTTTACAAGCTGCTTTGTCTACCCAAACTCTCATTTTTTCAAACACTCTTAAAATGTGACACCTCTGAAAAGTCCATGAAGAAATTAACATACTCATGGAAAACCTTCCCATATTCTTAATGTTTCCCTTTTACTACTTGTTATGAGAAATTAAAAACAAACTGCAAAGTTTGATTGCTTTTGGTGGATTTATATAGTATAGTAAGTTTAGTTTTCTCAAATATTATTTGGAAGCAAAGTAATGAAAAAACACTTTAATTAGAAGCCTGGTTTTATTTTTAAATTTTGGACAAGGATGGATCTAGAAAACCCTGATAGCTGAGTTCCAGTGACGTGGATGAAGGAACTACTGCAGGTTCTCTTTTCCTCTCTGTCCTCCTCACATTCCTCCAACTTTTTTTTTTCTATCTGCACGAATTGTATTTATGACTTGACTACTTCTAAGGCAAACATCTGATAACGAATAGCCTTAAAGTCTTTCTTCCAATTCAACCCAATTCGGAAAATTCCCACTGAGGATGAAATGATGCTATACCATCATTACAAGATACCTATCACCCTGCGTAGAAAAAAACGCAAATAAAGGACATGCTTCATCCTCAAACTGAATCTGACTTTCAGGCCCTTTTGTGCTCTCTTACCTTTTTTCTGATTTAATTGATGAATGAAAACACTCTAAATCTTAGACACCTTCTATAAAATTTGAGTTTAAATTAATGAGAATGTCACTTTCAGATAGATCCTAATTTTGCAAAAACTATTGCCTTTCTAGTTCGATTGTGTTTTCTAGATAGATTTGCTTTTCTAGTATGGAAGCAAAGAAATGTCAGAGACGTCAAGCTTTCTGAATTGTGGCTTAAGGCCAACGACTTGCTGCCCACTAGAAAGATGATAGAAACAAAAATCAGAAAAGAGGAGCCCAGCAGTGGTGCCTCCCTCCCTCCCCGACCCCTGCCAAGAATGTAGTGCTAATTATTGACCAGCCTTCAAGATTCAGGAGTGGTAACTGCATTCCAAGGAGCTGGCACAAAGGATATACGTAATGTGTGTGCACTACCCATATCAGAGCAGTCCACAGGACTGTAGCAGAGGGAAAGTTAAAACCAAGATGGAAGGATCATCTTAGGGCTTGCTGGTGGGTGTAGGAACATATACTTTGGTTTCTGACTTAGAGAAGAAGAATACCATGCTGCCTAATGAGAGCACTGCTTCGTAATCTACCTGGTGGGAAATACCCTTATTTTATAACTTAAGTAGGTTGATAACATTTTATGTGTTGCAAAACAGAACTTAGCCCCAAAGTATTAAAGCTAACTGTAGCTCAATCAGGAGATTCAACAATTTAGCATTAAATTATGTTGTGGACTATTTTTAATTTAAGAATTATCGTTACTATTACTGAACTTTGTATGGGAAAAATGAGAGAGGGTGTTGTTGCTTGACACATTTATTTTGCCTAATTTGTTTTTTAGCAGACATTCTTTGATGTTACAATCGTTTTTGAGACATTTTTCTTGGTTTCTAATGGTAACTTAAATGTTCACTGTTCATCTAAAAAGCAGAAACCTAAGAATTAGGTTACTGAACTGCAAATGGAGACCTAATAAGTGTTTCCAGTTTTTTGAGAAATTCATCAAGACTGAAATACATTTGCTTAGATTTAATCTGTTAGGTAGTTTATTGGGCTTTCATGATCGAACAGTTCAGCAGAATTGGAAGGGCCTACTTGTACGGTTTCTGGGGAACACAGGAAAATTAAATTTAAATATGTGGTTTTTACATCTAGTGGCCTTGGGCAGGTGATATCTTTCTATCCAATTTTCTTTTAAGATATTATAGCCCTCAGGAGTGTTGATAGGTATAGTGTATGATTCAAACTGAATCAGCTATTGCTGATGCAGGTAAGGAACCATTAGTAAACTCTTGGTTACTATCACCTTCTATAAAAAAAAGGATGGATAATGTTCAAGAAATACCTTGGAAGGACTAACCAAGAAACACACAAAATGAATGTTCTTTTAGGACCCTAATGCTCTAAAGGATGTTATTACAACCTATTTTTCTTTATATGATATCATAAGTAAAATGGAGGCTGTTATATGTTGGAAAGTGCATAAGATTACATGTTTTTATAATAGGGATGCAGGCATTCCAAAATAAATAAATAAAAATACATGCATCTCTCTTGCCTCTTACTGAAAGTTTTAATCTAATTTTATAATAATGCTTACTTTTTAATATTAAGGCTCTGTAAAAGAAAAACACATTTATTTCTAAGACGTAGAGCACGGGTCGTGTATTTTTTTAAGCCTTCCAATTTCTTTTCACCAACTCCACCCATTGTGTCTATTACACCATGTCACAATTAATAGTTATGTTTCTATTTTTGTTGAGTTGATTTAAGCTTTATATTTATTCAATGTGACTTTTAATAGAGAATAATAATGGGAAGTATTTGCTATTGACACTGAAATTATACAGCTCTCATTTCACCTTATATTTCAATTTCATCTTTATTTTTTTTCCCAAGCAAATAATACAGACTGTTGACATCCTAGAAATGAATCATGGGTGGTATTAAATGGAGCCTGGGACTCTGAAATGTAGACTTGTTGTTTGTTTTCTGTATTCTTATCCTAACCTGAACCCCTGACTTTTGTGTTGTATTTTTTTATGACTCTGAAATGCTTTGAGGGAAAGATATTTTAATGTGTACAATTTGTTTTATTTTCATACTGATCTCTATTTTTGTTTAAAACCATGTTGCATCATGAAATCACTTAATCCAAAATAAATCTTCTTTAAAAAAATAGATTATGATTTTTCTGTGATATATTTGGGGAGGAAAAAACTCAAGAGGGAAGAGAACAAAGTAGGGATAAAGGTCTCATGGGATTAGTATGCAGCTTTGTGTAGACAGGAAGTTCTCTTTTCATGATATTTATAAGTAGGAATCTATTTTGTTTATCCCTAAAAGATTATTTCACTATTTGATAGGCCATAAATTACTGTTAAAGAAATGATTTAACACGAATCATAATCTCTGAAGTCACATGGGTTGAGACTTTGTTAAACCATCTTGGTTGCATGCTTATTTTGTAACCACATACGCACACCACCACCACCACTACTACCCACATCAGTCTAATCGAGGGGTCACATATTCACAAGCCTGCAGGGGCCAAGTAGGTATTTAATGAATGAAACTGGTTGGGTGTAAGCAACAGAGTGTGGTGGGGTTTACCTAAAGGAGGCATTCTAATATTTTGCTCCAGAAGATTAGAGTCACATGAGATTCAGGTCAGTGTTGAAAGACTCAGGCCAGTGTTGGTTTAATAAGAGAAATCCAGAAATCTAAATTTTTATATGGCGTTTCTAGATCTCTTTAATACTGGGTGGATCAAAGCAAATATGTCTGTAGGTTGAATTTGCTTGCAGGTCCCCCAGTTTGGAACCCTTGATTTACTCAGTAATGTTACTTTATACTTGATTGGTAATATAAATGAACTGACCAAATAAATAAAATATTACTGTGATATGGCAGTTAATACGAAGAGATGGGGAAAGGAAAAAGGCAAATATATGCTGTAATGGCAGATAATCACTAAATGATGTACTTGAAAATGATCTGTGTTTGCCGGTATCTTTCTTTCTTTTTTTTTTTATAAATTTATTTTATTTATTTATTTTTGGATGCATTGGGTTTTCGTTGCTGAGCATGGGCTTTCTCTAGTTGCAGCGAGCAGGGGCTACTCTTTGCTGCGGTGCATGGGCTTCTCATTGCGGTGGCTTCTCTTATTGTGCAGCATGGGCTCTAGGTGCACGGGCTTCAGTAGTTGTGGCACGCGGGTTCAGTAGTTGTGACTTGCAGGCTCTAGAGCGCAAGCAGACTCCGTCGTTGTGGCGCACAGGCTTAGTTGCTCTGCAGCATGTGGGATCTTCCCGGACCAGGGCTTGAATCCTTGTCCCCTGCATTGGCAGGCGGATTCTTAACCACTGTGCCATCAGGGAAACCCACCAGTATCATTCTGAAAATCAATTCATCGTGTTAATTCATATAAGTTGAGGATCCATGTCAAGATTTTGTGAA
Organism: Neophocaena asiaeorientalis asiaeorientalis; assembly: GCF_003031525.2. Taxonomy (NCBI): domain Eukaryota; kingdom Metazoa; phylum Chordata; class Mammalia; order Artiodactyla; family Phocoenidae; genus Neophocaena; species Neophocaena asiaeorientalis. The sequence goes on from NW_020185317.1 coordinate 638,832, forward strand.
ACAGATGTGCCATTAAGCTCTATTCTATATTTTAAACTAGAAATGAATTTCCTGTATCACATGAGAACAGTTAAGCAAAGGCTCATCCTTTATAACTGACTAAAGTTTGACATTATTATTGACAGAGAAGAGCAAGAGATTAATCTATGACACTGACTTCCTGGTTATTGTGTCACAATGTTCCCTGTGTAACCTTTGACCTCAGTGTGCTTTCGTTATGATAAATTTATCTACCTTCATTATATTGTTTGAATAAAACCTGAAACCTACTTAGTGAATGTTTTAAGAATGCATAATTCCCACCATCCTGCTAATTGCCCCCAGGAAGTCTTTCTTGATGTTTTTTTATTTAACCCTTTAACCAGAAAGCATTTAACCCCTTTATCAAGGAATGGAAAAGCGTTTTTCTTCATACCTTCCACTTTTTCTTGATCAAAAAACTTTATTAATGACTTTTTTTCCCTCTAAACAGATACTTTCTTCTAAATAGATACTAGGTTGACTAGTATTCCATTTGTCAACCAAAGTAAACTTTGGCGTAACAATAATAAATTGAAATGAGAATATCTGATAAAAATATAATATATATATCGATAGAAATGAATTTCACTTATTTTATTTGCCCCATCATTATAGGTCATCTCAAAATATGTTTAGATGGTGTCTAGTTTAATGAACTGACTATTCATTTAGAAAGGAAAAGCCAGCAATTTCCAAGCCATAAATCATTGTCAAATATATATTTCTTTGACAATTTGTAATATTGTTATAAAATACTACCTCTTGCAACACAAAATACTTGGATAGTATAATAATTCACTTCTAGTTGGTATTTAGTCGGCATTGGAAAATGGAACGCAAATCCAAATTCTTGAACCTTCTCATGACATTGCCAACATACCCCTCTCCCTGCCTCTGCCAGAACAAAACAAACCATTTTTGACTGTTGGTTAAAGAAGTGTTCACCAGTTGGTGAAGATTTACTGTCGTTCCAGTTTCAATCAGGAAACCATGTCAACATTTCTTTTTTTTTTTTTTTAAACAGCAGGTTCTTATGAGTCATCAATTTTATCCACATCAGTGTGTACATGTCAATCCCAGTCGCCCAATTCATCACACCCCTACCTCCACCCCCGGCTGCTTTCCACCCTTGGTGTCCATACGTTTGTTCTCTACATCTGTGTCTCAATTTCTGCCCTGCAAACTGGTTCATCTGTACCATTTTTCTAGGTTCCACATATATGCGTTAATATACGATATTTGTTCTTCTCTTTCTGACTTACTTCACTCTGTATGACAGTCTCTAGATTCATCCACGTCTCTACAGATGACCCAATTTCGTTCCTTTTTATGGCTGAGTAATATTCCATTGTATATATGTATCACAACTTCTTTATCCATTCGTCTGTCGATGGGCATTTAGGTTGCTTCCATGACCTGGCTATTGTAAATAGTGCTGCAGTGAACATTGGGGTGCATGTGTCTTTTTGAATTATGGTTTTCTCTGGGTATATGCCCAGTAGTGGGATATTTTATAGTGTCCGGTTTTACATTTGGGTCTTGCATCCATTTTGAGTTTATTTTTGTGTATGGTGTTAGGGAGTGTTCTAATTTTGTATCCTTCAACTTTACCAAATTCATTTACTAGCTCTACTAGTTTTCTGGTGGCATCCTGAGGATTCTCTGTGTATGGTATCATGTCATCTGCAAACAGTGACAGTTTTACTTCATCTTTTCCAATTTGTATTCCTTTTATTTCTTTTGCTTCTCTGATTGCCGTTGCTAGGACTTCCAAAACTATGTTGAATAATAGTGATGAGATGGACACCCTTGTCTTGTTCCTGATCTTAGAGGAAATGCTTTCAGTTTTTCACCATTGAGAATGATGTTTGCTGTGGGTTTGTCGTATATGGCCTTTATTCTGTTGTTTAGCCTCCATGTGCTTGTGTTTTTTACGTTTTTTTCCCTGTAATTCATTTCTAATCTCATAGCGTTGTGGTCAAAAAAGATGATTGATATGATTTCAATTTTCTTCAATTTAATGTGGCTTGATTTGTGACCCAAGATGTGATGTATCCTGGAGAATGATCCATGCACACTTGAAAAGAAAGTGTGATCTTCTGTTTTTGGATGGAATGTCCTATAAATATCAATTAAATCTATCTGGTCTATTGTGTCATTTAAAGCTTATTCTCACTTTCAGTCTATATGTGTCCCCAGGTCTGAAGTCAGTCTCTTGTAGACATCATATATATGGGTCTTGTTTTTGTATGCAGTCCGCAAGCCTGTGTCTTTTTGTTGGAGCATTTAATCCATTCACGTTTAAGGTAATTATCAATATGTATGTTCCTGTTACCATTTTCTTAATTGTTATGGGTTTGTTTTTGTAGGTCCTTTTCTTCTCTTGTGTTTCCCACTTAGAGAAATTCCTTTAGCATTTGTTGTAGAGCTGGTTTGGTGGTGCTGAATTCTCTTAGCTTTTGCTTGCCTGTAAAGTTTTTGATTTCTCTGTTGAATCTGAATGAGATCCTTGCTGGGTAGAGTAAACTTGGTTGTAGGTTCTTCCCTTTCATCATTTTAAGTATATCATGCCACTCCCTTCTGGCTTGTAGAGCTTCTGCTGACAAATCAGCTGTTAACCTTATGGGAGTTCCCTTGTATGTTATTTGTCGTTTCTTAAATGTTGCATCAAATCACCAGTAGTGATAGAGGACCCTCCAAATACAGAAACATAACTTTAAGTCAGCCCTACCAATATAAAATCATATGTATGCTTCATTTACTTTCCAGTAAACTTTCATATATCATCAAACTTGTTTTTAATTTGAAAATAGAAATTTTTTCCCATTAGCTTTAATAACAACTGCTTGCCCACTGCCCCAGATATAAAAGAAAAGTGATGATCCAGTAAGATACCACTTTGATTTTGTCTGATCCCTGGCCGAAACTGGTTATCTTGGGGTGTGCACTCATTGGTTTGAATAGCAATGTCTATGTCATCAAAATCTCTTCCTCATACAATACTACTGATGATTAGGAGCTAAAATGTTTGGGTTTGTTTTCTCTCGTCTTCAATTAACCTGTCTGTTATAACATTCATAACAATATTTAAGGAGGAATGAAGATAACAGGCTGTCTGAATCTTGGAACCAAGAAGAAATCCAATAGTTTTGTGGTGGGAGGGTATGTATAGATCTTTTCTAACAAGCCACACTGTTTGGGTGTGGTTATGGTTGTACATGTACATACTAGTAAACTAATGTTTTCTAGCTGACTTTGACCTGTCCTGAGCTAAGGTCCTTAGTTAAGATATAAATCATATATATTAAATCATATTCCAAAAATTAGCCCTAGGACTTCCCTGGTGGCACAGTGGTTAAGAATCTGCCTGCCAATGCAGGGGAAATGGGTTCCATACCTGGTCTGGGAAGATCCCGCATGCCTCAGAGCAACTAAGCTCGTGCACCCCATCTACTGAGCCTGCGCTCTAAAGCATGCGAGCCACAACTACTGAGCCTGCATGCCACAACTACTGAAGCCCGCGTGCCTAGAGCCCATGCTCCATAACAAGAGAAGACACCGCAATGAGAAGCCCGCGCACTGCAGCAAAGAGTAGCCCCCGCTCACTGCAACTAGAGGAAGCCCGTGCGCAGCAACGAAGACCCAACACAGCCAAAAATAAAAAAAAAATAAAAGTTACAGAAGAGAGAATAACATTTGTCTTAAAAAAAAATTTTAGCCCTACTCCTTGGAGAAATGATTGATTCTGGAAACATAAGATGAGCCTGGAGCATCTTGTAGTGCTGCAAAGTAAGGAAATACTTTAAAAAATAAAAAAAACACCAACAATGGGAGTATATCAAAGGGGTAAAGGAGCCAACTGAAATGGCTCCAAATGGTCAAATCTAGAACAACCCAAGCAAAAAAAAGTTGTACTGAATTCTATTACAACATATAAAATAACTATACATAAGTCCATATTGATAAATAAATGCTTGAATAATAAATGAAGAAGAGAGAAATATTCCATGCAGAAGAATTCCAAGTAATTTGTGTAGACACTCCACCCTTAAATGTCAGATGTGCATAATGACTTCTTCCATAGAGCATAGCATAGAATGAGGAAGGGGAAAAGAGAAACTTCACAGTGAAGACACTTGACAAACTACCTCAGCCAGGTGATCAAGGCCAATATCAACAGTCATAAATCATGTGGATGGTATGTTCCCTTTATATGATGTGATAAAAATGCCACTTTACCTCTGTGGTCTCCCCAAAACCCATAACCCCAGTTCAACCAAGAGAAAAACATAAGACAAATTCCAGTATGGGAGCATTCTAAAAATAGCTGACCTGTACTCCTCAAAACTATCAAGGTTATCAAAACCAAGAAAACCCTGAGAAACAGAGAAATAGTCACAGCCAAGAGGAGCTTAATGAGACACAATGGTATCCTGGATAGGATCCTGGAATGGAAAAAGGGCATTATGTAAATGCTAAGGAAATCTGAATAAAGCATGGACTTTAGTAAATAATGACATATCACTATCATGTAAACTCACCTAACATTCTTGCTACATTAATAAATAGGATATTGATGAGAGCCTTAGGGTTATTCTTGGATAAAAGAATGAAAATGCCCAGGTTTTAGAGAATCGTGTGAAGCAGTAGCTTTCCCACCTGGGTGGCATGTGGCAATAAAATTCAGCCCAATATACAACCCAAAAGTAAAAGACTTGGTTGGTGGGGGCAGGGAAATAGTTTAGTGTTAGGAGCTTTACATATGGCTGAAAGGAACATTTACTTATAACAATTAGCAATTATCATCCACTCTTATCGTTATTATATGAAATGTAATAAATTTTAACACCTACATGAAGAGAAAGGCAATCTCAGAATGAAGAACTATTATTTAAATGAATTAATCTTTGTTAATAATCAGGTTGGATTCTGTTATTTACAACTCAACAGTCCTAACAACTGCATTCTATAAAGTATGAAGTACTATGACTGGCATATAAAAAGTGCTCAAAATTTGATAACTGTGGTGGTAATTGTCTGATGTTTGACCTGCTACATGAGGTGGGCACTTCCTTACATGAAAGAGTCCTGCTCTGGTATTCAAAACATGGACCTGCTTTGATGAGACATTAGTATCCCCTTTGCTGGAGGTGTCTGTTGCTCTGATCAAAGGGGAAATGTTTTTCCCTCTGCTATGACCCACTTCTCTCTCAGTGGGTCCATTTGCCTCAATCACATTCATGAGCCAGTTGTTAGAGTCTGTTCTATCCTTTGAGGAGAGTCTACTTCACCCACTGTGTGTCCAGACATGAGAAACCCATCTTCCTGAGTTACTAGAGAGTTAGGAAGAGAATCATGTCAGATTCATGCAAGAAGCAGAAGCATTTGTAATAGCTATGAGCAGCAATTTCACTTCTGAGTAGATATCCAACAGAAATGAGTATGTATGTCCCGCCAAAACACGCAATCAAGAATGTTCATAGTACTTTATTAATAACACTGGAAATAATGCAATTGTCCATCAATAGTAGAATAAGTTGTGTTTATATCAATTCACTGGAATATAACTCAGTGATGAAAAATAATCAATTATTGCTGCAAGCAACAACATGGATGAGTCCTATAGACAGAAGCCTGACATATAAGGGGACATATTGTAAGACTCCATCAGTATAAAGTTTTAAAACAGGCAACAGGAGCCTGTTGTGACCAAAGTCGAAATAGTGGTAGCATTGGGCAATCCCTATCAAACTACCACTGGCATTTTTCACAGAACTAGAACAAAAAAATTCACAATTTGTATGGAAACACAAAAGACTCCAAATAGCCAAAGCAATATTGAGAAAGAAAAACGGAGCTGAAGGAATCAGGCTCCCTCACTTCAGAATATACTACAAAGCTACAGTAATCGAGACAGTATGGTACTGGCACAAAAACAAATATAGATCAATGGAACAGAAAAAAAAAAAGGTCATGAAGAACCTAGGGGCAAGGTGGCAATAAAGATGCAGACCTACTAGAGGACTTAAGGACACGGGGAGGGGGAAGGGTAAGCTGGGACAAAGTGAGAGAGTGGAATGGGCATATATACACTACCAAACGTAAAATAGATAGCTAGTGGGAAGCAGCTGCATAGCACAGGGAGATCAGCTCGGTGCTTTGTGACCAGCTAGAAGGATGGGATAGAGAGGGAGGGAGACGCAAGAGGGAAGAGATGGGGATATATGTATATGTATAACTGATTCACTTTGTTATAAAGCAGAAACTAACACACCATTGTAAAGCAATTATACTCCAATAAAAACGTTTTATATATATATAATATATGTATATATTTTGGCAAAAAAAATATAGTGGTAGCATTGGGAATATTGACAGAGACAAAGTGCAAAGAACCTCTAGTGGGCTAGTAATGTCCTGTTTCTTTATCTGGATGGTGGTTTCAGGATGTATACATATTTAGATTTTATCAAGCTGTACACTTAAAATAGGATCAATTCTTGTATGTAAGTTATAGGCCAATAAAAAAAGAAACTTATTTTTGAATTTTTGAATGTTATTTTATTCATTTTTTATACAGCAGGTTCTTATTAGTTATCTATTTTATACATATTAGTGTATACATGTCAATCCCAATCTCCCAATTCATCACACCACCACCCCTCCCCCGCCAGTTTCCCCCCTTGGTGTCCATACATTTGTTCTCTACATCTGTATCTCTAAGAAGCGTTTTAAAGAAAGTGAATTTGCTTATAATAAAAAGTATCATCTTTGAAATATGCCAATCTAGCTCCATATTCTGTCTCTGCCACTTATTTGTTGTATGACCTTGGGCAACCTCACCAGTCTGAGGTGAGTCTCACCAGTCTTTTTCTTTTGTAAAATAGAAATAATTATTTTTTCATACAGTGCTTTTATGTTAAATGAGATAATGTGTTTCTAGCACATTGCTTTGCACTTGGTAATGCTTAGTATATTGATTTCCCTTTCCCCTCTGTCCTGGTGGACTGAACTCACAGTTCCTGTGTATTGTCCTTGGGAAGACACCAGCTTCCAGGCCTATTTGTAGGGAAAGGATGACTGACCCACCCTAGCCCCCAAAGTTATCCAGCCTTCCCTGGATCAGATTACCAACTTACCTATTCCTCCGATCTTTGGAAACTCTTCTGGGAATGATTCACTTGTCTGTCCATCCATCCATCCATCATCCATCCATCCATTCATCCAATCAACATTTATTGAATTGCTACTATGTGTCAGGCGTCACGATAGGTGCTGGAGAAACCCTGCTGAATAAAGCAGGCATGATTCCTGTCTGTGGAGAGTTTACAATCTAATGGGGAAGACAGGTAGTAAGAAATAAATCCATAATTATTAATTATGATAAAAAGTGCTAAAAGAACAGGTCGCAGCGATGGACAGGTGAGAACTCGAGGTGGAAGAGCAGCCACTCACGGAAAGATCAGAGGGAAAACTCCTGCAGTATCCTATCATTGAAGTCTTATAACATCGCAAATAATTACAGAGTATACGTAAAAGACATAATCACCACCAAAGACAGCCTTCTCACATATGAACGCTTGTTGTAACGTCTATTCTGCTTCTCAGAAGAGTTTTTTGCATACTTCCTGTTCCTTAGAAGTGGGACCGCGAGGTAAGTAGCTTTTCGCTATAGTAATACAAACTCATTATTTTGTAAGCTGTTATACAATAGAATTATTTATTCTGACTTTTCCTAATGAACTCTGTTGTACCTCCAGGCAACCAAAGGATGGATGATTGTAAATGTCTCTTTATAAAAGTCATTCCAGCCAATAAAGAAAGAAGGAAAAATGAAATTAAAATATTAAAAAAACTCATTTGTGTAATGAGTTACGGAGATGGGACACAAAGAGAAATAAAGTGAGAACAAGTAACCTACTACGTAGGATGTAGTGTAGTGTACTGAGAAAGACATGGGATCTGTCGTCTGAGTTCAAATTTTGTCTCCACTTCTAGCTGTATGATTTCAAGCAGGTCACTCAGCTTCTCTGAGCCTGAGTTTCCTCATATGAGAAACAAGAATAATAAAGGCGACCTCAAGGCAGGTTGTAAGAGTTAAATGAAATGACATATGCAGAGGAGCTTGCACGAAAAACGTATTGCCATGCTTTATTTAGCACATTCCTGTCATTTCGCTACAAAACTTAAATCCTTTGTATTTATGTAGTCTCATTACAGAAATGTCAACTTCTAAAAGCAGGTACATTCCTTTCTCTTAAATTTCTTTGTCAAACCTTGGCTATTGATTTGGAATTCTCAGTTCTGTGCTAAATCTTATTACTTCAGGTGGTAAATCATTCCTGACTTTCCTAATTCTCACCCAAAATGGCCTCAAGCAATCCAGGGAATGAGCATGGTCTGGCCGGTTGGGGAGAAGTGAATGCTAAGTTTTGGGGTGATAACAGGGCTCCTGGTGCTGTACGTAGCCGCAGGTAAGCTACCCAAGGGGCTCAGCCTGCCTTGCCATCCGGCCTTTGGGTACTCCTTTCTTCCCCAATATCCATGGTTGCTCAATCGTAGGGCTTCCTATAATGTTTCAGAAAAGGATGGGGATGGGAGAGGAGTGAAAAACGGTCAGATGATTTCGCTCTGTGGATAATCCTCTCTCTTAGCGGTGGCCCAGATGGTCTACAGTCTGCAGTTCTAGACTGAGCCCTCACCTCAGTTGGGAAAGTCACTCTCGGAGTCTAGTTTCTCATTTGTAACATGGGACAATTCTAGCCTTGCTTACAGTAAACGCAGGACTGTTGAGGCTCAGACAGAATGTTGCATGTGAAAGCTCTATATTCACTCTAAAATGCTGTCCGGATTTCAGGTGCTATTAATATTAGCCTATCCTGTGCCACATTCACATGCATGGCTGGCCAAGAAGCTTCTTACACCTGCTCAAGACGGAGCTGCTAGAAGGGGATTTTTCTAGGTCACTGAGTAATGGAAATTGTCTCAAAGGTACCGCCTACTTTTCCTTTGAAACAGCAACCTTCTCGAGACAGGCTTTTAATAGTGAGAAGAACTCAAGGCTTGGAAGATTAAAAGAGAGTTAAAAACTACACAGGACTAGTCTGTTCTGATATATTGTGTAATTTATTGGGGCAAATATAAAGGTGCTGTTGGCCTAAGTTAAACTGAGCAAGTCTCATTGAGGTAATGGGAACTGATCAAATCTTTATTTTCAGCCATTTCCTGTTCTTAGCAAGTGGAGAAAAAGATGCCCTGGGTGAGAGACAGGAAAAAATGAAGACAAATGAGTTCATGTCTATGCAGCTTCTCTCAAGTACACCAAGATAATCATCTGCAAAGTGCTCAAAAACCTCATATTTTAAAAGGTGCACCCCTAAATTAAGCTTGCAAGAATACGTTATTATTGGTTATAATGTGTGCCTGTTTTTCAATTCCTCAACCTGTTCTCAGGGTGGGGTGTGCTGTTGTATGCTTTTCTGTTGACTTCTCCTGTAAACAGACCTTTCCTCTGAGAAGTTAAATGTGGAGATATCCAGATCCAAGAACCCCCTACACTCACACCTGGACAATCGAACGCATAAGAGGGAAAAAGCAATGGGTTACTTCCCTCGTTATGTTTTCCCTAAATTATTTTGAAACACTACTTCAAAGGATCCTTAATCTGAGGTAGTATTTCAATTGTAGAAGAAGATGCTTTTTCTAGTCAAAATTAATTTAAGCCCCTCACAATCTGAGTTAGCATAAAACTGGGAAGATCTGTAGGGCCTAACTTGGCCTCATACTTTTCACTTTTGAAATCTAGCAAGAAAGTGAGCAGAATAAAAATACTTTAAGATTTGCTTGCAAAATTATAAAAGGCAGAACTATTCCAGGCCCTAAGAGCTCAAACAGAAAAGCATTATATTTTATATATCACATTAAATAATAATGAAAAGTAACCTAATAGGAACCAGTTCCAAAATCCTTTCTGGATAATTTGGTACATTTGAAATCTAGTGTGCTTTTCTTGCCCGTTTTAAACACTCTATAAAACAAGATACTCTCAAATGTGTTAGAACATTTCTGTTTTGATTGGCTCAGAATGGCTGGAGGGCCTTGAAATGACTTATAATGAGCTAAGCACATGGCATGGCATCATAAGTCATTCTCTTCAGATCCTCTTGACTGCTTTATAGAAATTGCATAACTGGGAAGTAACACATGAAGATCTTACACTCTGCTGGTTGAAAGTTGGATCACAATTCCAAAATGTAGGTAAAAGTTTAGAGCTAGAGAAGGCCAACATTTTTTTCATCTTTCAAAATGTTAAACATTTAAATTGATTTATGTAGTTGCTTGTTTTCTATAGTAGATAAAGCAAAGGGTAAGTTTAGTTTGCTTTTTCTTTCCTTTAATTAACCTTGGATGATTTGTGCGATTTCAGAAAGACTGATGTTAAAAGAGGTCAAGATATATAACTACAGAAGTTAACTAAGAAATCAATTTTTGGTAGGATAGTCAGAGTTATTAATTGCAAGCAATTAAGCATCTCTGGATGATTAAAGCTGAAAAGGAACGTTATTTAAAGGATATTGTGCAGCTCAAAGAACAGAGATCCAGGCTGGAAATCCAGGGTCAGGACAAGATAACCGTGAATAATATCCAGATTCACATATGTGGATTGTTCAGGTGAAGATACCACTGCTGCCCAAATACAGGATTGTACACTGCAATTTGTGCTGTCGACACAACTCACAGTGGACAAACAAGGTGCCGTTAGAACTACAGCTTATAGGACCTGATCTCCTTGCCACTTCTGCTTCTGTGATAAACCTGTTCCTGGCCCCAGTCTCACTTTCTCCATGTTCCAAGGCTCAAGTGCGTTCAGGTGGTTGATAGGACCTAAGGTAACTGCTCCCGCCCTAGCTGCAAGGCATAAGGCTGGGAACATGAGTATTTGGCATATTCACTCCCAGAGACTGCAAAGGTGAGGAATTCTGAAAACACTAGATGGGTTAGGATGCAAGGTGACCATAGAATGACAATTGTCTCAAAGCTGAAAGAGCAAACTGGTCACTATGATTAGCACAGTAATTCTCAACCTTTCCAGTTCTCAAACTTTCTACACTCAAAAACTACTAAGGGGGCTTCCTTGGTGGCGCAGTGGTTGAGAGTCCGCCTGCCGATGCAGGGGACGTGGGTTCATGCCCCGGTCCGGGAAGATCTCACATGCCGCGGAGCGGCTGGGCCCGTGAGCCATGGCCGCTGAGCCTGCGCGTCCGGAGCCTGTGCTCCGCAACGGGAGAGGCCACAGCAGCGAGAGGCCCGCATATCGCAAAAAAAAAAAAAAAAAAAAAAAGCTACTAAAGACCTCAAAGAATTTTTGCTTGTGTAGGTTGTATCTATCAATATTTACCATATTAGAAATTAAAAGAGGAATTAAAAAAATATTTATTAGTTTATTTTAAATAATAATTACACCTTAACAATAACAACAGTTACATGTTAACATAAATGACATGCTTTATGAAAAATAGCTATACTATCCAAAACAAAAGAAAATAATAAGGGTGGTACATGTTTGCAACCTGTTTAATTTCTGGCTTAATAGAAAGCAGTTGGGTTCTCATATCTGCTTCTACATTAATCTTTTGTAATATCACACATTCTGTAATATCTGGAAAACTGAATCATACACTTTTGAGAGAATAAGAGTGAAAAGGGTAAATATCATCTTAGTGTTATTATGAAAATAGTTTCAACTTTGGAGAATCCCTAAAAAGGTATTGGGGTCTCCCTACCACAGCTTGAGAATTGCTAGACGAAAGATTTACTTTGTGGTTGTAATTAGACGATATATATTATATTGAAACACACAATTCTCTGGATCTTCTTCTACATCCTGTCACATATATTTTTACCCAAGACTTGGACATTTTGCTCAGAGGGTGACAGGATTGAGCCTATATCAAATTACTATTATGATATTTTGAATAGACTGCAAAAATAATAGCAGGAATGTATTTTGGTTATTTTTTGGAGTTTTGTCCTCTCCTTTGATCTCAAAGCTAATTACCAACTCTAATATCTGATTCTGTAGTTCCCTAATTTTGGATATTGTAAGCAATGATAGACTCATTTACTTTTTTTAAACAACCTTGTTATTTTTCAACAGTTTTAGATTTACAGAATCATTGCAATGGTAATCCATAGAGTACCCCACAACCAGTTTCCCCTATTAGTGTCTTACACTAGTAGGGTACATTTGTCATAAATAGTGATTGATATTAATTCATTATTGTTAACTAAAGTTCATAATTTATTCAGATTTCCTTAGCTTTTGTTTAATGTCATTTTTCTGTTCCAGGATCCCATCTAGGACACCACATTATGTTTAGTCATCATGCCACCGTATGCTCCACTTGGTTGTGACAGTTTCTCAGACTTCCTTCGTTTTTGATGACCTTGACAGTTTTGAGAAGTACAGGTCAGGTATTTTGTAGGATGTCTCTCAACTGGGATTTGTCTGATGTTTTTCTCATGGTTGAAATGGGGTTATGGGGTTTGGGGGAGGAAGACCACAGAGGCCAAGTGTCATTCTTTTTTTTTTTTTTTTTTTTGTGGTACGCGGGCCTCTCACTGTTGTGGCCTCTCCCGCTGCGGAGCACAGGCTCCGGACGTGCAGGCTCAGCGGCCATGGCTCACGGGCCCAGCCACTCCGCGGCATGTGGGATCTTCCCGGACCGGGGCACGAACTCATGTCCCCTGCATCGGCAGGCGGACTCTCAACCACTGCGCCACCAGGGAAGCCCGGTCTTGGTTTTTAATATCTTCCTCCAATAAAAGGAAACAAAGCTCCGTGGAGAAATTGATGTTTCTAGGACTGGGGCAGGAAACAGACAGATGAGCCTGGAACATTGTGTAGTATCAGAAAGAAGGAAGTGCAAACAAACAAAATGGCCACACGATGACGGGAGTATGTCAAAGGGACTCAGGAGCCAACTGAACCAGACCCCAATGGCCAAAGCTGGGACAATTTGAGCTGCATAATAAATAAAGTACTATTGGCTTATATCCCAAAGTATAAAATAAATATCCATGAGTATGTACAGATAAATGTAAATGATTGAATAAATAAATGGGAAAGAATAGACAATTCTCCCATGCAGAAGAATAATATGAATAATTTATGTAGCCAGTCCACCCTCAAGTTGGTGGAGCCTAACTCCCCACTTTCTAAGTGCGGGCTGTGCATAGTGACTTTCCTCCAAAGAGCACAATATGGAAATGGAGGAAAAAAAGAGTAACTTTACAGTGAAGACCTTGACATATAGTACATCAATCAGGTGATCAAAGTTAACATTAGTCATAAGTCATTTTGATAATAGGTACCCATAATATGATGTAATGAGAATGACACTTGTAATAAGAATGACACTTGGGGGCTTCCCTGGTGGCGCAGTGGTTGAGAGTCTGCCTGCCGATGCAGGGAACACGGGTTCGTGCCCCGGTTCGGGAAGATCCCACATGCCGCAGAGCAGCTGGGCCCGTGAGCCATGGCCGCTGAGCCTGCGCGTCCGGAGCCTGTGCTCCGCAGCGGGAGAGGCCACGACAGTGAGAGGCCCGCGTACCGCAAAAAAACCCCACAAAAAACAAAAACAAGACCTGAGTGATAGGTGTGCTTATTGGGGTGTCATTGCTATTCCGTGCTCGCAGCTGACAGAGCAAGGAGATGTGTATGTATATTAACCCACGCACGCACAGATATCTATAAAGAAATCTATATGTAAACATCTGCATTTATTAAACTAAACATTAGTTCATACCAACGTCTCTAACTCTAATCCATTGCCACATGGATCATTCTACCCCCCAACTTCCTCTTGCATTTGTTATATATTTGTAAAGTTATTTTAACAGTGGAGAAATTTTGTAATGGTAGGTATGAGAGAAACAAAAGGATGAAAAGAGCAGGAACTCCAGCGACTAAGAAGAATTAAACATCCAAGAGCCTGTTCTCTATTGTTCATAGCTACAGTTTTTAAATATCCATAGTAAAAAGCCTTATAGAGAGTAAGCTTAACTCTTGTTAGTACTCTCCTAGTAACTCAGGTTACAGTGGGAAAGTATATAACTTCCCTGTCTCTTCATTTTCTTATCTTCAGAGCGGGCACTTTACTCACAGGAGTGTGAGGATTAAATGTTAACACAACCAGCAAATTTAGAACAGGGCCAGGATCAGTATTTATGACCTATTGTTACTATGTACCCTAAGGGGTAAGTATATTATTATTTATATTTTACAGATGAAAAAACAGAGGCATAGAGATATTATAACCTGCTCAAAGTCTCACAGCTAGTAAATTACAGGCCCACTCTCTCATAAACTATGCCCTTTAAAGAGTTTCTGAACAGCTCTATACTTATATCTCTTTCTTCTTTAAATGAAGTTATAACGTGCTACTCTATAACTCTAAAGGGAAGGCTAACTACTGAAAAGACGCAAGGATGCTTTAAATATTCTTGATGTCTCTAACTCAAATCTATTGCCACATGGATCATTCTAGCCCCTTCCTCCTGCATTTGTTATATACTTGTTGTATACGCAGTGATCATCATTATCATTTCCTACATTACCACCACTTTCATGCCATGAAAGGACTCAGCTAGTGGAGTAGATTGGCCTTCTCAATACTCATGCTGTCAACCTAAGCCACTTGAGGCAAAGGTCACCCAAGAAGGGAGTTAAAAGTTAGCTCTCTTTTATCTATACCTGTGACTGCTTGTTGTAAGAAGACTCACTTAGTGAAGGTTTCCTGGAAGCTTTTTTACTTCTTACCTGCCATGTGCTCTGGGGAATGTGACACCAGGTCATGATTCATGGAATTTGCAGTTGGTAAAGGAAGTGTCTTAGAGGTGAAAAGGGAGGAGATTTGATGGGGAGAACTAGTAGACATTTATCTACTCAAATCAAATACATGACAATTTTACACCTTTATTTATTTATTTGCTCCACTCCATATCTACTCCCCTTTAAACACTATGACTCTAATTCTTTTATCATACATAGCCCTGGCCATCACTATTTGTTGACCTTACAGTTTCATTATGAGCCTGGGTGCCACCGCCAGGTAGATTCTGAAGGGGGAAGCAGCCACCTCCCTCTCCCCTTTCCTTACCACCATTTCCCCCCCAATTATGTCTCTTAGCATCCATTATAAGATTTGAGGGAAATCATAAGCATGTTATAAATTCATTTGACAAATATTCATTTAGGACCTACTATGTCTCAGGGATTTTGCTAGTCACGAGGTGTGGTATTGAGCCCGAGAGCTACACATAGTCCTCCTCAGGGAGCCTGCAGACCACTGGAAAATAACATCAGCTTGTATGAATGGAGGACTTACTCTTGTCAGGCACTGGGCTCCGTATGCACTATCACACTGAAATCTCACAGAGGAAGCTATTACTATTATCCTCATTCTACAAAGGAGGAAACTGAGGATTGCCCAAAGTCACACAACTAGGAATGGGTGGAACTGGGACTGGAGTGCAGGTCTGTCTGATGTCACACACTTAACCACACATCCATCCTTTCTCTCTTTCTCTCTCTCTCTCTCTCCTCTCTCTCTCTCTCTCTCTCTCTCTCCCTCTCTCTCTCTCTCACACACACACACACACACACACACACAAACACACACACACACACACCTCTCAGAAAGCAGGACCTCAGAGCTTGGTGTGTCTGTGGCTGGAGAATAGTAGCTCTTTTCCAACTTTGCTGAAGTTTCTACTGAATACTTTGATTTGCAAATATAAAGAATTCTCTGAAGCACAACCTTAAACAAATTGTGGTAGACAGCTGGGAGAGGACAGCTGCAGACAGAAAAATGTGGCCGGATGCTCTGTGGGTGGGGGCGGGGGGGATGTGCAGTGAGGCAGCTCCAAGGAGAGGAAGCAGTGACGGGTGGAGGTAAGAGGGACTGACAGATGAGACTACCTGGACCCCAGACCACAGTGGAAGGAGGCTTAAATATTCTAGAATGCACTGTCTTTATCAGGTTATGCAAATACAACTAGAATATAAGTATGTTTTTATTTGCCTGTATCATTCAAGTGACTATTCAAATAAATTTTAAAATCTTTTTTTTTTCCTGAAGTATGTCTGATGTAATGAGGTGGAAAGACCACAGGATTAAAAATCAGGAGACCTAAATTCTTGTCCAGATATGCGCCAGTAGTTCAGTTGTGTGATCTTCTGCAAGTCCCTTAACTTCGCCCATTGTAGGTTTTCCTCCTAATATAAGAGAATTAATCTACTGAACCTTAAGGATTTTTGAAGTTCCAAACTCTTCTGATGCTATGATTTACCGAGAACCTACACTGTGTCTAGTACTGCATTAAACAATTCAAAGTTTAGAGGCAATTAGAAGGCATATTTCTAGCCCTCTGGACCTGTGCTGTCCAATACAGTAGCCACCAGCCACGTGTGGCTGTGGAGCACTTGAAATGTCGTGTGACTGAACTATAATTTTATGTCATTTAAATTAAATTTGAATTCAGAAACTAATACTGTATTCAGTTATTGAAAACCTTTATGTTTGAAACAATGTAGGGATATGAATCTTTTCTCAACAAATTTTGTACAGTCTAAATACAGATTAAGTGTTTCTGATGAAAATTTAGCATCTGAATTGGGATGTGTTGTACATGTAAAATACACCAGATTTAAGACAATATTAAAAAAGGATGTAAAATATCTCATTAATAATTTCTCATTGATTGCATGTTGAAATGACAATATTTTGGATATATGGGGTTAAGTAAAATATATTATTAAAATTAATTTAATCTGTTTTTACTTTTTTTAATGTGATTATGAGAACATATAAAATGATATACATGGTAGACTTCCCTGGCGGTCCAGTGGTTGATTCCGCGCTTCCACTGCAGGGGGCGAGGGTTAGATCCCTGGTCGGGGACCTAAGATCCTGCATGCTGCGCGGCATGGCCAATATGAAAAAGTAAAATGACATATGTGGCTTGCGTGATATTTCTTTTCTTTTTTTCTGACATCGCTGCATGCTTTGGTGCTTTGGAGAAAATAACAGTGTCACCTTTTGAGGAAGACATTTGTACCAGTCTGAGTCATTATTCTTGTCGGGAAAGACTTGCCCTAATTACCTTTGCTAATAGGGCGTGTTTGAAGAGAGCCAGGGGATGCGAGGTCTCTGTGGTCCCCAATGCTTCCGTACTTGGGATGCTGTAGGCACCATGGATAAATGTACCATGACTTACCAATCTGAGTACACTCGGCAATCCTGCCTCCAGAGAGGGGATCTTTTTGGACTAGCCTGTCTCCATTCAGCATGAGTACCCCTGTTGGGTGGAGGTTTGAGTCAAGTGCCTTCAGAGGCTGTTCCTGCCGCCACCCTAGCCCACACCCCGGCCAACCCGAGTCTGGCTGCCGTTACTCTGGCCACAAATTTCTGGTTTATTCAACTGGAGATAGTGCTACCTGGAGATAGTAGTACTTGTTTTGTTCTTTCCACATGGATTGAATTGTAGGATCTTGACACAAAAATAACAGGTAAGGCTTTCTTCAGAAGGAGCGTGTGTCAAGGGTGGGAGTTTTGAATTTGGGGTCTTTTCCTCTGTTTAAAATTCTGCCCCCCTCTCTGCATCTGTAGGGAGTAAATGTATGATCAAGGAAGACCAGCTTCTCTGGTCAGTGTGTGGTCAGCGTGTGGTGACTGACCTGGTGCGACTGGGAACGGTCGTTTTCCCTGGAGAGGATGTGGTGAGTATGGTGGCGTGATCAGAAAGGACCAGCGTCCCCGGTCACTGATGGGGATTCACTTGGATTGACCAAGGAGCACCACTGTATTAGTTTGCTAGGGCTGCCATAACAAATACCATAGACTGGGTGGCTTAAACAATAGAAATTTATTTTCTCACAGTTCTGGAGGCTAGAATTCCAAGATCAAGGTGTCGGCAGTTTTAGTTTCTCCTGAGGCCTCTCCCCTTGTCTTCCAGATGACCACATTCTCACCGTGTCCTCATGTGGTCATCCTTTAGTCTGTGTTGTCTGTGTCATAATCCCTTTTTTTTTTAATTATTTTCTAAACTGAGGTACAATTGACATATAACGTTAGTTTCAGGTGTACAACGTAAGATTTGATATTTGTATATATTGCAAAATGATCACCACAGTAAGTGTAGTTAACATCTGCCACCTTACATAGTTACAAAAAAGTATTTTTTCTAGTGATGGGAACTTTTAAGACCTACTCTCTTAGCAACTTTCAAATATGCAATGCAGTGTTATTAACTATAGTCACCGTGCTGTACATTACATACCCATGACTTATTCATTTTGTAACTAGAAGTTTATACCTTTTGACCCCCTTCACCCATTTCTCCCATTCTCCATCCCCTGCCTCTGGCAACGATCAATCTGTTTTCTGTATCTGTAAGCTGGGTGTGTGAGTGTGTGGGTATGTGAGTGTGTGACTGTGTATTGTTTTGTATTTAATTCTGTGTATAAGTGAGATTATACAGTATTTTTCTTTGTCTTTCTGACTTATTTCACTTAGCATGATGCCCTCGAGGTCCACCTATATTGGATAAATGGCAAGATTTCTTCCCTGTTATGTCTGAGTCATATTCCATTGCATATACATACAACATTATCTATTCATCCATCTATGGACATTTAGGTTGTTTCCATATTTTGGCTATTGTAAATAATGCTGCAATGAACATGGAGGCACATATATCTTTTCCAGTTAATGTTTTCATTTTCTTCAGATAAATACCCAGAAGTGGAATTTCTGGATCATAAGGCAGTTCTATCTTTAATTTTGGGGGGAAACTCCATATTGTTTTCCACAGTGGCTTCACCAATTTACATTCCCACCAACAGTGCAAAAGTGTTCCTTTTTCTCCCCATTCTCGTCAACACTTGTAATTTCTTATCTTTTTGATAATAAGCATTCTGACAAGTGAGAGGTGATATCTCATTATGGTTTCGATTTGCATTTCCCTGATGATTAGTGACGTTGAGTGTTTTTTTCAAGTACATGTTGGCTATCTGTATATCTTCTTTGGAAAAATGTTTTTTCAGATCTTCTGCCCATTTTTTAATCGGATTGGTTTTTTTACTGTTGAGTTGTGTGAGTCCTTTATGTATTTTGGATATTAACCCCTTACCAGATATATGATTTGAAAACATTTTCTCCCATTCAGTGGGCTGCCTTTTCATTTCCTGATGGTGTAATCTTTTTGTCTTGGATTAGGGCCCAACTATACAATTTTATTTTACTTTAATTCTCTTTAAAGGCCCTGTCCCCAAATACAGTCATTTTCTGAGGTACTGGGTATTAGGACCTCAGTGTATCAATTTGGTGGGAACATATTCAGCCCATAACCACCACCATCTCTGGTCAGTATGTGGCATTCAAGGATCAATTTAATGAACTGTGCAGTCAGAGGCAATGACTACAGAATGACCATTAGGTCACATGGGGATTTCCCACTCAAGGGAAGGAGAGCAAGAACATGCACCTTTGACACGGCTATGAATGACTTTAGGTAAATGAGGTAGGATGAAGGGATGTGCTGACTCCCGAACGTTACTGCAAGGTCACAGATGGTACAGTCTCCCCAGCACCAGGAGTTCCTCGTTACTTGAACCACAGTGCCTGAGACCAAGTAAGTAGCTGAGCTAAATCCTAGCTGGCGAATCTGACATCAGGCACAAGGGTTAACAATCTATTTAGGGGCATAAGAGAAACACAGGGAACAAGTATAAGCCCTGCACCTAGGGACAGAGGGAAAAGAGGTGATCGGGCTGGGAGTGGAAAGTAGAAATCAGCAAAGATTTGTGATTTCTGGAGGGGGTAACTTCTTCAGGTTGGAAATTGATGAACAGGTGCTGATGAAGAGGATGGTGCAAAGTTGGAGCCTAGGCAGAGGCAGGAGAAAACAAGACATGAAAAGGCCTATCAGCCCAGCAGGATGATTGGTTAGAGCAGAGGACTTGTGACCACACGGAGGGTTGGTTTAAGGCAGTGACGGGAGAGAGAAAGGTCTGCATCTAGGTGTGAAGTGATGTGGTTACGTGGGATTAGTGACAGAAGGGAAGATAGACTGAGTGTGAGAGATTGCTAAGAGCTGGCTATTGATCAAGTGTTGATACTCAGGAGGTCCAGAGTGACACACGCGCGCGTGCACGGGCAAAACAGAAATCACCGCCATGCTGCGGTCGTGAGATTTCTGGTTACTGGTTACTGGTTCCAGTGCTGGTGCTGAGACTTCTAGGAACCACCCCTGTGTTCATAAAAGAAAAGATGGGGACAGTCTCACTGTTTGTGGATTCTTAGATAATAATAGCTGAAAAGTCCATTTCAGCATGCAGGGGTTTTTTTCCCCTCCATCTTAACTTGTCAGTCCAATTGTTAGCAACAAGAAATTAGATGGATGGAAGCGATACTCTCCAAGTGACAAGGTTTAGGGACTAGACACATTAAACTGGGATGAGTTAGTTAAGTGACAGCAAGGAGACGAGTAGATGACTGTGAGGCATCTTAAGCACTTATCTTGGGAAGCATACAGTACGGAAGAGCAAATGGATGGCTTGATGGCGATTTGCTCAGCTTACTGGGATAGAACAAGAAAATCTCCTCTTGAAATGCTGACTGAGTGTTGAAGTCTTTTGAAAGAGAACGATTCCCCTCCCAACATATTTTCTCAATAGTCTTCTACAATTACTGTAAATACACTTTGCAACCAACCCTAGATCATCTAAAACAAACAAAAAACCCGCAGTTGTGTCTTGCACAGGACTTTCAAATTTTTCATTCTCTCGAAGAGATAACAGATCCTGAGTAGCTTGCTGAGGAGCTTTCATCTTTTCCCTTAGTACCCTATATGCAAAAACAGCAGTTCATCTTATTTGGACTCTCTTTTCACTGCCTTCAACCATGCCTCAGAAGAACTCAGTTCGCTGGAGCGGACTTTAGCGGTGGGGCCCAAGTTCCATAAATCCCCCAGCGATGCTGATGCTTGCCAGGTTCGAGCAAACTGGACTCTCCACTGGCCGAGTGTGTTCAGGTGATAAGGGAGACGACCGGGAAGAGTCAGAAAACAGGCAACAGAAGTTTGGGGATGAGTCAGAAGCAGCGACTAACTTTCCTTCTTCCCTCTCCCCAGTCTCAGATATTCACGCCGCGTGGACTGCCATCTGAAGGCCGGGATGCACTGGGTCGGAGTTACAGCCCCGTGCGCGGTCAGGTTGGCGCCCTACTCACTCCTTTCTGGCAGCAATTACGAGAGCGCGCCCCACCTGCTCTGCAGCTCCGCCCAGCTTCCGACCGCCGGGCGGCGGCCGCACCCCCTCACCACTGGGCCCCGCCTCGCAGCACGCGCCGCTGGCTGGCGCCCCGCCCTCTCCTCACGTGACAGCCCAGCCCTCCATGCGCGCTCGGATTGGCTCTCGCGACCGAGGGGGTGGGTTCTAGCCTACAGCTCTGCCCCGCAACGCGGCTGCAGTTTTCAAACCTCAACTGTAACCTTCCGTCACAGTCTTCGCCGCCGTAGCCGGGAGCCACCTCACGGGGAGGTCAGGTCACAACTGTTGGCCGTTGTCCAGAAGAGTAAAAGTGGGTCCTGCCACGCTTGGAGCTACCCGGCACCTCACGGAGCTAGAGCTGGAGAACGCGTCTTGTGCCCACCTGCGTGGGGCGGGACTGGAGCCCCCTTGGAGGGGGCAGCATCGGGAGAACCTGCTGCTGCCTGAGCGGTCAGTGTCTTCCGCCTCGCGCGTCCGCGGTCCTGCCGGGATTGGCGGGTGGACTGGGGGCTGCGACTCCAAACCCCTGAACCAGCCCCCTTTACCCGTGGAACAGAGACCCAGAACGTGGGAGGGGTCCCGAGGAGGGATCAAGGCGGTGTGGGCGGATCCGGGGTCCCCTCTGACCCCCGGCCTGAGGAAGATGGGCTCAGACACCGCCGCCCCTAGGTGGCCCGACTGCTCCGAATCCCTCGCCGCATTCCGGCTGGAGTCCTGCTTCCCTGGTTCCCTCGGGTTCGGCGCTGGGAGCGGCGGCTGGTCCTCCCAGTACCCTTCTCAGCCCGGGGAGCACGCGCGCGCGCTCGTGTGTGTGTGTCTGTCTGTCTGTCTGACTTTGTGCGCGCCGTCGCCTGGCTGGCACGGACTCTCCCTGGGTCGCGTCCCGTGGGGGCCCCCTTCGCGACCGGCTCGATCGCGTCCCTTCCACGTCGCGTCAACGTGGTCCCTTCAGGTCCCTGCCGAGTTTACAGCTGTGGTGTAGGCACAGGACGTGTTCACATCTGGACTCATGGACACGTCCTGCTCACAGCTGTCTTTCGTCTGGAGAGAAGTTTGTGTTCATCTTGTGGGGGATTTTCAGTTACTACTTGTGAACAGTTTTTTAAAGTCAGTGACTAGAGAAGTCGAGTTATAGTTGTTTCTGTGATTTCTAGCGATCTGGTTTTATTTTGACGCCATGTAAACCGCAAAGGGTACACGACCCATCCTCAAACTATACAACTACGTGACGGCTACGATTTTGACATTTACCCAGCTCTTTGTTTTAGTGTAGGGAAAAGCTCTTCATTTGAATTCCCTTGGGGGGGGCAAGTAGAGACGAAGTTGAAAGAGACTTTATGGGCAGCTGGTAGCTGATGTTCGTTCTTCCGCTGTCTGTGATGGGACTAGAGGCCCTCCAACATCAATTTGCAAATTGAAATTAAGGAAGAGAAAACATTTTAAAGCCACATGCTGATCAGAATTCAATTATATTAGGTCGGTGTGTCACATTCACTGATTGTTTTGCCAACGTAATGTTTACATCCCTGGGACTGATGATAAGCAGTGATGTTTGATATGGTGTCACCCCCTTAGGTTCTCAAGCCTTTGAGAATGTGCCCTGAGACGGCACGGTCTACTGAGATGATTGGGCAAGTGGCAGCAAATGTAACTTGGCATTTTGAGCCCGGGAGCACAATTTTATTAAAGGAAAAGATGATAAACCCACTTTGTCATTGATTCACCATTTTATAGTTTTATAGTAAACTGTCCAGAAGTAGTTTTCAACAACTTCCAGAATGTTCGTTTTATAAATGTTAAACCACACACCCGTAAAATTGTGTGTTTTTGAAAAAGCTAGTCCATAGAAACAATGTCCTAGTTTAAGACCTCTCTTCTTCCCCCTTCATCCTCCTCTGAGCAGATGTTCAGTTTTTTAAAGTTTTTCTTATATTTTAATAACTGAAGTTGTTAATAGCTGCTTTATTTTTGAGGTACATATCATACATTTTTCTAAATTATGGATCTGAAATTGAAGTGAAATGTATTTACATGGCAATATATTCAAGTTTTAAAAGTAAAAATTGTGTTATTGAAGGCCTTTCATTTTTGTGTGTGGACAGAATGGTTGTAGTTTCTCTTGGGCTCATTGAATAGTGAATTACAATTTGGTTAAGATAGAATCAGTTTTTAGGAACGTTGGGACTTGACAAATTGATCACTGTGTCAGCGTATTAACAGCAAAGCTGAAGAAGGTACAGGCATTTTATGGCATGTTTACAATTTTATCTTTAGACTTGCACTGACAGTGTTTTACTGGTGCTAAGTAAACATTTAAATATGTTTTAAAAGCTTTGTTTTTGAAGCTGTTTGATAATTATAAGAGAGAATTTCCTTATCAAAATTTCCCTGTTTTTCTCTTAGAGACCTAATTTAAAACCCAGGAATCAAGGAAATCGATTGCTGACACTTTCACTTAATTCTAAAATTGTCTTACAGTTGCACGTATGTTATATTGCAGTGCGTATTTCCTGTAAAAAAAACTGGCAGCTACGTAGGACAGTGCTTCTAGAGGTACTGCTTTTAAAGGATTTTGATTAATTTTTTTTAAAAGAATTCTTTGTGTTCTGTGGGTATTGATTGTGTCAAAGACATTAAGTCATTTATGTACTTACTTTCCACTTTTGAAAACTTTAAATGTTTTAGTTATTTTAATTTTCCACAATATTGATGACAAAATTCAATGATTTTTTTAAAGTTTTTTTTTTTTTAATGTGGACCATTTTTAAAGTGTTTATTGAATTTGTTACAATATTCCTTCTGTTTTACATTTTTGGGGTTTTTGTTTTTTGGCCCACAAGGCATGTCGGATCTTAGCTCCCAGACTAGGGATCGAACCCACACCCCCTGCATATTGGAAGGTGAAGTCTTAACCACTGGACCACCAAGGACGTCCCTCAATGATTTTGTTTTTAAGTATTTTATATTCTATGATAGAGTATTATCAAAGGATATTTCTTTGATAATAGACAAATGTCTATTATCATAATAGACATTAATAGATAATAGACAAATAATTAACAAATGTACTTAGGAATTAAGTCGCATATTTTTATATAAATATGTTGTGACAAATGTAATTTTCAAGACATACTTTGTTCATTTTTTATTTCTTTAATTTATCCTTTTTCCCCCAAATATATTTAACCTTGAACTTCAGTGTCACTTTAAACATCTAAACTAGTCAGTTTCTTTTAATATTTATATGCAATGTGTCGCTGCACCCTGGACCCTTTGCAACTTCTTCAAAAGAGGGAATCGTTATACTTGAAGCATTTAAAAATCTTAATATTAACAGTGAGATGATAGTTTCATCTGTAATCCGAGGATCATATTCCGTTTTACATTGTAATACTTACTGAATAAACAGTACTTCAGAGATGCTGTACGTAAACAGTGCTTTATTTTACAACAGAAACTTAATTTTCCATCTGATGAATGACAAGCACTGTATGTTTGTTGGCCCACTATATTTCCGTTTTCAACATCTTTCCATCCTGGTCCATAATTATAGGGTTTAATTCTTCTTCTGAAGGTAGAAGAGACAGCACCAGGACTTACCTGTCATGGCACAGAATCAGTCCTGGGGTCATTACCTGGGACTTTAGCCCTTGGATAGTATATACTAGATTAGACTAGTTAGACTAGAGTCAGCTGGCTTCCTGTTGTGATTTTCAAAGGATTAAATTCTTGAATTATGCTTTCTATTCAATCTTAATAGAACAAACAAACCTGTTAGTAGAATACATATAAGGAACAGTCTCTTCCTTGAAATTGAAAATCATCATCATCCCTTTCCCTACACAAATACTTTTGCTTCTGATCAATGACTAATTAAAAATGTATCCTTTTACCACACTAGCAGAAAGTTCTTCCTTTATTCTGATGGATTCTAGATAAATAAATCTACAGTTCCTCTGTTTCCTAGGGAAAACTTGGTAGCTATAAATGCTAATGTAGAAAGAAAAAGTTTTTTTCCCCTCTCATCTTGTGCCTTACTTTGCTTTCCATTGCCTTTCAAATTTACTTCATGAAGATCTTGATTTATCAGTCCTTGGCAGGACAAGTGTCTGGATTTCCTGATTGAGGCAGCTCTTAAAATATTGATATTCTTAGCTGAAGTAGGTATAGTATCATGTGGCCACCTAGTTTGGAAAGATAGGTAAATACAAAATAAATGGCCTGTTGGTATTATATTACAATATATGATATTATAATTTTATCCATGTTTCCAGACTATGGCTATCCTGTTTAGAACTGAAGTTCTCTGATAGCAATTTAAAATATTTATTTTATTTAGCCAAATACTGAATTAAACAGAGATTAGCTGCATTTGAAGCTCCAGTATGATAATTTCAAGATGGATCTCAAGTTCTGCTAAACCCTTGAAGATATGAGATGTACCTAAAAATTCTTCTTGCTATATTTCATAATTCTTAACAATTCAGTTCATCAGACATTTAAAAAAAATTCCTACCAGGTGCCAGACACCGTGCTGGGAGTTTAGGCATGAAAGCAAATGGTTGCAACCCTTCAGACACTAAATATAATTGCAGGCTAACATGTTACATGTTGAGGTCAAGAGGTATGTCAAGGTTCCTCCTATTTGAAGCGTAAAGGACAGGCATTAAAGGCAACCTGTGGGTTTTAGGGAAAGCTTCCTGGAGGAAATGACATTCTTTGTTGAGGTAAGAAGGATGCATACGAAGAGTTTTTGCATTTAAAGAAAGGTAGAAAGGATGTTCAGACAGGACAGTATAAGAGAGATGTGGAGGCAAAAGATGAGCTACAAGTGTGGCAGGAAATGAAGCTGGTGTGTACCTGGCCTCAAAGGCTTTTGTGTGCGTGCTATAAGGACTTGAACTTGTAGCTACTGGGAAGCTAATGCAAGGATCAAAGCAGATAATTTAATTCTCTAGATGTTTTTATTTAGTGTTATATGATGTATTCTATTTTATAAAACATTTTTATATGATAACTTTGAAATGAATATCGTGATGAATATTTTTTGTTTGTTTTGTTTTGCGGTACGCGGGCCTCTCAGTGCCGGGGCCCCTCCCGCCGCGGAGCACACACGCAGGCCCAGCGGCCATGGCTCACGGGCCCAGCCGCTCCGCGGCACGTGGGATCCTCCCGAACCGGGGCACGAACCCGTGTCCCCCGCACCGGCAGGCGGACTCCCAACCACTGCGCCACCAGGGAAGCCCGTGATAAATATTTTTAAATAGAGCTATTTAGAGGTTTATAGGGACTGTTTGTCTTACTTTTGATCACATCACATTTGCTTTCTCCCTTCAAATAAATTAAAGGCCCAGATCAAGCCTAACATTTCCTTTTTTCCTTCCTTCACTGATCCAGTCTGAATTCTTATTGTGATTATTGTAATGGGAGTTAATGAAAAAAAAACTTTGCAAATAAACTTGAGGTGCCATTTTTCCTAGTATTGATAGTACTGTGTAATTGGAAGCTTAATTGTATCTTGCCTTCTTCTATTATCCTCTTACTGTTTTTAGTGCCTGATTGTGTCTATAATTGTGTACCTACTCATGTGTGCGCACACACACACACAAATTTACGTACTAAGTACCTTGAGATTTTTTATTAGTATAGCCTAATAGTGTTATGAGATGCATTTCAAATGGAGTGAGACCTATTGGTAATTTAGAGTCAGTTATAGGTCTGTGAATTATGGTAGAAAACAAGAAAAGTTCTGTGATTGTTGGAGTTAAAGAGGATTCAGTGGGAAATTTAGGAAGATGCAAGGAAAGACAGCCGATTGATAACCTGCTTGTGCCCAAGGATTAAATCTTACATGAAGGGCAGCAAGCTGTTTGTGGAGGGATTGGTGGAAAAAGGTGACATTCTTGCTCCACTATATGCAAAATTGGCCAAAGGAGAGGAAATGGAAAAAATATCTAGGCTGTGGCAACTGGTGCAAGTGCAGTAAATAGAAGGAAGCTACGCTTAAGGGATGCTATATGGATCCCTAAGGCAGTTTGTAATATAGGTATATTTGCAATAAGTAGATAAGCTTAAAGTTCAACCTTCAGAAATGTGCTTTTCCTTTTTTCTGAGACATGGCTTGTGTTTCCAGCATATTCAGAGACAGAGTAAAATTTATCACAATTCAGAAAATGATTTTTGTACTAACATGTATTTTAAAAACTGCTGATTACCCAACACTTTTCAGCTGCATTTATAATCATACAAATATACAAATACCATGGTACATTCATCCATTATGATGACCAACAGTACATGTGAGGGGAGGAAAATCTGTTAGGTAAAAAATTAAACACAAGCCAATGTCTAGTATTAGGAAATGCTATTAAGTAGCTTGATTAATGGGCCCTGTTTTTATTATCACTACTTATTTCAATCCTTTTTTTAAAAAAGGTAAGTTTTTTTTCCTTCTAATATAACTGAATAGGTATTACAAAACTTAATACCTATTAGTATTATATTTTGGATATCACATTTTGGATTTTTTTTTTGGAGGGATCCTGGGATGAATCTGGATTTTCACCAAGTGATATAATAAAGCCATATGTCTTAAGGTTACAAATTATTATTCATTATATAGAATTATTACTATAACATTAATTCAGAATTTATGAAATTGTTCTTTCTATGCAGTATTAAACAAGGTACTAATTCTTGTTTAGTATTTACCCTAAATGCTTATATGGTCTTTGCATAAGAACAGACATGTTATTTGGATAATGAATACCATATGCTCTAAATAAATGCAGAGAAAACGTTGAGGCCTTAAAAAACCTGAGCAATAATAGCTCATGAACTTCCAGCCAAGTAACACTTAATGTATAAAGAGATATGTTTTGCTGTTAAAAATGGGTAAGTTTCTGCGTTTAGAGTCTTGTCATATATATTCAAAGCCATCTTTTTTACCCAAAGGCATTTATTAGTTTTCGCCTATACCTGCTTGGTGTAGATAACTTAAACACAGGAAAGTATAAATACTGCCATAATCTCACCACCCAAAGATAACCACTCTTAATATGTTGCCATAGTTTTCCAGTATTTTCCTCTATTTGCTTTTATATTTAACAAAATTATGTAACATATCAAAAATTATATATAACAAATACATATACTTTATATGACAAAATTATCATATTGTATGTAAAGTTTTGTCTTCCTTTTTTCATTTAGTATTATATGAGTTAAAAATATTCTTTGAAAGCACAATTTTTATCAGGTGTATAATATCCTATTATTTAGGTATATTTAGCCATTTCCCTATTGTTGGACTTTGGGATTCATTCATTCTACAGGCTTTATATTTTTTTAACTATTATAAATCATGCTTCATTAAACATAAGTCTTTGAGTATATCTAAGATCCATATTGATTCTTTTGAAACGTGAGAGCAGAAAATTATTTATAAAATATATCTCCATTCTACTAGATTCTTATGAATAGGTCACTTTTTAGCTGATATATTACAGCATGAGATAAACATCTTAGATTCTAGAATCTAGATGAGGTGAACATCTTAGAATCAAGAGCCTGTACTCTCTCTATATGAGTGAATTTGACATGTTCTTGTGCTCATGTTTCCTAAGGCCTGATTTGGAACCATGTTGGGAATGTAGCCCAATTTGTATCTATAATACAGGTATATCCCTTTTTTCTATGTATAAATGTGGTCATAAGCATGCAAATTCATAGACTTAAATTTAGGGGAAAAAATCTTAAAAGTCCAAAGATAACCTGAAGAAAAAAATGTTGAGCATAGAAATTGGTAACCGTATTGATTTTTCAGAGAAGAATATGTGACCAATGAAACTGAGTGCCATCAGAGCTAAAAGTATACAAATAGTTCATCAAAACAGAATAAAAAGACAGAATTTAAGAGTTGAGTTTAAGCTAACTTGGGGTGAGAGTTTTGTATGTGGAAATATAGGGTCCAGCTATTCAACAATGGCAGAGGAGTGTGGAGAGCATCTTTCAGTAGAATAGTAACAGTGTTTATTTATTGAACAATCATGATGTGCTTTCGTGACTAGCACTGTACCAGTGTGATTCTATGTGAGTTCATCATATTTTAATTTTTAATATTTAGAGTACTGCCAGATACATTCTATAATTCATCCATACTTTAGGGGCAGCAGAATTGAAGCTGTCCTCACTAGTAATCAGAGAAATGCAAACTAAACCACAAAACTGTCTGAATGGGGCAAATGTTGGCAAGGAGATGATAAGCTCTCCTACCCAGTGCTAGTGGGATGGAAAGAAGGGACCGACTCTGTGTCTATGTTGCCTTATTTATTTTTAATTTAAACAAAATATGGCTAAGTAGTAAGATTGAAAACCCCAAGTGTTTGTTATATTTGTATCCCTTCCTACACATTTGAAATATTTCTTTCTTTTTTAAAGTAGCTGTATTACTTTGCTAGGCTGCCACAACAAAGTACTGTACATCAGGTGACTTAAGCAATAGTAATTTATTTTCTTACAATTCTGGAGAGTAGAATTTTGGAATCAAGGTGTCAGCAGGGCTGGTTTCTTGTAGATGGGCTTCTCCCTATGTTTTCACATGATCTTCCCTCTACATGTTTCTGTATCCTAATCTCATTTTTTTCATAAGGCCACCTGTACTCTTGGATTAGGGCACACCCTAATGACCTCATTTTAATTTAATTACCCTTTCTCCAAATACAGTCACTTTCTGAGGTACTAGAGGGTTAGGACTTCAATATATGAATTATGAGGGAAGGGACATAATTCACCCCATAACATTAGCAAAGTTAAATGTCTCATAGCTGGTATGACGGATAAATGGGATTCAGACCCAGATGTGATTCAGTCCAAATGTTATTTTCAGAATTCTACACCGCTACTTTTGGAATACTAGAGATGTACCTCAAAACTAGTTAGGGCTTTGTTTTTTCAAAGGCCACAGAAACTGAAAACACTCCCCTCTAATCATACTGCGTACTTGCTAAGTTGAATATAGGTGGCATTTGAATTTAGGAAGATAAAGAACAGAACATGTCAAGTAGGAAGTAAGGGGAGGAAAAATGTGTCAGAGACACATTTTGCTAACTACACCCTCTTATAAGCGGGTGCTAGAAGAAGAATACTGGATTTCTTATTAGATAGGCATAGCAGAAAAGTCAGGCATATCTTAAATATATAGTCTGCTGTTATTATATGAATTCAATTAATATGAAATAGTAGTTTTAATGTTAAAACTGAATACTCATAAAGTTCCAGATAAATATGAGCTTCAGTTACAGATTAGAACTCTAGAATAAGGCTTTATGTGTGGTCACTCACTCATCCAACAAAATTATAGAGCTCTTCATGCATAGCAGGCTCTGTGCTGTGTTCTGCCTCTAAGGCCTATGAAACAAGTCCATTTCTCGTAGTCATTCACATGTCAGTAACATAACTCACATGTGATTTTACCGTCAAATTTGTTTGGCCATGTGAAATTAAATGTAAAATGAATAATCATTTGTGTTATAATCATGCTGTGTTAAATTATCTTGTTATGTGTTATAAATTTTCTTGTTATGTGTTATAATTATGTGTTATAATCATGCTGTGTTAAATTATCTTGTTATGTGAAGATATAACTTTAAAGAATGAGAGTTTAAAAATGAAATTAAAAAAAATTTTTTTAATGTTTTTTAAAAAAGAGATTGAATGATTGTATTACAATTTTATTTTAACTGTTTTTTTAAGAATTTGGGAGGTCTTACAGGATTTTTCAGTAGTTTTATTCTGAAATGAAGTCAGTATCTTAGTTCAAGTACCATAGAGGAGATACCAGTTTATGTGTATGCTTTTTGTTTTTCTTCCTTCTGGGTAGAATATGCTCTTAAATCTTCTTTCTTTCTTCTTTTTTTTTGGTTGTATCTTATAGCTATATTTTGAGCTGTATAATATAACGCACATCCTATCTGAGATAACATCTTTTTTTTTCTTAATTGCATTTAAGTTATATCCTGCATCTTCTCTATTTTTAAATAGGTAAAAATAAGTGACTGAAGAAGCCTACCTGAGAGTCATCTAACATGTCGAGGAGAAGATTTGAGTGTCGAAGTATTTCGGGCTTGCTAACTACAACTCCTCAAACTCCAATTAAAATGGAAAACTTTAGTAATTTTTATACACTTACATCCAAAGAGCTAGGAAGGTAAGGAAACTTTTGATGTGTATGTGTTTAAATTCACATTTAGGATTTCTGTGTCTATACTTTCATAAAACTCACTTGATGATTATTTTGCAGTGATTAGAAAGAAAAGTCCTCATCTCTGCTGATGTTTTACAGGGTTTAGTCTTAACTGACTTGGAAATCAAATCCGTGGAGGGTTAGTGAGCATATAGGATACATCCCACCTCGCTTCAGAGCCCATGGTAGGAAGTCAGGGTTCTTACTTGAGGCTGTGCATGGGAAGAGGCAGCTTAGCACAGTGGACTGCCACATCCAAGTTTGGGCTCTGCCATTTACTATTTAACCTCAATTAAATTACTGTACCTCTTGGTTCTGTAGTTTCCTCATCTGAGAACCAGGGATGAAGATAATTGTTATCTATTTTATATGGTTGTTGTGAGGATTAAACTAGTTAATATTTGTAAAGTATTTAGTAGAACACCATAGAAGTTTTTGTTGAATAAAAAAATTTTTAATTAGGGTATTGTGCTGGGCTAAAAAAAATGAATATGGAGATTCTCCTTCTCTTTTCTAAACAAAATGAATTAACTCATATTAGATAGTATAATTCTGTATGACAAACAATGCATGTACTGTAAGTAAAACCTGTATTTACACTGGTACTAATCTGTTTTGGGTTAACGAAGGTGTAAATTCCTTCAGACCAAGGAGTGAACTGAGATTGTGAGACCATTTAGCACTACCATTTTAATATATATGAAAGTTACAAAAGATATACCAAATAATTTGTTATTTATTCAGCATTTTGAGCTTTAAATTAAAAACACTTAACAAAGGGTGGTAGGATGATGATCATTTTCTGTTTTCAGTTTGATTTTTACATTAAAATGGTAAAAGTCCGTGTTTGTATTGATAGATGCACAGTAAAATAGTGTGAATGATTTTTTATCTTTGAAAATCTCAATGTGAAAACAAAAATTGACTGAACCATGGCAAGTAATTCTATTCTTGGTGGTCTTTTATGTCAAGGATAAAGGCCAGTCCTGGCTTTTTCACTTGTCAGATATTGGATGCAGTCTTTCTTTTGCAGAATGAGGGTGATAATATCCACCTCATCAGACTAAGAACTAAATGTGAAAGCATATTTCAGTATTCCTGTCATATTTATTTAATTTTGTGTGCAAAATATTTGAGTCTTCTAATGGTTTATTTTTTTTATAAAATATAGTTTCAAAACCCTTTCAGAATGTTTTCAAGAAATAGTTTAGTTCTAAATCTGTATTATTTCTCTTTGCATTATACAGGAAAGAGTAAGTGTTCTTTTAGTTGTATCTCACTATTCATTAAATAGTCATAGAATCTTTACATTGGAAGAACTTCAGTGGTCAGTGGCCTTCTAATGTAATTTTTTTATGCAGTGCAGCAGTCTTTTCTAAAATTTTCCTGACAAGTGTTTTACCCAGCCTCAATTTGAATGCTTCAATGATGGAACTCACTACCTCAGAATGGTCTGTTCCATTTTGTGGGCACCTCTTAGGCACAGAATTCTGTTTTCTATTCTGCTAACCTCTACCCACTATACATAGTTCTCCTTTTGTAGCTGCATATAATGTCCATGTAAAAACCCTTCAGAGATTTGAATATAGCAAAATGTTGCCAGTTTCCTTAAATGGTCATCTTATGACCTGATTTTCAGAGAGCCTTCCTTGATCCAGTTATCCTCTTCTGGACCACTTTGTATTTTTTTCATCATCAGTTTTAAAATGAGAAAGTCTAGAATGGACACAGTATTGTCAATATCTTATCATCTAGAATACAACAAAACTTTATTGAAATAGCCTGTGTCGGAGCTAGAAAGACTAATTTTTTTTCTTTGAGGGTTTTGGAGAACTTAAACTTTGAGAACAATATTAATAATTCTAAGTTTTGTAAATGGGGTGCCATCATAAATCACAGTCATAAACTTGACTCAGTATACAACATTTTAGAGCAAAAATTCATGGTAGAATCTGATGAAAACAAATTCAGATGGCTAATATTTCATCTTCTAATACCTTCATGAAAGAGACCTAACTTTTTTCTTTTAATTGATATGGGCTAATGAGTTACATGGTAAATATTGATGTGTCTAATTAGTAAACCTTGATAAATTGGAAATTGTGCCCTTTCATGTGCCATGAACTTGCTTTAAATTCTTTCAATATTTTACCAATTTTGATATTATCCCATACTTTTGCAAAGTGAAAATTAGTATCATAATCTTGTTTCTTCTGAGGCTCGTACATTTTGAAGCATACAAACATATAATTCTAGCATGTGGTGATTACAGAATTATCTTTATAAATCAGTTTTTTAATTAATTTTAAGATGTTAGTGTTTTAGAATTTATTTTTCTTCAGCAACTTAGAAGAAAATATGTAAAAGTTAACAGTTCATTTTTGATTGTTCTCAAAAAACTTTGCATTGTTCCTGTTTTTTAACATGTTGGTTGAGTTTTTTCCACCCCTCCCCCAACTGAATCAAGGTTTCATAGGACTTCTTGTGGTTAGAAGGGTGAGGCAGATGCAAAAATAAACGTCAGCTTCCTTTGTGGCTTACCCTCCCCCGTCCTTTCACATTTTATTGTCTATTCTAGAATGTAGAAGGGTAACTAACAAGGCCTTTTAGCTGCTGGGAAATCTAGACAGCCTTGCCTTTTTAGGGTATGAATTAAGTGCTATTGTTAAGGGTTTTAAATTTTCTTAAATGTTTCTGTTAAATTTGATATAGGAACATTATATATTAAATATTATTTTTGATACTTCTAAATGACAATTAGCATTTTAGAATGGAAAACGAATACTTGCTTTTTTTCCCTAAGTCATCTGATAATTATGGTAAAAATGTTTACCTTATTTAACAGTACATAAATGAATATGTAAAATTTTATTTGAGTCTCAAATAAACTTTAAAAATGTAAATGCTTTAAGTACAGTATACAAAGTAGCACAATGTATGGTACTATAGTAGGTTCATAACTCTTGCATTCATTCAACAGATATTCAGTTCCTATTATGAGTTAGCAAAGTGTAGATTTTATAATTACTGTAGTAATTAGGACAGATAGGGTTTCTGCCCTCATGGAGCTTTTACTTAGTGGTGAACATTGGCAAATTATTACCAATATCATTTGGTCATCTTTGCTTTGCATTAATGAGTACTATACTTGTAAGCCTCATAAGAATACCTGAAACAATTAGGTAAAAGTGTTATTATTTAATTTTGCTCTTTGTTCCTGAGAAAATTCTGGCTTATAGATATAATTGTAAAATTACAGCAGAACTTAATTGTCATAATTGGTACTATAAACTTTTTCAGATGGACAGATTTCTTGGCTAACTAGTTTGTTTCCTAAGTTTTACAAGGTGAATTTCTTCATAAGACTCAAAGTTTCCTTTTTGTTTTAGACAAATTTTCACTTCTAAATCTAAGAGTTGGCAAAAGTGAATTTACCTCTTTAAAAAAAAACTATCTTAAAGGGAGGAATTGTTTTGTAATGGTCAGAAGAGAAAGCTAGGATTTCACATTCCACAATTTAAGTCGTGCTACTCCATTTCCATATATAACCTTTCATGAGTCATTTACTCTTAATTTGACTCCGTTTATCCAGCATAAAATCTATAAAACATGGGCAGTTTGAGTATAAAACAAAGGGACTGATTAACTTTGTGTGTGTGGTCATTAAAATGCACTGATTTGTATTCCTTTTGTATATAGTAAGAAAATATAATTTAAATTAAGCATTCTCATAAAGCAGAAACTAATACACCGTTGTAAAGCAATTAGACTCCAATAAAGATATTAAATAAATAAGTAAAATAATAAATTAAGCATTCTCAAATCTTAAATGAAAAGTTCTATCAAAAAATCAAGTTTGTGCATGCAAATTTTCTGAGTTGATATTTATTTTGATAAATGTAAAAGAAGCAAATTATAGCTTGGCCACTTTTTTAAAAAATAGTTTTTTGCATTAGTAACTATACCTTCTCAGGTTGGTTTCCAGTGCTTTTCATTGGCACCAATTTTGAGGAAATTTGGGATATAAACAGTAGGGATCTTTGTCATCCTGCTGCTTGAGAATAGCAAGTAAAAATACAGTCAAGCAATTTATTCTGTCCCCGACTCCCACCCCAAAACCCAAGTGTATTAAAGATAGGTTTTTATTTATACCTGATTTGTTAGTATCCAGTGAGTCATTTGAGCCTTAGGATAGAAGGTGTTAATTTTGGACCCCCGGACCAGGCTTAGGAAGCTTATGGATGGTCTTTGAAATCTGAAAACCGTCTGAAATTATATGTAAAACTTTCTATATAAGGGTATGTGTACATTTTTCTGGGTAGGCAGTCAATAGCTTTTATTAGTTTCTTAAAATAGTCTGACTCAAAGTAGCTTAGGTCTTTGAGAAACTAAATTTTGGGCAACTATAGGCTTAGAATACATCATTTGCCAGTCTTTTAAACTTTTGGCTGAAATGTTGAGCACTGTTATTGGAGAGAGGTAAAACGCGTTTATTCCTAAAATGATAAATATGACCTTAATGGTGTGTTTGTACGTAGCTACTGATAACCATGAATTTTCTTACTTGATCATGAAGTGTCTTTGGATACTCTCCGTAAGATGTATATACCTTTGGTATCTGTTATAAGCTTCATGGTACTGAGCAATACTAAGAGATACTCTGGTAGAACAATTGACAAATTGTGATAGAAAGCTTCAAAGCTTGTTAAAAGTGATGTTGAAAGGCAGAATGATTACACTAATAAAAGTAAATAAGTCAAATACCCATTTCTGCATTTAATTTTTTTCATTTGAAGGAAAGCTAAAATTTTTCATAGAGGGTTAATGTGAAACTCTTGGTCTTTGAAAATAGACCAAGATACATATCTTCTCTGGAGTCTGCCAAACAGAATAATATTTACTATGTAGGATTGTTGTGATACTTAAACACAATAATTTATATCAAGAGTATGGCATGGAGTTGGTAGGCAAATTAGATCTCCCCCTACAATAGTAATGTATCATATTAATGATAGGATAGTAAAGAATAAATATAATTGTCTTATCTTGTTATTACATTTGCCATTTATATTTTCATGTGATAGTACTATAAATTTTATAAAAATACATACCGTAGTTGATTAGGTTAAGAGAACAAAGATAAATTCCTGATGACATGAATATTTGAAAGGATGGACAGAGTTGGAGGTATAACAGTATCTGTGTTATACTAATATTGTTCTCTATGGAAAAGTTAAAATTGATTGTCCTCACTTTTGCCCCCAGAGGAAAATTTGCTGTGGTCAGACAATGTATATCAAAATCTACTGGTCAAGAATATGCTGCAAAATTTCTGAAAAAGAGAAGAAGAGGACAGGATTGTCGAGCAGAGATTCTGCATGAGATTGCAGTACTTGAATTGGCAAAGTCCTGTCCCCATGTAATTAATCTTCATGAAGTCTATGAAAATACAAATGAAATCATTTTGATATTGGAACAGTAAGTATACATTTTTAAAAATTGAAGTAAATTTATAGTACCTATTTTAATTGTTGGATAAGGTTGCTTGAAATGTCAAGAACAAGAATGATAAAAGTAAGACAAGAACTTGTAAAGATTCCTGTCGATAAAATATTAGAGGAACATAGTGTATATTTATATGTTTTCACAAAACTTAATGTGCAGCCTCACACACATACCCAAAAACTAATTAAACAGCATTCAGTACACAAATGACAATACTGTGTTTGCGGAATATGGTGAAATGAGTATACTTTCATTGCTAATGGCACAGAAAATTGATGAGGTTTTCTGCAAAACAATCTGGTGGGCAAATAGGATTGAAATAATTTGTATATTCAATTATTTGAAAAGCACATCCAAGGAAGTGACCCAAGGAGAATAAAAAGGTAAACTTGCATGAATGAAAGGTAAACCACATAGTTCGTTAAAAAAAACACATGTATTTAGTATGTGTGATGTGCAAAACACTATGTTAGGAATTATAGCAATAAGAAAAAATATATATCTCGTCCCACAAGTCAGTGAAAAGTTGAAAACACCTAGATTTCAATAATTTGTCAAGTCGGGTTAAACTAACTGGCTTGTTAACCAATATGTTGACATGTTACTCTAAAACAGTGTTGTTATTGATGTGTTACTCTAAAATGTGACAGTCTGACACATTTATTATAATTATGTAAAATGTGTATCTGAACATTTGCAACACTTAGTAGAGACCAGCTAAGTTTATGCTTAGTGTACTTTAGGTTCTGATAGTTTATTACAAAATAGTTTTTATAAAAAAAAACTAAAGAGGTGTTTTAGCAAAAAAAAATTATAAATATAGTAATTCTTTTTAGTAGCTAACTGCACTATTGTCTTTTTGAATTTAAAAGTATATTAGTCAGGGGCTTCCCTGGTGGCGCAGTGATTGAGAGTCTGCCTGCCGATGCAGGGGACACAGGTTCGTGCCCTGGTCCGGGAAGGTCCCACATGCCGTGGAGTGGCTGGGCCCGTAAGCCATGGCCGCTGAGCCTGCGCGTCCGGAGCCTTTGCTCCGCAACGGGAGAGGCCACAACAGTGAGAGGCCCGCATACCGCAAAAAAATAAATAAATAAAATAGAAGTATATTAGTCAAGTTTTAGGGTTCAGTTATTTTAAGGGATGAATAGGTTTGCTTATATATTTATTTAAAAATCTAAATATTTTTGTACCAGGAAAGATGATTGCCTAGAGTGAACTTGTAAATGAAAATGCTTATTTTGCAAAATGCTAAACCTACAAGTAGTTTGTTTAAGAATGAATACTATGTATATCTCCCAGAACAGCAACATACCAATTACGGTATATTATAGTACCTTCAAAATAAATTAGAATCGCAGAGAAGACCGGGATTCTACCAATAGGATTTCATTTTCATACATTTTTGGTTTATTTTTGTCAAATTCTTAAGCTGACCTTTAAAAAGTTATCTACTTGCATGACATCTGCATGTTTGAAGTATGTGAACAGTAGCTAATATTTTTCAAAAACAGTACTTAATGGAATACTAGGTTTGGAGAGTGAGTATACAATAGGAGCATTGACCACTTTCATAAAATCCTCTCTTGGGGGTGCTCATCCTAATAGCAACAACAAAATACATCAAAAAGTTTTAACACATTTTATGGATGGACCTTGTTCATACTCTGAAAATTAATTCAGATACCCTACCCAGTAAACTGAGTTCTGTAAGGGCTGAACTGTATCTCGTGGCTGAAATGTAGCAAGCAATCAGTAAATGTGAGTGGATAAATATATTACCAGAGCAACTAGGACCTATTAAAATTTATTACTATGCCTATCACTTTTGAGGTGGCCTTGTCACATCACACAATCTCAACCAAAGGTAAAAATGTGTTGGGCAGGTTTAGCTATGTAAAATAAGGTGGCATAATTTTTTATGTGGTAAAAATAAAACAGTGGAATCCTTTACTCTAATTACTGTTGCCAATTTGATATTCTTTTCAAACTATTCTGCATACTCATTTTTCTTCCCTGACTTTTTTATTTGAGAAAATTTTAAGTCTACAGAGATGTTGAAAGACCAGTACAATTAACACTCATAATCTTTAGCTCGATTCACCGAATGTTGGCATTTTGCCATATTTGCCAAACTATTTGAAAGTTGTAGGTATCATGATATTTCTTCTTCACTTGCCAGAGTATTTGTTCTGAAGAGTAATGGCATTCTTTTACATAACCAATACCAGTATCAAAACTAAGAAAGTTAATATTAATCTGGTACTATCATCAAATATATAGTTCATATTTAAATGTTTTGGATTATCCCTGAAATGTCTTATGGACCTATTTTTTTTTAATTCCGGTACCAGAGCCAATCAAGACTTACACATTATATTTGATTGCTAAACTTCTTTAGTCACTTTATTTTTCCTGGCATTGTCTTTTGTGGGGGAAATCTGTATCTGTTTTCACATGAAGTATTCTACATCCTGGATTCGTGTGTTTGTTTTCTCATGACTAGATTTAGGTTAAATATTTTTGGCAAGGGGACATTGTGGACGATCATGTGTATTTCTTATTGTAAAACATGAGGTGACAATTACATTCGGATTGTTCCATTATTGGTTTTTCTAATTAGAACATGGCTAAGGTGGAGTCTGCCAGCCCTCCACATTGTAAGGAACATGTTCCCCTTTATAATTAATAAGCAACCTATGTGGTAATATTTTAACACTGTGAATATTCTGTTGTTTAACAGCTTTTTATCTAGTGATTTTGGTAACCATTAATGCTATTTGTTTGAATTATTATAAAAGTATCCTACAAAGTCTTATTGTCATTCCTATCCTTTCCACTCTCTTCGCACTCAACCTTATAGGTAACCATATTTATTAGTTTCTGGCTCATTCTTTATGTGTTTCTTCTTGCAAATATAGGCAAATTTGTATATATGTATACTTCCCTTTCTTTCTTACAGAAAAAATAGCATATATGCCTTTTTGTGCCTTGCTTTTTTTCAAATAACATTATATCCTGGAAATCATTTCATATTCATAGACATCTTTTTTAATATTATTATTATTATTGCTATTTTTTAAATGCCTGTATAGTTCTCCACTGTATGGTGTACCATTTGTTCAGTCTTCTTTGGATGGCCATCATTTGTGGAGGTATAGTTTTGGCGTAAATTCCTATAAATGTGATTGCAAGGTCCGGGAGTAAATGCATATGTGCTTGTATTAGGTGTTGTCAAATTTCTCTTTATATGGATGGTACAGAATTACTTTAAAAAGGTACTATTTGTTAATTATATGACTCTAACTTAAATCTTCCTTTGGAACTATTAAGCTATGGGTTCTGATAGCTCTGTTTTATTTTTGCTTTTGTGTTTTGTTTTGCCTTCACTTAACCTAAACCAATTGTTTGAACCAAATTAACTTGTTTACTTTTGTGAATTAAACTTAACTTCTTGCAGTCAATGTAACAGTTTTTAACAATTACTAAATCTTTTATTTTTATCTTAATACTTAGTCCACAGGAAAGTATTTCATTACCGGTTATAAAGTCTAAATTATTCTTTAGCCCTTTCTTTAACTATTTGAAAAGTCATATAAATACTATTCTGGAGTTAGTATTAGATATCTTTATAAATTGGGGGAAATTTTTGAGGGTAGTTGAGTCAAACCATCTTCACTCTCCGTGAGGCAACAACTTTTCTATAACAAATGTTTTTAAAGCATTTTTGGATAATTAAATAAAATATACACAAAGTTTTTTTAAAAAACTTCTGGAAAGAAGGTGTTATCTAATTGGGCACATTAAGTTTTCAATGCTGAGTTTTGAGCTAACTAAAATTGATTATAAAGAATATGTATGTATAATCTGTAGAAAATGTGGGACAAGAACTTTGTCCTAGATATAGCAAAGTTCGATAGGGGAAATTGGTTAGGATAAATATAAGTTTATCAAGTCAACTCTATGAAATTATATGGAAGAGAAATAATAATTTCTTTCTGTGAAGAAATTACCAGCTTATGTTGCCTATTAAATATCTTTAAGTAAATATTATAGACCCAGTAGAAAATGATGAGGACCATAGCAAAACATTTCAACAATAATATATGTTGAGCATTTACTATATGGCAGGCACCATGCTAAGCACTTTATATTTTCATTTGATTTTTAAAATAATCCTCCAAAAAGGGAGATTGGTATTTACTTCACATATTCTAATTTAGAGACAGGAAATACTCTGGCTGGTTTCTTTCCATTCTGAAATTCCATGGGTTTTGTTTCCCCTCATTAGCA
The DNA here is from genome assembly GCF_003031525.2 of Neophocaena asiaeorientalis asiaeorientalis. Taxonomy (NCBI): domain Eukaryota; kingdom Metazoa; phylum Chordata; class Mammalia; order Artiodactyla; family Phocoenidae; genus Neophocaena; species Neophocaena asiaeorientalis. The sequence continues at coordinate 680,225 of NW_020185317.1, forward strand.
TTGGAATATAATTTTGAAAGATACTCAATATAAAAAATTTAAAACTACTTCATTTTGATCACTAAAAATAAATACTTAATTTAAAAATCTTTACTATGATTTCCAAAGCTATATGCATAGATTTGTCATTTATGGATGAGGGAGATATTGCTTTGTTTTACTGAAAATCTTGGCTCTCTAGTACCCAGGGAAATTTATTATTTTGGATAGGAAAATATTCTGATTTTAATCTTTTACATGTTAACTTTATTGTTATGGGAGTTCTTCTAAAGGATAATTCTCTACTTCCCTACTGATATCTAAACTGTGAGTTAGAAAGCTGTAAAAGGCAAATGTAGATTTAAGTAGTATATAACACATAGATTTACGAGACAGTGTACACAACACATATACAAATACATAAGCAAAAGCACGTGAATACTCCAAATTTCTAAATTTTTTGGTTGAGTTCCTTCAGGTGGCAAACTCTTCAACAGAGAGAGAGAGTAGAAATACCTGAATTTACCTTCCAGGGCAATGATAATGATATAGGTGGCTTCTCTGATTACAGAGATATCTTTTCTTCTCTGTAGTCACCGCTCTGGGTGCCTTGTTTTAACAAAGGGTCTGTTAGTCTACTACTCCACTCTGCTTCCATTTATGCTTCCAGTTTCCAGTTTCCGCTAACTTCTGCGGTCTGCTTCTTATGTTATCTGTTCTTCCCCTCCTCTTAACTCCTCCTCATTTTCTATTTACCATAGCTTCTCCTATGGAGAGCTGTGGTGAAGAGCTTTCCCTCTTTTGTGGGAAAAATGGCATTCCTACAAAAGACATTGGTCAGCTTGCCAAACTAAAAGGTAGGGACAGTGTGATTGGCTGATCATCATAGTGTTTGTTTGATCTTGTTACTGAAATAAACAAACAAGAAACCCTTAGGATACTTTTCCTGGTGTAAAAGTAACACCTATTTATTGTGTTAAGTTTAGAAGGTATAGAAAATAGAAATCATTTGTAAACTGTGGTTACTTTTATGGCATATTCCTGTATTTTAAAATTATTCTTTTTCTGTCTATGTATGTATACCTGTAGAAACAAAATTGTGATCTACTAAATATACTCTATTATAACCCTTTTTTTCACTTAAGAATATATTATGTGCATTTTTATGTGTGTAAGTATTTCTAAAAATGAATTTAAATTTAGCAGACTTTTAAAATTGCCTTCATAATCAGAGTTTAACAAGAAGCCCCCAAATTCAGTAAGGCTGGATGTTGGCTAGATTTGGAATTAATATTAGTTGGCTCATTATAATAATAGCTAATATTTATTGAATATTTACTATGTGTCAGATACTGTATTAAATACTTACAGATGATCTGCTTTCAGGCTTATAACATTTGTTGTACTCAGTACTTTACATGGTTTATCTAATATGATTCTTACGACAAGCCATTGAAGCAGGAGCTATCATTTTTTGTTATGTATCATTATGTTACAATAGAAGAAACAGAAACACATTTTCTCCCAGTTCAGGTAGCTCGTTAGTGGCAGAGTAAAGAGTGGAAGCCAGGCAGTCTTGATTTCAGTAGGCACTTCTATAAGCAACCTGCTGTCCTCTTAGGTCTAGGCACTGGGAAGTGCTTTACATATGTTTTCTTAGATTCTATTTTGAATTTTAGAATTAATGGAGGGTTCTGTCTACTGAATTAACTTTAGTGAGTGTAATGTAAATGTTGGTATATACATATAAAGTGTTCAAGAATGAATTTATGCTGCCATATACTGCTAGATACTGAAGAATTCAGATCTTTCTGGTATTTTCCATATTTTTTTGGTATGTTCCATATCTTAATAGTGGATATAAGTCATTATTTTGTATAGTTTTCTTATACTTTCCAATTATTTGGTCTGACTTCTTACCAGATGTATCTTATAAAGGGCCTAGCAAAGAACTCATTCTAAGAGAATGAGTACCTTCTACATGTCAGACACTGTTCTGGATGCTGTGGATACAGCAGTGAACCAAAGGGGGGAAAATAGTGTTTTGTGAAATAAATGAGCTTCTATTTTATTACATAGAATAGGTTTTACTTGAGATATTCCCAAACATACCTTATAAATTTGATTAATAACCATCTAGATTTTTTTGCACGATGTTCTGGCTGACAAATTTTATCTCATTTATTTAGATTTAGTCCTCAAAAAAAATCTGTTGAGTTCAGTAATATCTCTATTTTACAGATGTGAAAGCTCAAATAAGTGATTGACCCTAAATTATATTGCTGATAAATGGCAGGTTTAGGATTTAAATTTAAATCATTTTATTCCAAACCTAGGAATTTTTCATAATGCTTTTTTTGTCAACATTCTTAGATTTTCAGTTCTTAAAAAAAAACAATTAAGATATGGGTTCTGGCCCCAAGTATTCTTTGTGAAGCTGCAATACAGGATATTGGTAAAGAATGCAGATTCTCATCCATATTATTCAGATTCTGTCCCCCCAACCCCCATTTACTATGTGACCTTGTACAAGTAGCTTAACCTCTTTGTACTTATTTCTTTATCTGTAAAATGCGAATGATAACCACCTACCTCACTTGATTGTCATGAGGATCAAAATATCTGTATCTATACATAGCTGATAACTGTATTTATATATAATGAATAAATGAGTAGAATAGAACAGAGCTGAGCTCATAAATAAGTACTAGCACCCAGAATTTGAAATATTCTTATTTATTTTATTCCTTAAAGATTCCCCCCCACCCAGGACCACCCCCCCATTAAATGTGTGTATATAGAGAGAATAAAGTTTCGATGGCCTTGTCTTTTAATTAAAGGTATACAGTATTTAAAAGTTGTCATTTTTAGGTCAATGATTTTTCAAGTTTCTGTTGTTTGAATTTTATTCAGTGCTGCAGGTGGAGAAATTTTCAATCTGTGTTTACCTGAGTTGGCTGAAATGGTCTCTGAAAATGACATTATCAGACTCATTAAACAAATACTTGAAGGAGTTTATTATCTACATCAGAATAACATTGTACACCTTGATTTAAAGGTAATGTAATGTGATTTTAAGTAACACTACATCTCTGTTCCTTCTCTGCTCTTGCTTTGCACAATTAATTGCAGGCTGGTGTTGAGAGGAAACAACAGTCAGATCATGCTTGTCTAGACTGCACATTTGCTACATGGACTAATTCTGTATTGGCAGAGAGAAGACTGCATGTGTGAGCAGCTCAGATTAATCACTGGGCTCTTAAAAACCATCATTACTATATGTTCTAATCCTACTCCATCCCACTCTTACTGCCACATCCTGGACCTTTCTATCTTATAAAACTGTCTGTCTCTAAAATACTTAATTTTGATTTCCATCTTGAAGATAACCTACTAGTCCTCACTCCTTTGCTCCCATTATACTCATTCATCTTTCCCTTGAGGCTTTCAGTCTTTTGGCTTCTCCTTTCCCCCCACTGCCCCCAGACCATTCAGGCCCCTTCCCAATCCCTGAGATGCCACTTCAGCCTCTCATGTTACTATCCTTTCTCCTTATCCTTCCTCTTCAGCCATACAAGGACGTTAAAATCTGGATCAAACTGTCTCTTATTGTTTGAACATTGGACTCTTCTCTTCCTGGACAATCTCCCTTTCATTTACCCCACCACGCCTCTTTCTATCTCATGTAGAAACCTGGGAATGGTCAGACCCAGAACCATCACAGTGTATTGAACCATTATGTTCCTGGAAATATATGCATTTTTATTCCTTCATGCCTTCTGTCATGCTATTCCCCAGAACACTTTTCTAACTGGCATACTTCTATTTATCCTTTAAGGTTCAGCTTAAGCATCATCTCTACTGCAAAGGTTTGTTGGACTTTCTAATGGGCAGAATTAAGTAGTCTTTACTACTGAGTATTCTATATCTCATAATCAATTAATCTATGTACCCATCTTTTTTATTCAAACCAAGAAGCCTCTTGGAGTATATTTTTTACTTTATCATTGAATATATAGCTTCTCCTAAGTAGTAGTTCAGTAAGTGTTCGATGGATGACTCGATAAAATGTTTAATAGCTAAACTATAAGTTCCACTTAATTTACCTCTGATCTGAGATTAGTATTCTTTTATTGTTTTGTATTACTTATCATTGTTTTGTTGTGCTTTGTTAGCCACAGAATATATTACTGAGCAGCATATACCCTCTTGGGGACATAAAAATTGTAGATTTTGGAATGTCTCGAAAAATAGGGAATGCATGTGAACTTCGGGAAATCATGGGAACACCAGAATACTTGGGTAAGAATTTCTTTTTACTTTCTATACCATCTTGAAATGTATTAACTAAATGATATCTGTATAGAACTATATTTTAGGGCATATAATTCCAGGATATATTTGGCTCAGATATTTTAGTGCATTGAAATTTGCTTATGACACATTTAAATGAACTGTAGCGAATTGAGACATTCACAACAATTTACAGGACAGTGGACATATAAGTTAAAAGTTTAATGTTTGTGTGTAAAAGCTTTGTACATAGAGAAACATAGGTAAAAGGGAAGTTAGGGAGCAGGAAAAAATGGAAAAAGAGGAAAACAGAAGCAAATGTTACTGTGTTTGAAGCCTGTTTCATAGGGGTGTCAAAAAGAACCTATAGTTAGATAATCTAGGAATACTGTACTAAATCAACAAATAAGATCATGCAGATGAAAGATTTTTTAACTTGTATGAAGCAGTACATAAAGTATTTTAATTTATAGTAACAAGTTTTTTACATTTTTTTGTTGTTGCTCATATTGATAGTCCCATGCACGCATTGAAAAGATACAAGTAAACAGAACAAGTGCTACTCAGCTAGGCAGCTGACTTTCCCAAAATGAAAAGCAAAGCAAATTACTAACTTCTGAATGCTAATAGAGGCTACCATGTCCTAGAATAATGATTGTAATTGGAGATAAAACAGCTCACAGAAGTATGTGAAAAGGTGGTAGGTGGTGCAATGGAGGCTGACAACATATGTGACTCAAAGGCTTTAACAAAATTGTTAAGCTTTAAGAAACAATCTCTCTTTGGAAAAATTATGAAACTATACTGTGAAACAAAAAAGTTATTCAATCACGGATCCTAGTTTGGACTCTACTGATTTGAAATTTATGGTAATGTTTAGAAAGTATAGACAATTTATGTTGCACCTTTTAAAAAATGTTTTTGGTGGGGGAGGAGACAGTGGAAAATTAATTGCTTAGGAAACTAGGTTTTCTGTAGTTTAAGGGAATATTTAATCTACTTGAAAATCTAAAGCACTTCCATGAAGCTTAATTTGCTCATAGTGTCATTGTAAATGCATATGATTCTATTTACCCTGGGAAGAAAAACTTAAATCAGTCTAATAAAATAACTCAAACTAATTCCTAACAGAGTGATAAAACTTAAACTGTAAAAAGATTCTAGCTTCTAACATTTTACTTCTTCATAATTGTTTCTCCTGAGATTAATCTCAATGGTTAAAAAAAATACTACATAGCTACTGGTTACTTCAAGAATATAATTGGTGCTTTTGAACCATCTGGTTCTATAATTTTCTCAACATTAGATATGTTTAAATGTCTAATCACAGGATAATTAATACTATGCTGAATTTCTACTGATCATATTGGTAGTTCTTTAAAATTAAATCCAGTTTAATATAAAGTAATTTTCACATTTTTTAATTTGTCAGTATTGAATTTTATTTTCTCTTTCAGCTCCAGAAATCCTGAACTATGATCCTATTACCACAGCAACAGACATGTGGTAAGATTTTGTTAATCACTTGAATGCCTTTATTAAAAGCTGGTTAGCATATATTCTAGGGTTCTTTGGTTCCAGAAGTAAATAATAAAGCTTTCTTTAAAAGATTTTATTCAAGTATTATTATTATGCCACAGGAAAACATTTGCCTGTTCATTCTTTTTAATAACACTCTGGCTGTGAGCCAAAGGTGCAGGTATAAATAGGAAAATCCTTTTCCTGGAGGAAGACCCCTTCTGGTAAAAGAACAAAATAGCCACAGTACTGTGTTACATGTTCTATAAAAAAGATAAAATGCTATTTAATAAGCATGGGGGAATTAGCAGACAAGCACCAGTTGGGAGACATCTGGTCTAGGTCTAGGAGAACTAGGGAAGGTATTTGCTCAGCAGAAAAATGAGGTCAGAGCCATGCAAAGTTTAGTTTTATGAGAGTATATTTCTCAGGTATTGTGAGTTTGTGTGGCTGACACAGAGAGAATGTCATAGAGTAGAACTGGCATTGATACTGGAACTTCAGTTGGGACCACAGTGGAAGACTGACTCCGTAAGGCCAAGTAGAAGAGTTTAGACTTATTCCCTGTGTTCTGTGTTTGGGACTGTAATGGATTTGCCAAGAAAAAAGGGTCCTGTGGCTAAATAATTGGGTGAAATAGGTACTATATGTATTGTCTTTTTCTGGTTCCTGAACACAGGAGTTGTCATTAACATATTTACGGTTCTAAACGTTTTGCAATGAAAAAAAAATCTGCCTGCCCAATATTGTGCTTTATCAAACCTGCAGATTCTGTTTGCATGGTATCCTGTTTATGTCTCACAGACCATTACTGTGTCATTGGACACCATTTGGGAAATGCTGCTCAGGGCAGCTTTGTGTACTTGATAACATAGGTATCTGTGTGAAGGGCAGACTGTAGATATAATGATATATGTTTAATACATCATATTTATAATTATATAACACACATGTGCATTCCCTCATATTATTTTTCTGTGAGGCAAACTTTGAGATAACATAATTATTTCAGTTTTAGTAGTATACCGTAGGAACTTTGAAAAGCAATTTAAAATCTGTAGTTTAACTGTTCAAGTTTTGAGGACAGGGATATGTTGAGAATCAATTTGACTTTATATAGGTGTTTTAAGATTAGCACACATTTTAAGTTCCCATCTTCTCCCTTATTTGTTTTTTCAGGAACGTTGGTATAATAACATATATGTTGTTAACTCATACATCCCCATTTGTGGGAGAAGATAATCAAGAAACATACCTCAATATTTCCCAAGTTAATGTAGATTATTCAGAAGAAACTTTTTCATCAGTTTCACAGCTGGCCACAGACTTCATCCAGAGCCTTTTAGTAAAAAATCCAGAGTAAGTAATAACATTAATTTGTTTAAATACTATTATAAAATGAATTATATATGACTATTAAGAAAGATATACTCTAAAACAGTATAAAATTACTAGATGTATGCTCTCAAGTTTCAGGTAAAATGGGGAGAGAGGTGGTATGAGAGATCATTAAATAATAATCCATAAGTTCAAACATAGACAATACACAATATGTAACAGGAAGTCTTGAACTGAAGAGAAGATTTGGGTTATTTCTCTCTCAACCTGCTACTAATCCCTGAAATTCCCTAAAATAATTAGAAGTATAAGGTTTACAATACACATGGCTGCTTAAGGTAAGACTTTGTTATGAATGATTTATAGTTAAATAACTACAGTTGTATAACAAGTCCAAATTACTGATTGTCAAATTTCTAAGCAGCAGGTGCTCTTTGACCGCCTTCTAAAGAAGGGACATGAAACTATGTCTTAAGACTCTTACCTCATTCATTGGCAACTTCGAAGCAGGAAAAGAAAAAGCTGACCTCCCTTTTCTTTACCTGGATCAGCCCTATTTACTTTATTTATTTATTTGAATTTTATTGTATTTATTTTTTTATACAGCAGGTTCTTATTAGTTATCCATTTTATACATGTTAGTGTATATATGTCAATCCCAATCTCCTATTTACTTTAAAACGGCCTGGCTGTACGTAATGCAGAAGCTGTGATATAGTGCCTTGGGCTGGGATCCTGGTTGTGTTGCTTGTCAGGTCTTTTATCTCCTACAATTACTTAATCTCCTGGAGGACTCAGTTTCCTTATCTGTTTAAGAAAAAAACCCTCAGAGGTTTGTTAATTATTTTACTGGCTTAACGCAAGTCTGAACAAACTTTCACTGGCTGTATATTGAACATGAATGGTTATTTATTAGAAATAGCAATAATACTATTTGTTTCTGGTTATAAACAGTATTTATCTTCCTAAATATTTTTTCATCTAGATTCTAAAATTTATATAATGAGCACCTTAATTTTTATTATCAGGAAAAAATGAACAATAAAATCAAAGACTAAGGAAACCTATGTTCTGATAGTAATGGTGGGTGTGTTAAGGTTGGAGTTGAGTATAAATAGGTGTTTTCCTTCCTTTTGAAATATTGTGATATTTGACCATATTGCTTTCACAAGCAAAAATAAAATTTAAAAACTAAAAATGTTGGATAAACGTCATTGAAGAATAGCCTTGGTTTTCAAGATTTAACAGTTAACTGCTTTTTAAGAACACAAAATAATAATAGAGATTATAAATTACATATATTTTCCTTCAAAGGGTTTGTAAACCCAGGAGTCTTTATAATTTTACTAATCTTTATTTGTGAGCCTAAAATATGTTTCCAGTTTTATGACTAGATAGTCTCATCCATAAGCTCCATGATAAATTGAATTTTCAGCACATGTCAGAATTAAACTCTAGGTACTCCACTTTTCCTATTATTATTCCCTTCTGTACTATGAGTATGTGTTATTTTCATAATAAATAAATAATAAGTCTATAATATATTGAACTGCAGACATTTCCAACCTGAGTTTTGGTTCTCAATTTTCCCTTGGTGTTTTCATTCAAAGGAAAAGACCAACAGCCGAAATCTGCCTTTCTCATTCTTGGCTCCAGCAGTGGGACTTTGGAAACTTGTTTCACCCTGAAGAAACTTCCAGTTCCTCTCAAAGTCAGGATCATACAATAAGGTCCTCTGAAGACAAGACTTCTAAACCCTCTTGTAATGGAACCTGCAGTGACCGAGAAGACAAAGAGAATATCCCGGAGGATAGCAGCATGGTGTCCAAAAGGTTCCGCTTTGATGACTCATTGCCCAATCCCCATGAACTTGTTTCAGATTTGCTCTGTTAGCACTTTTCTCTTTGACTCATTTGAACTGAATGTCGGATTTGAAATCCACTTCAGTGTGAGATTGTGGTTTATAGCTTCATATATGGCATGTTTATAGCTTCATATATGGCATGTTTATATTGTAAATGCACTTTAGCATAGAAGAATTTAGGGAAGTGTTTTAATGCTAAATTACTAGTTACTAGCATAATTTCATTTCCTGTACTGAGATATCAGCTCTCAAAATATTTAAATATGTGACAAAAAATAAAATTGTACATGTGAGTTTACATGTTAATGAAAGAATTGAAGTTCAAATGGATTTATTAAAATGTTTTACATATCAGTAAAAGTAACTTGGGTTATATTATGGTTGATGTAAACAGAACAAAATGAAGACATTTGAATTTAATAGATTCTCCAAGGTAAGTTCTATACCATGCCTCTATTGACAAAATTTTGTTTAGGATAACAGTGTCAAGTTTAAATAAGAATATACACTATTTTATAGATGCTTAAGAGATATTTTACACTTGAATATGTTTTTCAATCATGGATATTTTGAAACTGCATAAGATTTCCATTACATATGGTCTGCTATATGAGACAGTCCTTTAACCAGAGCAGAGAGGGGGTTAGAAACTAGATTAGGGATATTCTATACAAGTTGAAGCAGAGGAAAGAGCAGCATGGCATCATTTTTAGCTCAAATGTCTTTTGCCCATTCTCAACATATGTCAGATTTAACAAGGTGTAAAAGATGGAGAATACAGGGTACAGAGGTGTAGAGGATTTTCGTCCTCCAGAATCTCTAGAGTAGAAGATGCTTAGGTAAAACTGAGTATGCTCTGTTTTCAGTCAACCAAACATATTTATTAATTGAATGTAGAAGAAAGTGCTGACAGACTTATGCAACTTACAGAATTTTAGGTTTCTTCTAAGTCTTAGAATAGAAGCCAATTATTCAGAGTTCTAAAAGTATGCATAAAAAATATCATGGCACCAGTAGTACTATTAACACAGTGCCAGAGTCAGCAGTAGCAAGGTGGATATGCTCATAAAGCAGGATGACATCAAGCTCTTCTAAAGTTCTTGTGTAAAATTCCTAGTGAGTGAGGAGGCTTAGCAGGAGATCTGCACAGTGGCATTTAATGGTCTTTTGCTGGGGCCAGTGCAAGTCACAGTCCAGGGACAGCAGAATGTTTGTTGGGTGGCCGGTGACTATGTTTGGTCCTAGTTGGTGGGGGGCGGGGAAGATTTACTCCTTTTTGAGTAATCTTTGATGACTTTCCACCTGGAGACTATTAAAAACTCTGTTATGTTACCATGTTAATATAACTGTAAATTCATGACCATGTTACTGTATCAAAAGAAATTAGGTTTTGTCAAAAGAAATCCTTTGGTTTTTTCCGTTTGAATTATATATTACTGTAAAAGTTTTGACTTCTTGAAACTTGGTAACACTCCAAATAACTTAAAACTGTTTTTAATAACCGTCAGATCACTTTACTTGGTTAAATGAATTCTCAGCATCCTCAGCATTTCTTAAAGGAAACGTTATTTCTGTTCGTGTGTGTGTGTGTGTGTGCACATGTGTATATGTATTTGTATAGGTGTATGTATATATGTATAGATAGATGAAATATAGTCCTTAGACAACTTTCTCTTAGAGATTCTTCATTCTGGTATATTGTACTCAACTCAGGTGCCAAAGGAGCTCATCTTAAGACATGTAAATATACATTTAACTTCTTTAAGAAGTAGTTTATCGGTTCAATAAACTAATCATTGCGGAAGCTAAATTGGGCTTTCGTGTATCTAAAACTGATGAGTTTTTTCTAAATTGTTGTTGCCCATTTATTTGCCTTCAGTATTAAGCTAATGCAGGTAAAGCTTAGTAAGGAAGTCATTGGAGAAAGAGGAAATTATTATTCTGACAAAAGACCATATTATATTTTTAACTTTCCAGAGGAATTATGCCATACTAAAAAGCAAAAATCAAGAAATGTTCAAATTTTGAATTATAAACTGTTTCTTAAAAAAATATTTTATATGAGTTTTCTTTTATTCTGAGAAATTTTTTAATAGTTTATCTCCTTCCCCTTAGTTAATAGAATACACAGGGTTGTAAATTTCCATACCTTTTTTTCCTACCAATTTTTATTGTAAAAAAGCAACTAGTAGGTTATGCAAACAGTATAAAAATTCAGTTTTTTTATAAAGGTGAATTTAACTATTTTCTCTGATTGAAATATGAAAATAAACCAATTTTTAGAGAGAACTTATTAACAAATAACTCAATTCTTATTTTTTTCCTCCCAAGATTGAAAACAAGAGGTGAATAGATGTCAGTAACACATCTGAAGATTAATGTTAAATTGTGGTGAGTTTATAAAGTTTAATTTGCTTTTTGGATAGGAGCCCTGGATAGATGGGATTAAAAAGATGAGGTATAGGTGACAATCATAAGTCTCATTTTAACTTTTTTCCCCCCACAGTAAAGTTAACCTAACTCTAAGCAGTAAAATTATAATGACACTTTAAAGAAGTAAGCAGTACCTGTTCTCCAGTCAGTAATGAGATGAGGCACCTGTACCAGAATATAAATCAACACATTGCTTCCTTTATCAAGAAAGTCTTGTTATAAAAAAATGTCGGCCAATTAGTAACAAAATAGATTTTCATTCTGGCACAAGTTCTTTCTTTCATTTTGGATGAGTCACAAATCATTCATAGACCATATTTTGAATAGCCTTGCTTTAAGCAACATTTATATAACTGCTGGTATTTTATAACTGTTTACATTTCCTCTGTTTATTTTTGAATTTTCCGTTTGATATCTGACTTGGAAACTTGTCCTTATTCATTGTTGTGTAAACAAGTGTACTTTAATTTCATATTGTATTAAAATTAAGTTATCTGACTTCCAACTTGGGGAATTATTATCAGTTTATAGTTTTATAAAAGTTTAAAGAACTTTAAACTCAAGTATAAATTTCACACAAATTACAACTAATGTCCATCTTAACTTTTATTCAATAATCATGTTGCTTAAGGCATATTGACCTACATTGTTATGAATACTCTAGTAAAAACACAAATTACATCTACTTAATTATCCTTTTGGTTAAGGATTAAAAAGCACTTTTTAAAATTTGTGGTTGTCTTTGTTTTAAAGTATTTCTAAATTTGTTACCTCCTTGCCTGGAGGCTCTCTAGCCTTTGACACACGTCATCTTTGAACTCCCTTTCCAATACAGGTATGTTTATTAGATCCTTTCTGCTGGAAAAAACACAAATTTGGAAACAGGAAGGTCTGTTCACTTCGTGTAAGTAATAATAGATACTTTCAGAAAATGTCAATGCATGGCAGTGCACTGTGTGTTGCATAAAGATGAATAAAATCACCATGTAAAAAGCATGAAGTGTGATGAGAGAGAAATGGTATGCAGACTTGACAATTGAATTTGTAGGAAGGAGACATTGATAAAAAGTTGGAACTTTTTCTCAGTTGTGAGTGCTTTTCCTTCAGGTTCCATATCTTATTTTTCTGGCACACAGATACTCCCCAATTTTTTTTCTTTTTTTTTTTGAATTTTATTTTATTTATCTTTTTATACAGCAGGGTCTTTATTAGTCATCAGTTTTATACATATCAGTGTATACATGTCAATCCCAATCTTCCAATTCATCACACCACCATCCCCACCCCTGCCGCGGCTTTCCCCCTGCCTTGGTTTCCATACATTTGTTCTCTGCACCTGTGTCTCAATTTCTGCCCTGCAAACTGGTTCATCTGTACCGTTTTTCTAGGTTCCACATATATGCGTTAATATACAATATTTGTTTTTCTCTTTCTGACTTACTTCATTCTGTAGGACAGTCTCTAGATCCATCCACGTCTCGACAAATGACCCAATTTCGTTACTTTTTATGGCTGAGTAATATTCCATTGTATATATGTACAACATCTTCTTTATCCATTTGTCTGTTGATGGGCATTTAGGTTGCTTCCATGACCTGGGTGTTGTAAATAGTGCTGCAGTGAACACTGGGGTGCATGTGTCTTTTTGAATTATGGTTTTCTCTGGGTATATGCCCAGTAGTGGGATTGCTGGATCATACAGTAATTCTATTTTTAGTTTTATAAGGAACCTCCATATTGTTCTCGGTAGTGACTCTATCAATTTACATTCCCACCAACAGTGCAAGAGGGTTCCCTTTCCTCCACACCCTCTCCAGCATTTGTTGTTTGTAGATTTTCTGATGATGCCCATTCTAACTGGTGTGAGGTGATACCTCATTGTAGTTTTGGTTTGCATTTCTCTAATAATTAGTGATGTTGAGCAGCTTTTCATGTGCTTCTTGGCCATCTGTATGTCTTCTTTGTAGAAATATCTATTTAGGTCTTCTGCCCATTTTTGGACTGGGTTGTTTGTTTTTTTAATATTGAGCTGCATGAGCTGTTTATATATTTTGGAGATTAATCCTTTGTTGATTCATTTGCAAATATTTTCTCCCATTCTGAGGGTTGTCTTTTCATCTTGTTTATGGTTTCCTTTGCTGTGCAAAAGCTTTGAAGTTTCACTAGTTTCAGTTGTTTATTTTTGTTTTTATTTCCATTACTCTAGGAGGTGGATCAAAAAGATCTTGCTGTGATTTATGTCAAAGAGTGTTCTTCCTATGTTTTCCTCTAAGAGTTTTAGAGTGTCCGGTCTTACATTTAGGTCTCGAATTCATTTTGAGTTTATTCTTGTGAATGGTGTTAGGGAGTGTTCTAATTTCATTCTTTTACATGCAGCTGTCCAGTTTTCCCAGCACCACTTATTGAAGAGACTCTCTTTACTCCATGGTATATCCTTGCCTCCTTTGTCATAGATTAGTTGACTTTAGGTGCATAGGTTTATCTCTGGGCTTTCTATCTTGTTCCATTGATCTATATTTCTGTTTTTGTGCCAGTACCATACTGCCTTGATTACTGTAGCTTTGTAGTATAGTCTGAAGTCGGGGAGTCTGATTCCTCCAGCTCCATTTTTTCCCCTCAAGACTGCTTTGGCTATTTGGGGTCTTTTGTGTCTCCATACAAATTTTAAAATTTTTTGTTCTAGTTCTGTAAAAAATGCCATTGGTAATTTGATAGGGATTGCATTGAATCTGTAGATTGCTTTGGGTAGTATAGTCATTTTCACAATATTGATTCTTCCAATCCAAGAACATGGTATATCTCTCTATCTGTTGGTATCGTCTTTCATTTCTTTCATCAGTGTCTTACAGTTTTCTGCATACAGGTCTTTTGTCTCCCTAGGTAGGTTTATTCCTAGGTATTTTATTCTTTTTGTTGCAATGGTAAATGAGAG
>NW_020185317.1:698649-698856 GCF_003031525.2 Neophocaena asiaeorientalis asiaeorientalis
GATATGTATGTTCCTATGACCATTTTCTTAATTGTTCTGGGTTTGTTTTTGTAGGTTCTTTTCTTCTCTTGTGTTTCCCACTTAGAGAAGTTCCTTTAGCATTTGTTGTATGGCTGGTTTGGTGGTGCTGAATTGTCTTAGCTTTTGCTTGTCTGTAAAGCTTTTGATTTCTCCATTGAATCTGAATGAGATCCTTACCAGGTAGAG
>NW_020185317.1:698911-814166 GCF_003031525.2 Neophocaena asiaeorientalis asiaeorientalis
GTTTCTGCTGAGAAATCAGCTGTTAACCTTATGGGAGTTCCCTTGTGTGTTATTTGTCATTTTTCCCTTGCTGCTTTCAATAATTTTTCTTTGTCTCTAATTTTTGCAAGTTTGATTACTATGTGTCTCGGCATGTTTCTCTTTGGGTTTATCCTGTATGGGACTCTCTACGCTTCCTGGACTTGGGTGGCTATTTCCTTTCCCATGCTAGGGAAGTTTTCGACTATAATCTCTTCAAATATTTTCTTGGTTCCTTTCTCTCTCTCTTCTCCTTCTGGGACCCCTATAATGAGAATGTTGTTGCGTTTAATGTTGTCCCAGAGGTCTCTTAGGCTGTCTTCATTTCTTTTCATTCTTTTTTCTTTATTCTGTTCCGCAGCAGTGAATTCCACCATTCTGTCTTCCAGGTCACTTATACGTTCTTCTGCCCCAGTTATTCTGCTATTGATTCCTTCTAGTGTAGTTTTCATTTCAGTTTTTGTATTGTTCATCTCTGTCTGTTTGTTCTTTAATTCTTCTGAGTGTTTGTCCTTTCATTCTTCTAGGTCTTTGTTAAACATTTCTTGCATCTTCTCCATCTTTGCCTCCATTCTTTTACCGAAGTCCTGGATCATCTTCACTATCAGTATTCTGAACTCTTTTTCTGGAAGATTGCCTATCTCCACTTCATTTAGTTGTTTTTCTGGGGTTTTGTCTTGTTCCTTCATCTGGTACATAGCCCTCTGCCTTTTCATCTTGTCTGTCTTTCTTTCACCCCCCAATTTTTCTCTTTAGCCTGTTTTCCTCCTAGACATTGAAGTTACATGTATTATCTTTATTTGGATATAAGTATCCTCAAATGTAGAACAGCTCTAAGTAAAATGATGATCATATTCTCCCTTTCTTTATTACCTCCTCACCCAAATTTCCTGGATTCATGTCACCTCCCTTAGTTAACACAGCACTACTTACCCATACTTCACAGCTGGAAATCTCTGGGTTTCATTCTAAAAATTTTATTTCCTTACTGCATGTCTGTCTATTAATTATTAATTTCTATCAATGATATTACTTTATATATTTTAGAGTCATTTCCTGTCGATTCTTACTGGTACACATTCTTTCATTTATATCTAGATCATCTAGATCATCAAGAAAAGTGTCAGCAAACTTTTTCTATAAAAAAAACAGTTGCTAAATATTTTTAAAGCTTTGCAGGGCAGACAGTGCCTTGTCACAACTACTTAATTCTGCTCTTGGAGTATGAAATACGCAAAGGAATGGGTACTGTTTCCACCATCTTGTAACTATGAAGGAGCTGACAAGGGAATCCTGGAGATGCTGGTCCTAATGTTATTGTCCCACTGAAGCCACTGAAGCAATGGCAGCAGTCATCTCCTTGACTTTTCAGTATGTGATTTTTTAAAATGTCCTATTTGTTTAATCCACTCTGTTTCAGGTTTTCTGTTATTGGCAGCTAAAAGCATCTTAATTGACACAATCATCAATGTTTTCCAAACTCACGTTTCTCATAATGTTATTAGGTGTGTGGCAAAGAAAGAAAGCATGTATACCCATTTATGTTTTAGAAACACTACCTTCAACAGTGTTAGACATATATTTTTACGGCAGGATTGCTTGGGGACCTTACACTGGGAACCTCCAAGTGAGGAACCTAATGTGTATGGTGTTTTATAACTACTTTGACCAAGCTAACATCTCTCTGGATAGTTATCCATGGACACCTACTTGGAAAACATTGTACTAGATGCCAAAGCAACATAGTCCAAAGATCTTTAAAGATCTGGCTTATCCAGGAATAGACTGCAAGTTATTTTGTGGGAACCAGCTCTTATATTGGAGAAGGAATTTGAAAGGGCAGGTTCCTAATTCTTGATCCAAGTAAGACCATTTTCACTAGCACTCTTTTTAGCACTGTGAGCTTTGCACCTTTATTAGAAATCATCATTAGGTTCTGATACAACACACTCTGATTCTCAGTATCTTTGAAACCAGGTAGACTTACGTAGAGGCCTTCCTAGTGGCAGAACCCGCAGTGTGGCCCTTGCTTACTGGTGATTAGTGAAGAAAAACTGTGGAAATATACTGTGGCTTCCCAGGCCATCCATGAGTAGAGAGAGAAAGAAACAAGCCCCAGCATTTGATGACTGGCAAAGCTAAGGAGTGCAGAAACAAAGATAGGGCAGTCAGGCAGAGAAAAAAAATATATAACGTAATAAATCAGCCCCAAGGACTCCCAGTTCTCTCTCAAAGGCAAAGATAAAGTCTAATGCAGTCAGTTTTTCTGCAGAAACCATACCCCAACCAGACAGAGAGTGGTGATAAGCATGTAGTCCCCCAGTTGGCTGGAGCCTGAAAATTGATAACGTTAACCCCTGTGACCTCATCTGGCTACCTTACCACCCACCATCGGAAAATTGTACAGGAGCTGATCACGTTCCCCACAACCGTCTCCCTCACTTTGTCTTTCTCAATAGCCATTGGGGAGTTTGGGTCTTTTGAGCATTAGCTGCCTCTGCTCCTTGCTTGGTTCCTTGCAAGAAACACTGTACTTTCCTTCACCACGATTTGGTGTCAATAGATTGGCTTTGTTGTGCGTCAAGCCAGCAGACCCAAGTTTGGTTTGGCAGCACCTTGAAGGTGTTTTCTTGATTGGAAGTCATTAGTATGGCTTTCTGCTGAGGACTCTTAGCTGGCCATGCCTTGCTCGGCTTCCAGAACCAGCAGTCTGCACTCTCACTGCTCCTTCATCTCTATCAATTTAACTCATTTGTAATATATTCCTCACCTAAAGGCAAAGGCCTTATATTAGCTATCTCCCCAGAAACACAACCAGTAGTATACAGATATATATATATATAAGAGGAGACTTATTATAGAAAATGGCTCATGTGATTTTGGATGCTGAGAGCCTCCACCATCTGCATCTGTGAGCTGAAGAACTAGGAAAGCTCATGGTATAATTCCAGTCCACATCTGAAGGCCTGAAAACCAGAGGAGCTGATAGTATAAATCCCAGTCCAAGTCTGAAGCCCGGAAAACCAGGAGGGTCAATGTTGAGGGCAGGAGAAGATGGATGTCCCAGCTCAAGCAAAGAGAGCAAACTATCCCTTCCTCTGCCTTTTTGTTTTATTCAGGCCCTCGACTGATTAGATGATGCTCACCTGCATTGGTAAGGGTAATTTTTACTCAATCTACCAATTCAAATGCTAATCTCTTCCCGAAACATCCTCATAGACACACCCAGAAATAATGATTTACCGGCTATCTGGGCATCCCTTAACCCTGTCAAGGTGACACATGAAATTAACCACCATGGGTCTTTCCATATCTTATGAATTCTTTCTTATTCATCAAAGCCTTCCTATAAGAATAGAGAAGTTCCAACATTTTCCCATATACGTAGTTTCCTCACTACACACAAACACACACACACACACACACACACACACAATTTCCTATCTTATTATTATATAGAAAAGTAAAAGTTTTACTTACAGAAAGCAAATAGGTCTTCTAGCTTATTGAAATAGATTAAGTCCTTTCCTCTAAATATATTACTAAGGAAACTGTTCAACAATCTCTCTAATGCACAAGGCTAGGTGCAAGTGTAGTCAGCATCAAATGAATAATCTCTCACATTTAGGTCCTATGCCAGCTCTATGCTGTGGTCAACTTTCAGAATAAGCAAAAAAAGGGATTGTTTTATAATTAGTTGGAAGGATTCCGCCCTCTGTGGTTCACCACTGGAATTTAAATTTAGTGATTGTAATACCCCTTTTGAAAGGCCAAAAGAAAGATATGTACTAATTATACCAATATTTCTAGCCAGATGGTAAAATGCAAGTGGGTCACCAATTAAAGATACAATTGTAGGTTGTAGAGTCACTCTGGTTATACTGAATAGTAAACAAATGAGTGCAAAATGTATGTGGAGAAAATTATAAGGTAGTATTATTGAACAAAGAAAACAATAGATTCCCCATGTCACAGAAGGCATATCACAGACTTATTTTCCCCTATAAATTAATCATCATGAATAAATTTATGAGGCTTTCCTGATTATAATTGAATTAACTGCCTGTAAAGTCATACAAAATCAAACTTTAGAGATGAAACATTGAGATTTATTTGTTTCTTCCTTTGAAAGATGTTGTTAGCCCAATTTATTAAGAACGTGATTGGTTTTTTAATTGGGATTTGCACAAAAAGGCTTCTGAAATAAGTGAATATTTAAGTAATCACAGACTAAAGACCATTGAAAACAAGTTATAAAGGGAGAAAAAGAGCTGCGCCGTGTATTTAGAGGCCTTTTTGGCCGCTTTAACCTGCACGAACATCAATTACTTCTTTCTTTGACAAAACAGCAGTAATCAGCTGTTTGCTTCTTTGATTAGTCCTGGTCCTAATTCATTAAATACTAATGATTAAGCATGGGATACTGCAAATAAACCTGTCTCCTTTCTTCCCAGAAATAGAATAATCACAATGGCCAATGGCTGGGGCCACTTATATCATTAAATTTATACGAGATTTAATTACTTTGGCTTTGCCCCCATGTCCCAAACAACACGCACAAATAGTCCCACAACATTGTATCTAATTATCAGTTTCGTTTTGGAAGGTCTTTATGGTATGTGTTTATAGAATGGGTGTGTGTGTCTGTATAAAAAATATTGCCTGTGGGTATGCCTATTCAGGGATATGTAAGATATAAATTAAAGAAGGAAGAATGCAGTGTACTAAGCCCCACTGTGAATCAGGAATTATATTTGGCTCTTTTATTCATGCTGTTTTCATTGAATCTTCACAACTCTGCAAATTGAATACAGTTGGCCCTCTGTATCCACTGGTTCTGCATCCATGGATGCAACCAACAGCAGTTGGAAAATATTTGAAAAAAAATTCCAGAAGTTTCCCAAGAGCAGAATTTGAATTTGTGTTGTGACAATTGTATTAGGTATTACAAGTAATCTAGAGATGATTTAAAGTATACTGGAGGCTGTGCATAGGTTATATGCATATATGACATTTTTTATAAGGTCTCGGCCATCTGCAGATTTTGCTGTTCTCAGGGTTCCTAGAACCAATCCTTCATGGATACTGAGGGTTGACTGTATTATCTTCATTTTGTAGGTGAGGAAACTGAGTCTCAAAAAAGTTAGGCAGGGACTTCCCTGGCGGTCCAGTGGTTAAGACTCTGCACTTCCAATGCAGGGGGCGAGGGTTCGATTCCTGGTTGGGGAACTAAGATCCCACATGCTGCACAATGGGGCAAAAAATAAATAAATAAAAAGGTTAAGCAATTTTTCAAAGTTACCTAATTACCATATGTGGGGATTTGAGCTCAAGTTTACCTGACTTCAAATGCCTTCTTTGCCCTTTCTATCACAACAGATTTGAATTAAATTTTCCAGGATTAAATTTTACAAAACAGGAGAAAGTGATTAGAATCTGTATTATTTAAGAAAATGTTTGGGTTACATTTTAATTTATACATGCTTGATTAAAAACTAAAAATGTATCATGAAGTCAGTTAAACTTAGGATTGAATCATCTAAATGGCAATATTTACAGCATTACAGAATGTAGTGTTGCTAAATAGGAAGGAGAGACATGAATAATTCACTAGTGTTTCCTAGTTAGCCATTTGTACCATGCGAATAGGTATTGTACAGAGTACCTGTATTCACACACAATTTGTTATACGTGGAACAGAAATTGGTATAAAATTTCATAATTCTTCATCTATAACATCTGAGAAACCTCTTGTTAAATAGCCTTCCTAAGAAGACCTTCTTCAGGCCGAATGGGCTCTGAGGCACCAAATGCCTGATTCGCTGAAGCAACCAAAAGATCTCCAGAGAGAGGTGAGACAAGGGGCTGGTGAGGTGGGCAGAGGCCGTATCAACCAGTTTGGCTTTTACATTAAGGTCATGGGATGCCAGTGAAGAGTTTTCAATGAGAGTTTCACATAATCGTAATTTGTGTTTTTCATTGTTTGGACATGGTGTGGAGGCTATCTGAAAGGGGGTAAATCTGAAGGCTGAGACCCACTTAGGAGGAATATCTCAGTCGTCCTGGCAAGAGGTGGTGGTGGCTGAGGAAGCTGAGAGAAAGGGACAGATTCAAGTGAGATTTGAGAGAACTGATAGAGTTCCCTAATTACTTGGGTGTGTAAGATGATGGAGCATATAAAGGATGATTCTCAAGTTTTTCTTTTGAGTAACCATTTCAGTGGTTGTCAATTTAGTAATATAGGGAACAGCAGAGGAAGGGCATGTTTGAGAGAAAGACGAGTTCACCTGTGATGTGTTGCCTGTGATGCTGGCTTTTGGTTATGTGGATTTGGCTCAATGGTGTGGCCAGCCTTGAAGCTACAAATCAAGGTGGGTTGCCCTGCCAGAGTGGTGGTAGATAAAACCTGTCTCTACTTCTGTAAGCACCTCATTTCCTTCTTTCCTCTCTGCCCACTTCCCAGTTCCTTTAAGGCTTTGTACTCAGGTTCTGTCCCTCTTATGAAAACCTTGTCTCATAAAGCATCTGAAATATATTCATGCAAAAGTGAAAATGACTATTATAAGCTTTAAAAGTCACCCCTAGAGGCAGATTATATTTTCTGAAAAATAACCACAGAAATATTTATGATCCCTCATGTTCTTCCACAACCTGGCCCCTCCCCTGGCCACGTCCCCGCTGTGTGAGTACGCAAATAGGTGTCATTTGTGGGCTGTCCAAAATGCCTGTGAAAACTAAACAAATACACAAATGCCATCTAAGTTAAACTGGCCAGACTACATTTATTCTTAGAATGGTTAGAAGTGGAAATAACCTCACTATATGTGAGATTTGTAGAGAGTTTTTGTCAAAATGATAGCAAATGTAAATAAATTTTATTCCAGTTTCTGGATACAGAAAGTTCACATTTACTTTGAACCTAAAGTAAACCCTCTGTGAATTAGATGAATTTCTCTTAAAAATAAATCTTTACTTTCACTCAGGAGGCATAGTCTAAACCCAGTTCTTAAAAAGGCAGGCATTTATAAGTCAACCTTCTGAGTAGAAACTTTAGTAATTATCTCCTGTGGCTATAAGAACGTCTCAAACACATTTAAAGAAATTTGATACCAAACGGTGCTTTGCAGCCAGGAAAACTGTCTTGCCAAGAACATGGTGGGTGCTTAGTGATACATTTTAACTATGAAAAATGAGCCAATGTCTGAACATTTCCCACAATGTTCTGAGTACTCTTTTTAAGTAACAGCTTTATTGAAACATAATTTGCATACCAAATAGTTCACCTATTTAAAGTGTACAATTCAGTGGTTTTTAATATATTTACAGAATTGTACAACCATCACCACTATCTAATTCCAGAACATTTTCCTCTCCCCACAAAGAAAACCCAAACTTCTCAGCTCTAGGCAACCACTAAACTACTTGTGTCTCCATGGCTTTGCCTAGTGTATACGTTTCATATAAATGGAATCATAAAATAAATCACTTTTTGTGACTGGCTTCTTTCACTTAGCATCATGTTTTCAAGGTTCATCCATATAGTTGTATATATCAGCGCTGCATTCCTTTTTATTGCTGAATAATATTCTGCTGTATGGATATATCACATTTTGTTTACCCATTCATCAGTTATTGAACATTTAGGTTGTTTTTACTCTGGCTGTTAAGAATAATGTTGCTGTGTACAAGTTTTTGTGTGGATATATGTTTTCAGTTCTCTTGAGTGCATAACTAGGAGTAGAATTGCTGGGTCATATGGTAACTTTATGTTTAACCATTGAAGAACCACCATGTTTTCCAAAGTGACTGCATCAAATTACATTCCCACCAGCAGTATGTGGGTTCCAATTTCTCCACATCCTCCCCTATGCTTGTTATTGTCTTTTTGATAATTGCCGTCCTAGTAGGTATAAAGTTAAATCTCTCTGTGGTTTTGATTTGCACTTCCCTGATGACTAATGATGTTGAGCATCTTGTCATGTGCTTACTGGCCACTGGTATATTTTCTTTGATGAAATGTCTGTTCAGATCTTTTGCCCATTTAAAAATTGGGTTATTTATCTTCTATTAGTGATTTTAGGAGTTTTTTACATCATCTAGATAAAAATGGGTCTCCTTAATTTCTGAGGAACTGCATCAAAGAAAATAAATATAAGATAAACCAAAATATTTTGTGTCAGCACCCAAAACTGAGACACACAGTTATGCGTACAAATATATATATAAGGTACAATTCTTTCCTGGTTTAGCAAGAAAAGCTCCTCATTACTTGAAATTCAACAGAACACTCAAAGAGTGTACAAATGTACAATAACAGGAAACAGTTAAGCAAATGACAATAGTGAAGTGTGCTCCACGACCTTGGATAATTCTGTGATACACTACGTGTAAATGCCTGCGCACACATACACACACAGAGACAGTGTAATCTCACCCAGTTTAAAAAAATACATGTAGGAAAAAGTCAAGAAAAAAATACGCCAGTATACTAATCATATCAGCACGTGGGCAGTGGAATGATAGGTGATATTTCCCCATGCTTTCCAGTTATCTACGATAAGCACGCATTTCTTTTACAATCAGGCATTTGATGGGGGGAGGGGGCAAAGCTGCTTTAGCAATAACGCAAAAAATGTAAAAGTAAAATAGTATACTGTCTTTAACAAATTCTGATGATTTTGGAAGTTCTTCATGGCACTTTATTATATATCTTTTTGAGTAATGCCAGCAAGTTAGAGTCATCTTACCTGCAAAATCCCACAACCATTTATCTTGGACTTTATTCCTCCAAGAGTTTAAGATGCTTCTTGGAGGGTAGCTTGGCACACTGAAACATATTTCCTTGTTCATAAACAATACTTTACAGTATTAACACATTCCTCTACTTTGAAATGTCTGTTAAAACCTGATCAAAGACAATTTTTCTTTGCTTAGCTTTGTTTGTTTGTTTGCTTCATATATTATTGAAAGAGGGGCCTATAAAGCTTTGAAAAACATATTTTGTACCACCATAACTCTATGCAGCTTCTTTTGTCTCAGAGGCCAGGGATATTCCCATGATGCAGGCAGGCCATGGGTCTCTGGCCACAGTTCTTGCAACTGCTATCATTTCATGACAAACCACTAATTGCTGAGGAATTCACTGGGAGCTAAAAAAGAACTTTTCTTCACCGTATACTCCTTGAGCTCTCCAGCAGATTTCTCTTGTCCTCAGGCCCCCACTTCTCATTATCCACGACAGTTCTCATTCCCCGCTCTCCACGTGAATGTATTTTAAGGGAAAACTGACTTCTGAAAAACAAAATGTTCTGGTGGGTTTGGATCCGCGGTGATAGAGCCATGTTGGCACCAAGCTGTGGACACATGTCCAGACTGCAGTTTGTAAATGTGATAGCAATTTTGCTAAAAATAAGGACTTTCTTTGCAACTTATAGAGGTATGGATAGAGGAGAAGCTGGAGTTGTCCTTTATTTTTCAAATGCCCTTTCATTTCCTGCTGTGTGCTGATGTTTCAAAGCCTCCACATGAATTAAAGTTCCAGTGAGATTTGCCATAGCGGTTTCTTGGGAATGTCCATAAATATTTTTTTGCTTTGGTTTTTGTTCTCAGCAGAAAGTGTTGCTTGTGATTATCCCTTTTCTAAATTATATCTCTTTTTAAGATCTGAAAAAATAAGCTTTTATGTTTCTCAGGAAGCAAACTTTTTTTTTTTCCCTGCCCTGCTCAGGACTGAGGGGTTTTACTTTAAGAACATGGAGCTAGAGTCTTCAATTACTGATTTGACACAAAGGCAACCGTGAATTTACCAACGTTTTCCTGGTTTAAGTCAACTTTTCTTACATTTTTCCTGTAAGTGATCATTGTTTTAGCAGGTCACTGTTCCTCATGCTCAGACGCTGAATAAATCAGGCCCTTCCTTGTGTCGGGACCCTCATCCCCCGGCTTCAGCAACATTTACCAATTCATTCAGCGACTTTCATCCATCCAGGGACTTAAGAGTTTGGTAACATTTAAACAACCTTAAAAAAGAGAAAAAAATCATGAAATTCAAAGAGGACCCCTTGAAGCTTAATCCTACTGGGCTCTGGGTCACAAAGCAGTGAGTGTATTACTCCCCAAGGCTTGGCAATATTAACTCTGGTGAATGGGGCCTCTTCTTCCACTGCTTTTTTTTTTTTAAACAAAAGGATTCCATTAAGGCAAACACACACACACACACACACAAAGTAGGAATGCAAGGGCATTTCCACGTTCAATTCCTTTCCAAGGACTGCACTTTTTATTCCCTGGGGAACCTGAGCAACGTGGAGGAACGTGGGCGGTTGTTGACTGATTTTGCTGTTTGTCATTCCTCCTCTGGTTTAGTCACAGAGGACTGAGCAGGAGGCTTTGGATGTACCAATCCCATGATGAACCTATGGCTGGGAATTACAGCTTAAGTGTATTGAGTACTTATTTGCCACGTGTAATGCAAATTCTGCTTTTAACCCTCTTTTCTCATTTAAATCTCACAACCACTGGAAGGGGTAGATATTGCATGTTATTGTTATCCCTATTTTGCTGGAGTTAAGTGAGTTGGCCAAGGTTACACAGCCTATGAGGGGCAGCGGCAGGAATTTAGTGCAGGCCTCCCCGGATACCAGTGAGTGTTGGCTTTCTACCCCTATTATTTTGGACTAGACTACAAAGTACCTACATCTGTCAGCTCTTCCTATTATTTCCATGTGCTTCCCATGGACAGGAGTGCAAGTTTGCAAATCTCAGCTCTCCACTGAAATACTGCACAACCACTATATTATATAAAATGTCTATGTGTCTACAGTGTCTTCAACAAATATTACATTCTATATTACTTGACACTAAATTGATAAAAACTCGTAAAGTATAACTTTTAATAAAGTTACTCTCACAGAGATTATAAGGTGAATGCCAATATCTATTTGCTTTAATAACATTTAGAAATTTATACAAGTTTAAGAAGCATTACATTACAGTTCATATGTTTTTAAAAATTATATTATAGTTTATAATTTTTATTAAAGTGGTAAATGCATTCACCATAGAAAATACAGGAAAACAAAACATTTTTTTAAATTTACAAATCAAATTAGATCTCTTATTTAGGTATAACTGCTGCTAATGACGATGACTCTTACTTAATATATCATAAATATATTCTTGCCACAAAATATTATAACATATTTAATGGTTATATACTATATCATTGTATGGATATAGCATCTTTTATTTAATCAATCCCCTATTTTTGGACATTTAATTTTTTTAACTGTTCATTATTGAAAACAATACAGCAATTATCCTTGAAGGCAAATCTTTGCGTACGTTCATAATTATTTCCTTCGAAGATAATTTCTTAAAAGTAGAATCTCAAGGTCAAAGGATACATAAAATATCAGGGTGTTTTTCCTTCTGGAAAAATTTTACTAATATTTTAAGGCCCAACAGCTAAGTGAGAGATCCTGTTACCCCACCCGTGCCAATGTTGGTTATTATCAATTTTCAAGAGATTATCAGTTTTATAGGAGAAATATATTTTATTTTTCATTTCTTTTATCATTATGAGGCCAGGCATCTTTTTGTGGTTTATCAGCCATTTGTACTTCTCTTTTTATTACATTTTGAGAAGAACAATTAAAAAAAAATTTGGTGCAGTCTGAGCAACATCAAATATTGTGATGATAGGTTAACAAAAAAGCTTTAGATTATTCTTTGGGGGGGAGTCTGATTCCTTTATATAGATGCCACAGGCATAGAATTTGGGGTTTGGGGGGGTCAAACCTTAAAATTTGACACCTAGCTGTGGCTTTGGTCAGCTTGGTGGGCTTTTCTGCTCTGGATGGACGTGCACCTGGGCACTACATGAACATCTGAAAAACTGTGCAAACAAATAACTAATCAGACCCAAAGTAGACCTTTTCCTGACCTGACTCAAAACTAAAATGCTGAGTTGCCAGGTTATTTGTGGCTACAAAAATATTATTGGCAAATAGTCTGGGGCTATCAAATTCAGTTCCATCTGTAACTGAATTAGAGACCCACATCCTTTTCTCCAAGGAGATTAGTGTACCAAACCTGTCTTTGACGTTGGATAGCATTAAACAGGATTTCAGCCAATGAACAAAGTTTCCATTTGGAAAATGTCAAGGGTGATAAGCATGAAAGAGTAGTAATATCATTATTTTCTATCTAACCAACTTAATAATTGGACATGAGCGGTGGGAAAATTTCTGCCAAACAAATACAAATGTTCTGTGCTGAGAAAGTGAGTTAGTTTTGTGGAATCTTAAAGGATTCAAAACAAATGCAAAGCAAAATATTTCAGATGGTGGCAGTTATAGGTGGAGAGTCCCATGGAAATGTGCATATGTTTCAGGATGGAAAAAAAAAAAAGGACCTGTTTCTGAATGGCCAAGATAATGCCAGCTATTATTCCTCCTTGTATGGTTGGTGTACTATCTAGAATTCGAAAATCATCATTTGAATTGGAATATCTGCTTTCATTCCTTCCCCAGCCCTGCGGGCTCATGCAGGCTCACACTCTTCAGTCAGGATTGCAGTTCCTCTGCCCTGAATTCCTCAAGGTACCAAACTTTTCGTGTCCCACCTCCAACACTGAGTCTGGTACAGAGCAGTTGCTCACCAAGTGTGGTTTATGAAATGAAAGCACAAACCTGCTGACACACGCCAGAATAAAGCATTCAGGGAGGTGATCCTGGCATCATCACCTCCACTGTGAGGCAAGAAGACAGAGGCTGATAGAGTTGAGATTTATCCAAGGTTGTAGAGTTACGGACAGAGCCAGGACCTGAATTCACATCTCCTGGTCCTAGAATTATGTTCTTTCAAGTGCAAAAGAAAACCAGCGTATGCATTTTTAAGCCTCTAGTCAGTATCACAAAAGTAGATTTATTAATATTATAAAGGTTATTTTTCCATTCTGTATTTATTTATAACTTCTCTCATTTCCCAGATAATTCAAAGCAACCGATGAATGTACAATGAGAGAGACAGAAAAGATTATGTACTGGGAAAATATACACCAGAATTATAATAGCTAACATTTCATGAGTACTATGTGCCAGGAATTGTTCTGAGTGCTTTACATAGGTTGATTCATTTAATACACACAATGACTCTGTGAGGTAGGTACGACTGTTTTACAATTTTACAATCGTAGGAAATGAAACACAGAGAATTCCAGTAACTTTCTCAGGTCACAAAGCTAGTATGTGGTGAAGCCTGGCTATAAACCTACGTAGTCGTGGCCTTCAGAGCCCTGCTCAAGGGACCGAGCTAGCCCGCCTTCTAGGTATCCTTGGGGTCTATACTTCTCCGACTTCTATCTTCAGATCCTTGCCCTGGGAAACCATGCCCCTACATCTACCCTCACACATGGTTCTGAGAACCAAACTCTAGGGCCCTCTCTCAGACTTATTACACTTCTACTTTGATATGTACACATTTATTGAGATCAGCATTTGATAAGATTTTTTTAGTTCTCAGGAGGCGGCTTGATCCATTGTAAGTCTAGGCTCAAATTTTGAGCTCCCTTATTTACTGGTCGTGTGATCTTGGGCAAGGCACCTATCTTCTTTGTGCCTCAGTTTCCTCATCTGTTGAATTTTGACAATACTAGTAACTATCATATGTTTAGTGTGAGCATTAAATCTGACTATGGATGAAAAGCACTTAACACAGTACTTGGCACATAGTAATAATTGATACTAGCTATTATAATTAATTATAAGAAAATATAACATTTTTAGATCTTTATAGTTAGGCCCCAGTGTGGTCACTTTCTCAGAGAAGAATTGGAATCATCAGGATTAAGAAAATAAAATCAGGTCTACATAATGTAACCACTAACTGCAGGTTACTGTTAATTAAACCCAAGCTTTTGGTTCAATTGCCTGACTTAAATTTGGTAATTCTAGCTCATCCAGCCTCAG
Organism: Neophocaena asiaeorientalis asiaeorientalis; assembly: GCF_003031525.2. Taxonomy (NCBI): domain Eukaryota; kingdom Metazoa; phylum Chordata; class Mammalia; order Artiodactyla; family Phocoenidae; genus Neophocaena; species Neophocaena asiaeorientalis. The sequence goes on from NW_020185317.1 coordinate 712,900, forward strand.
GTATAATTTGTCTTTTGAATTTTTATATCTACAGGCTTTCTAGATTTGTTTATTGTGTTTAAAAATTTAAAGTATAGTGCTAATGATAGAAATTGTAGAAATGTATAAAGGGAAAAAAGTCATTTATAATCTCATCTTCTAACAAAGTTAAGAAATGAGTAAATCATAATTCTCAGTTGTAGCACACTGTTGTCATGGGCTCAGGCATGGACATCTTTTATTTTGCTTATTCATTACTATATAACATAATGAATAGCAAAAGACCCCATGCCCTGTCAGGAAGTAGAATGCTACCAGTAACTGACCTCTATCTACTTGTTTTTTCCCTGTTCCTCCTAACCCTGCGCCTCCCTGCCAGAGATAACTACTGTCCCACATTTTTGTGTTTATCACCACTCCTTTTCTTAATTTCGTAATGCACACACATGCACATGTATACATATGTGTATCTAAATAATGTAATATTTTGTTTAGTTTGTTTTGGTATATTTATTAAGATTCATCCATGTTGGCTTATATGACTCAAGTCCACTCATTTAACAATTTTATAATATTTTATCATGTGCCTATACCACAACTTATTTATCCTTTCTTTTGTAATGGACATTGGGAGATATATTTCTTTCAGTCTTTAAAATAATATGATTTTTAATGTTGTTATGATCAAATGCTGAACACAATTTTGCTTCTGCCTTCTGCCCACCTCTGTACTTGTCATTATATTTAAGAATTTTCTCATTTTATTATAAATTTTAGAGACAGTAACATCCTTCAGTGGATATATCATAATTTACTTAACCATCTTGCTATTATCAGGCATTTAGGTTGTATCTCATCTTGGCTAACATAATTACCATGTAAACAAATATTATTGAACATAAATATGTTTTGTGAATTTTGTGTTATTTCCTGAAAATGATTTCCAGAAGCAGAACCCCTGAGTCAAATACCCAAACATTGTAGGACTCTTGTATATACTGCCAAATTAGTTTCCAATGCATTGGACTAATTAAAACTCTACCAGCAATGATTCAGAGTACCATAGAAATACCAAATTAAAATCTGGGTATTCAGAGGATAGAACCTGTCCAGACATGCTTGGCAACAATAAATTGGTCTAAATGAAAAAGAGAAATACACTTAACAATCATCAATGAAGTCTTTACATTGACTCCTTTTAGGAAATGTTGAAACAAGAACAATTTTAGATGTCAAGTATTAAAACAAGAAAACCTGGATCATTACTATTTTAGTTCTACTATGTCAAATATATGACTGTTGAGAATCATCCAGATAAATGAACAACATTTTCTATTTTTCTTTCTGGATGTTTGATCAGTTTAAGTAGAACCAGAATTAAATCAACATACTGCCACAATGCAAATTGTTTCGGGAATTTTTGAGTTTCATGCTTTGCATTTACCATAAATTAGCCTCCTACTTCCCTTTATGTATTTCAGGATTTTGTGTTCTTGAAGGCATTCTTCCGTTTACTTTGCGTCATGAAATCTACAATGTCCTATCTTTAAATAACTACCTAACTTCAGTGAAACCCTGTCACCTCTAAAAGGATTCAGATGAGGTAATTTTTGTTCCCTTGGTGTAAAAATGCCTACTGTTCTATAGATTATTGAAAAAACATCTCAGTCTCCATTGCAGTGCCAACCAACAAAGCACAATGGAATTTGCAGGCATCATCTCTCTTGAAGGGAATCCTAACATTTGACATGAAGTTTAGTACTGACTATATCTGTATGCAAGAACTGATGGAATCATTTTGTTCCATTATATCCAAAATCCATAACAACAAAGTGAGTGAATAGTGATTAGAAAAGCCCAATAGCCAAAACATAATATATGCCTTTTTGTCTAGAATGGTTGTAACGCAGTGTCCCATACGTGTTTTTAAAAGAAGGTGTTAGTTCAGAGAAAGGTCAAAATAATTATAGAAACAGATAAAAGCCATTCAAAATATTGGTCTCCAGCTAGGGGAAGCCAAAAGATCTTGCTTCCAAATCAACTCTTTGAAATCCCAAGTTTTTTCACTAGTTCATGACTGTTGGATCATAATTTATAATGTTTTTATTTTTTCTTTTGGTATCTTTCCCACAGACAGACACACTTTTCACTTTGCGCTGTGTTTTCATCCACCCCTTGGTATAGGTTTGAATGCTGCTTGTGTCATTTAATTTTACACCAAAAAAAATGTTTTTGAAATATAAAATTCTCCTGTAGTTTATATCAATGGATCAGGCCACTTGTCCTAAATTGTTTTTATTTCCTTTTAAAATATCATTAGATGACCAGTCTTTGCCATTGCTTAACCTTTTCTTCAGAGGAATTTATGGATTAGCAATGGTTTTTCTCTCTGTGTTTGAATTTCTTCATCTATAAAATGGAGATTAAAAACAGTACCACTTCATATAGCTAAGGTTGAATGAGTTACGTCAAGTCCTTAGTGTAATGACAGGCTCAGAGAAAATGTTATATGAGTTAGTATTTTTATTTTTATTCCACCTAATACAAATATCTATGCTAACGAAATCTCCAGTAGGTTCTAAATACCTCCCGACTGTTGAGAAACAAACAATCAGAAAATAATACCACTAGAGGCACAAAATAACAATTATTGACCCTTGATTCATAAACATTTATTTCGTAGTTACTCTGAGCAAAGAAAAATATTAAATAAATGAATGTGCTTCCAGGTCAGAAGATTTTGAGCAGAGGGTGAGGGTTACAGACATTAGCACACTTCACCGGAAGGACAGCCTTCCTCTATTTTGGAAGGTTTTTCTCTCTGATGCAGTTGTCTGCTCAAAGGGGACCTATGGGGAGGGAATGTAGGATGTGTATGTTTGCTACACACATCACCTACCATCCCTCTTCTCCTTACTAATACAACCTAGAAAGTAGGCTGCCAAGTACTTTCAGGAGGGGCTGGCCCTTCTGCTATACCAGAGCTGAATGTTAATTCCATTCTCCTCAGTGACTGATTTAGAAATAGAGGAATCATTCAATTCTTGCTAATGCCACTAGAGGCAAAGTTTACTTGGGAACTTCTGGGAAATTATTCCTGGTACCTAAAAAGGGACACATGAAAGAAGTGACTTTATCTTCCAACCTTTGGACATTAATGTGGAGGGGTATAGTGATTTGAAGCACAGCCACCATTTTTGACCATGAGTGGACCAACCTGAAGAGATAAACCTTCATGCTGAGGATGGCAGAGCAGGAATCTGGAAAAACAAAACACTTGATCTCTAATGAGGTCTCTGAGCTGCCGAATTAGCCAACCTATAACACCTTGGCTCTGTTACTCTGATTTTAATATGTAAGATAACAGATCCCTTAAGCCATTTTGGGTTGAGACTTCTGTTACTTGCAGCAGGAATATCTAAACGAAGACAAGGAGGTAGGGGGCATGTCTCACCTGGTTAGCCAGAAATACTAGTTTCTTATTTCTGGCGTAACACATTTCTACAAACTTTGGCTTAGAATAGCACAATTTTTTTACTCTTACAATTCAGGACTTCAAAAGTCTAAATTCAAGCTGCTGGCAGGGCTGAGTTCCTTCTGGAAGTTTAGGAGAGAATCAGATTCCTTGCCTCTTCCGGCTTCTAAAGGCTGCCTGTATTCCTTGGCTGTGGCCCCTTCCTCCCATCACTGCGGGCTCTTGTTCCCATCAGCACCCTCCCATTGCTGACTCTGATCTCCTTTGCCCTCTTATAAGGGCATTGGGCCTCCCTGGATAGTTCAGGGCAGCGATCCCCATCCTGTTAGCACCAGGGACCAGTTTTGTGGAAGACAGTTTTTTTCCACAGACCTGGGGGGTGTAATACAAGCGATGGGGATCCTGCTGTGCAGGCCGGTTCCTAACAGGAGGGCTGGGGACCCCTGGTCCAGGGTAGCCTCCCCATCTCCAGATGCAAAGTCCTTCTTGTCATGTGAGGTAACACAGTCACCGGTTCCGGGGATTAGGGCATGGCCATCTTTGGGCACATCTTTCAGTCTACCACTTCAGGTAAACTGAGCCAACCCTGGACACGAAAGGGGCAAGAACTGCTGTCACAGCCAGGTCACCCGTATACTCTTGTGGAGAGAATGAGTGTGAGGAAGACATTGTTAAACTGCAATTTTTGTCTCCTTTATCTTACCAGTGTCTGCTGGAATCTTCTCTTGGTTTCTCGTTGGTAGCCCTAATTTAGCCCAGGATGGTCAGTCCTCTTTGCCTCCTCTCCATAATAATGACATTTGACATTTAGATTGAGTCTCTACTCTGTGCTCTGTTTTAAGAACTTTATCCGCACTAACTAAATTAATCATCATAAGCCTCTGAAGTTGTTGCTGCTCCTAAAACCATTTTACAGATGAGCAAATTCAGCTGCAATTGCCTCGATTCACGCAGCTTACCACGAGTGAGTGCTGATTTTCTCTGCTTATGTAGGAGCTGGTAGCCTGTGGCTTGTAGCACTCTTCCAGAGATGGAAAGTAACTTCAGGTTCCTACCACTGAGAACCAGTAAGGCCAGTAAGGATGCCTTTCATTGCAATTTTCACCATATCCAATGGGGTTTAAACAATAGGATTTATATCCTCTCCCTAAACAAGAAGTTCAGAGGTAGGGTTGCGGGAAGGGTTAATTCAGCTGCTCAGTCCTGTCAAGGTTCCTTTTATTAGGGAGGAAAGCCTTTCCCAAAGCCTGTAAGCTGTGTGTTTTTTTTTTTGTTTGTTTGTTTTGTTTTGTTTTTCTTTTGGACTTGATCCCTACACCCATCACTGGCCAAGGGGAATGGCCAGTCATGAGTCATCCCTGGGCCTGAGCCTAACTACTGTGAGCACATTGCTGCCTGAGCCCTGAATGAGGCCACGGGTCTGTCAGCACAGGGGGGTGAGAGGGAGACAAGGGGGCATGCTTCCTGGGACACGTACCCTCACAGAGTGCAGAAGGGAAAGCTGCCCAACACACTCATGACAAACGACTCTCCAGCTGATCCCAGGGTATCTCCTACCACGTGGAAATAATAGGCCCCGGGCCCATTCGCTGCTGGGATGAGAACAGACTTCATAGCTGCTCCTCAGCTGGGACAGGGGTGGTAGCACGTGCTGCAGGGCAGGGGGCGTGCTGCCCTCACAGCCTGCAGAGTATCACTGGAAGTGGGGTTTGCCTCCCTCCTTATCAGCCCAACTCAAAGGGCCCATGCAGTAAACAGTTGTCAACAACTTGGAGGATACTATTTTTTCACAAGGAAGGAAGAAGTTCTTGTCATGGCCCCAATATGCACCTTTTCTGATAGGGGACCTTTCATATTGACTGGAATCTTTTCGAAGTCTTTTTACATTTTTCCCTGAATAACCTATTTTACCTAGAGTAAAGCACATGGCACCTAATTTATCTTCCCAGAGCAGAAGCAGAGCTGAGTCACCGACACAGGGACTCAAACCTTCACTGCCTTGTGGCCTTGGGGGCCAAGGCGGAGCCTCTGTGCGCGGAGAGCTCAGTTCTCCTGCTCCCACAGTATCGGCTTAGGTCAGAATCCAACTCCGGACGTTTGACTCATGTGTCATAGAGGCGTGTCAGAGTTATTGAACAGATCATTCCAGGATCAGTGTTCCTGTTGCCAATGGACCATTTCCATGTTCATTTCTTAAGAAAAGTAGGATTGTTTAGCCTGGAGGTTCAATCAACTAGATGAGCATATTGAAGCCGTGTCCCTTCTGACCGTCTGAATATCCAAACAAGGCTCAGAGCAGCCTCCTTGCCATTGATCAGTAAGCAGATAAAGGGCTGTCTTCTGGGGAGCACTGCTCCTGCTGTGATGGCCTAGCCCACACCTCTGGTACATCCAGGGACAGGAGGGCTGGAACTGGTTGGCACATTCAAAATCCGAAAGGAGGCAAGTGGCAGGGGCCACCTCTGGTTCTGACCTCAGCTTGTGTCACTGCGTCTCTTTCCTCCACTACCGTTCTGCTTTTCTCTTGTTGATCAAAGTCCTGGGAGTGATTACCCCTCAGCAAGCTCAGTAGTGCCCTTTGTATAGGTGGGCTCCTCCTTGAAGTTTGAGCCAGCGGGTGTTTTATGTGCAAATACGACCTTAAGAGTCCAAGTGGTTTCTGGTAACTCCTAATAAACGGTCTTGTGGGTCAGCAGAGTCAAGGATGAGGTTAGATGGGGAAGTTTGGGTTTGGGGAATTATTAAGAGCTTTTTGGCCCATTCGGTCACAGGGGTGCTCCCACAGTCACCGCTCTGTGGAGTCGCCTTCACTCTCTGGTCATTTTCACAGGCCTCGACCAGGACTTGGCCAAAGCACGCAGGTGCTGGAGCATCTGAGAAAGTCCGCCTGCGTGTTGGTCACCCATGGAGAAAGCTAAGGGGAGGTACTGGCCAGAGTCTGTTTTTCTCTCCCTCACCCCTCCCCTCCCCTTACAAGTATTGCTTTGCACTTGTCCTTGCTGCCTTGTAAATCCACACATGCTGGCGGGTCTAAGATAATTCCTCTAATTGAAAGTGAGAGGTTATCTCCTTTGCTTAGTTTAGCGTGAGTCACTGGTATGTCTGAGAAGTGAAGTCCTAGCCTGTTATTGACACTGGAAACTGCACAAAAGGAATGAATCTCTGAAGTTTAGAACACACATCGTGACTCTCACACCAGTGGCACCCTGGCTGCTCGGAGGGATGGAAAGAAAGTCAAGTCCCTAAGGTGGAGGTTATTGTGAAAATCCCAGGTTTTATTAGAGAGGTCTTTTGAGTACATAACATAGTGAACTTTAATATTATGGATTTGAAGGAAAATATTTCCTTTGTAGTAGGAAGCCTCTGTTATGTTTTGGAGGAATTTTCCAGTAAATCATCTAACAGCTGCTTTACTGTACAGGCCTTGAAATTTTATCCTTTCATTGGTTACATACTCCCTTGCTTTTGGAAACTTCACATGCTTCTCTTTACCAGTAATATTTTGTTCCCAAAATATCAGCTCCTGGGGAGGATTTAATAAAGGCTGACCCAACAAGAAATGTTTTTGAGCAAACCTTCTGGATATCTTTGGCTAAGTACCATGTCCTATTCAAGTACATCTCTATGTAAGATTATTATTAAAACCAAAAAGCCAACCTATAGAGATAATGATATTGTGACAAAATGATCAGCTTCTTGTAACAGAAAAGGATTTTGTATCTGTATGGAAACAGTGACTATAGTGGGTGCTTAGAAGTGGTATACTCTGTGTGTGTGTGTGTGTGTGTGTGTGTGTATGTGTTGGAGGAGTGGAAAGGTGTGATGGGACAGAGCCTTGGCAGAAACATGACCAGTGGAAACTCTCTTTTTCAGATTGCAGATGGAAGATTCCCTTCACCGAGGAGAGCCACTAAGTAAACCCCTCCAACGGGGATAGAAACGGATAGCTTGGTCAATGCCATGTTACTGAAATGAGTCTGTGATTCTCCAAGTTTGTTCCACATGAAGGTCACCTGGAAGGTACATGTTACAGAACAGTCATGATGTTTTGATTTCTAGAAGGGGGCTTCTGGCCAATGGGGATTGAAAAATAGAAAAAGAAAATGAGGCTAGAAACTCACCAAGCATGACTTCAGTTCCTGGGGCTGAGTTATTGTTGAAATCCTTTAAGAGAGGAAGATTCCTCACTGACAGTACGAGAAGGAAGTGGAGGGGAAGAGGGAAGAGCAAAAGGCTTTGCTCTAAGAGGCCCATCGGATGCTGGTTACAGTGTGTTATTAGGCAGAAATATAGAAGGGCAGGTGGCTTAGAGAGGAGCTGGTCCATGAAAACATCTTCAAGGAGGTTTTTCCAGTGATACATTAGAAAGATTAAGAGCAGGAGAAAAGAAAAAAAGACTTGAAGACGGGGCACAGGAACTATCAAAACTGAAGCACAGAAAGCAAAAACTGGAGGGAAAAAAGTGGATGGAGCCTCAGGGACCCATGGAACAGGTCAAGCAATCAGTGTGTGTGTGTGTGTGTGTGTGTGTGTGTGTGTGCGCGTGTGTATGTGTATGTACACAGGGTTCACTCTTTGTGTTGTACATTCTATAACAAATGTATAATTACATATATTCACCATTATGGTATCAATTTGTTAATGTTGTAACTAGAGAAAATGTTATAAAAACAAAAATAATGATTTTATATACACTATAGTGATAAGTATTTCATAGACTGTAGTGAAAAGCTTTTGCTTAATTTCACTGAAAGTAGAATAGCTCAGAGTTCATTTCTATTTATTGCTTCTACTAATAATACCAATCTTAACCTAGAAAAATATCCTCTTTCCCTGTTAATTTATGTATGCATCCTTTGGGTCTGAGAAGGCAATGAATTTCGTCAAGGTCATTCTTCTCCAAAATACAGAACAACTGGAATATTTTTGCATCTGTTCAATTTCACGCCTATAACTATGCCAGGTATCTTTGGGGGATACCAGGCCTGGGAGGGTCAGGGAATGCTGTAGAGGAAGTGATCTTTGAACTGGGACTTAAACATAGTAAAAGAGAGAATAGCATTCATGCAAACAATAATGGTTAATACATTAGAAGATGATACCATGTGAATTCTTGTTTTAAAAAAGAACAGACCATTTTAGATGTTTGAGCAAAAGCTTAATTGATATAATGCCTTTGAGTTTGGCTGGAATAAAGTTAGATAAAGAAAAATACAAAGGAAAAGTAAACACAGTCAAAATGTGTAGGATCACAACCTGAGTGGAAGTTCTATGTTGCACAATATAGAGACTGCATAGGGAAGAGAATGGTGGGAGATAAGTGTGGATTGGTAAGGAGGAGGGAGTTGACAGATACTCTTCTGAAATAGAATTGGATGACACCAAACCCAAGATGGAGTCATTCTGCATTATTTTAGTGTTTTTTTTTGTTTGTTTGTTTTGTTTTTTTGCGGTACGCGGGCCTCTCACTGTTGCGGCCTCTCCCATTGCAGAACGCAGGCTCCGGACGTGCAGGCCCAGTGGCCATGGCTCACGGGCCCAGCTACTCTGCGGCATGTGGGATCCTCCCAGACCGGGACACAAACCCGTGTCCCCTGCATCGGCAGGAGGACTCTCAACCACTGCACCACCAGGGAAGCCCTCGGCATCTATTTTTTAAAAACTGTCACCATTACCTGAATATTCTTTTTTTTTTTTTTACCTGAATATTCTTTAAAAAAATGCATCACCATACAACTCTTTTGAAAGTAATGCTGCTTCAGTTCTATTTATTCGTATTTGAAGGTACGTTCCTGTACTGTTTTCTTGAAGAACATGGATCCTTGTCTAGGTGCTTAGAGGAAAGGTGGGGCCCACCTAAAGCAGAGTCACACTTCAAGAGGGTCACATCACAGAGCTGCTAAGTAAAGATTTAGGATTATGACTTTCCTGTGTTACAGTTTGACACTTGGGGACGAGGTGATGCATTTCATGGGTGAGCCTTTACCCACCATGACCTTGAAGAGCATCCTAATTCCAGCTTCAGCACCCTTTCATTCTCCAGTTTGAATAATAAACAATGATAAAATTTCATTGTCTATTTCCATTCTATGTATGTAAAGTTGGAGTCATGAATGCCAACTCTTAGAGTTTTACAGGTGTCACATTACCACTCATACATCTTATGACCAATGATAAGATCTGACTAAGAGGTTTAAAAAGAAAAAAAGTGGCTTGCTGGTGAGGAAAATGTTTATCACACACTCTCTGCTGTATTTTATCTGTGAGTGATGATCATTACGTCATGGAAACAAAACTGTTCCAACTGAAAGTGAATACTCATCAAAAATCATGGCAGAGGGGCTTCCCTGGTGGCGCGGTGGTTGAGAGTCCGCCTGCCGATGCAGGGGACACGGGTTCGTGCCCCAGTCCGGGAAGATCCCACGTGCCGCGGAGCGGCTGGGCCCGTGAGCCATGGCCACTGAGCCTGCACGTCCGGAGCCTGTGCTCCACAACGGGAGAGGCCACAACAGTGAGAGGCTCGCGTACCGCAAAAAAAAAAAAATCATGGCAGAGGTAGCAGAGTAAATGGCACAAATGTAAGGCTAATATGTTATACTTTTTGGTTCTTTCTTTTTAACAATCTATAGTTTAAAGGAAAGAGATAACTTTCAGATGTTTTCAGCAGAATGATCTAAGCTGTACCTACACAGTTACTCTGGATGAGTTCCATTGTCAAACTGCATGCCACAAAGTAAGTTGAAGGAAAACTGACATGGAAATACATCCAAATACAGCCTGCCTCATGTAGAGCACTGTGATATGTGTTAAAGTGAAGCACTACGAAATATGACATAGTAGCAATGGTGCCTTATAAGAACCTACCTGGTTGGGGAGACATATGTAAATGAAATGGTTAAGTGGGAATGCCAGGCATGAATTGCCAGGTGATTGAATCGGATCAATGTTACAGATGGTTTGAGAGATGAGTTCATTTAGGCTGAGAAGTCTCTTGGAAAAAGGAGGATTTGAACTGGACCTTTATGGGGCTGGGGAGGTGGAAATCACATTTGTGGAGGGAAAGGGGAAGTCATTCATTTCAGGGATAACAGTCCTCACTAGATTTCCAGTGCCACCCCTCCCCTCTCGCCACTCACAAACGCATATTTATGAGTGGTTGGTCACTTGGAAAGGTCCTATATCTGTCCTTGTCCTATAGAGCACAGGGCAGTACAGCTGCAATGTGGCCCAGGTCACATTCCGTACGTAACACCAACACTTGACAAATACGTCATAGCACATAATCTATGAACATGTGATTTATAGGGTTATTTTATAAAGCATTTCACATGGAAGGAAAAGAGGAAGGCCCAGGGAACTTGGAATGCGTGCCTTTTACTAGGAGCTAAGCTAGCTGCTTTTCCTTTAGTATCTGAATCAGTCTACACAACAATTCTGAAAGATTGTGATTCCGATTTAGAAAAAGAAAATAGTTCAGAAATGCAAAGTAACTTGTTTGCCTTCACCAGCCAGTAGAGACAAAGTCAGGACTTTTTTTTTTTTTTTGAGATATAATTGTCACATAACATTGTATGAGTTTAAGTTGTACAACATAATGATTTGATATACGTTGTGAAATGATCACCATAATATGTTTAGTTAACATCCACCAAAAGTCAGGATTCATACCAGCTTTGATTCCAGAAAATAGCCTCTTTTCCTACACTATACTCCTTCCCTAGGGATAGAAAAGACATTTTTCTCCCTTCAATTACCAGAAGCATTTCAGTGTTGAAGTTACAGAAAAGAGGGCTTATTAAATTAGTTACAAGGTCAAAGAAAGTATTTGGTAGGCTAAGAGCTGTTGGATCAGGCTCATATTCAACCTTTGATCAGGAAAAGAGGACACTGTACAGTGTGTTCCTTGGAAAGATTACCAAAGTAAATAAAAAGTTTTCTAGCTGCCTCGAGCAATCATGAAAATACTACATATCTATGTGATTACCTAGCAAAGTCGAAGAGCATTTTATTGGGCAAATAAAAAGCCCAGAATTAAGGCAGTGCTAATGACCTTTAAGCCACCTGAAAAACACTGAACGTGATGAAGTACAGCACATTCCCAGTGTCCACAGACATAAGGTCGAGAGTCAAAACTTTTGACAATTTGGCTTACAATGAGCATATTACCAGAATTCCTGGGGAGGAAACACTGATGTTTCCTCAAATAAAAATGGACTGTAATCTAAAAAAAAAAAAAAAGGACTGATTTTTATATTATTGCTTCACATTGCCCAAGAGAAAAATGACTAAGACGTCACCTGACAGTATAGCATATCATAAGCATATACGAAATAGCCATTTAGTAAAACCTGGTTTAACAAAGAAAATGGGTTACTTTCCAAACATGTGTAATTTATTTTAGCATTAGCCCATGACTAATTTCTTGATGATTGCAAGAATATCAAAATTTTAAATATTCTATGATTCTGTGGTAAAAGTAGTTGTATAGGAAAAAATGTTTCCTTAATTTGCAGGTGTATATATCTCCCTCTAGTGTTCAAAGAAACCAAGTGCAATCTTGTGTTTTTCCAGATCTGGTTGTGATTAGTCAAAGGTCAATGTGTGGTAATAAGCCAGCATCATTATTTGTTTTTATGGGAATTGGTCCATATATAGCTCAATATTTTCACAAACAAATACCACATGCATGAATTGTCAACCAAATGTCATAGGATTCTTTTGTATCTAAGATATCTGTTGTAACTCTAACTTTGTACTGCATAACTCTCTGTTAAAGGATTGACAAAGTACGTAATTTTTAAATTTCTAGTTTCCAGAAAGGGAATATGAGAGCCTTGGGGCTTGATCCTTGGACCACCTTTCTTTTTGTTTCTACTTACTCTGTCTTACTTGATTTCATCTAACCTCATGGCTTCAGTTACCGTCTGTCTACGGCTGAACTTCTAATCTGTTCCTTGACCAGAGTTATAGCCAGGGTTGTATAGCTTTCAGTCTCCTCAACATCTCACTTGGACATCTAACAGGCATCTCAAACTTAACATGTTTGAAAACCAAGTTTTTTTATTTTCTTGCACCTTCCAGCATGTGCCCCCAAACCCCGCTTTGCGTTTCAGTTAAAAGTACTACCACCTACCAAGTAGCTCAGACAAAAAACCCTAACAGTCATTTTACCCTATTCTCATTCCTTACATTTAGTCCATCAGCAAGTCCTGTTGGGTTTTTCTCCAAAATATATCCCTGATTTGTCCCCTTCTCTCCATCTCCATTACTTTCCCCAAGTTCAAGCCACTGTTGTTACTTCCCTGACCTACCCCAAGAGGCTCCTAACTGGCCTTCCTGCTTCCACTCCCACTCCATTTCAGTTCATAGTTTCTCCGCCCAATTAAAATAAGATCCTTCCTCACTGTTTTCCTGGCCTTCTTCAGGCCCTTGAATGTGCCGAGTTCATTCTCACATTTGGGCTTGGCCATTTCCTGGGAAACTCATCTTTGAACGGCTGGTTCCTTTTTGTCATTCAAGTCTCAGCTCAGATGTTTCCTCCTCAGCAAGAATTTCCTTGACTGCAGTCTCCCATTACCCTGTTTCATTTTCTTCTTGCATTTTCATCATCTGAAATAAAAATTGATTAATATACTTATTTTTTTTTCTTGCTAGTTTTCTCTTTCTCTTTACTAGAACAAGAGCTGAGGTCTTGGCTGCCCCCTGTCTCTCCCATGCCTAGAACTGTGCCTAGCCCACAGCTGGTGTTCAAGAAATATTTGTTGACTGAGCAAGATGAGGAAGATGTGGATGAGTACAGGTTCACAAAGAGAGAAAGGCATGGGCAGAGAAAAGAACACGGTGTCCTGGACTCTGCTTTAAGTTGTACACTTAATTTTCTCAGCCTCATACCATGCCCCACAATCATAAAAAGCTACCACACTGCCTCAAAAGGAACATGTGTAACTCACAGTCCTTCCTTTCACACATGCTACAGTTTCAAAAGCTGAAGCTAAAATAATGAGTAGTAACAAATAACAACATAAGTCGGAACTCAGCAGCATAAGCTTATATATTTTAAAGGAAAACAAAATATCTTCTCATAAAAGATTCCCATAGGCTCAGCACAAATTTGGGCATACAGTCCTTAAGGAAGCATTTGGTTCGTGTCTAATAAAATAAATTTTAGCAAAACACACCCAAACCATCAAAGAAAATACACGATCATAAATGCAACTGACCTTGACACTCGGGGAACCAAAATATCAACAAGTCAATTTCTGTTCTCCATGTGGTCTTTCATATTTGGTTAACTGAGGTAACCAGTTTCTGTTCCCAGGTGGTTTCTCTTAAAATGGATTTCCATATTTGTAGATTAGTAAGTCAAAAGCATATAGATAACGGTACCCAAACTAAGCCCTGAGTAATTGCATGATGCAGTCTTTTAAGGAGACAGATAGCAGGAGAAGTAAAGTGTCTTTCTATAACTTGAGCAATCCAGTGATCCAACATGTCTAATCAAAAATTCATTTCTGGGACTTCCCTGGTGGCACAGTGGTTGGGAGTCCGCCTGCCGATGCAGGGGACGCGGGTTCGTGCCCCGGTCCGGGAGGATCCCACATGCCGCGGAGCGGCTGGGCCCGTGAGCCATGGCCGCTGGGCCTGCGTGTCTGGAGCCTGTGCTCCGCAACGGGAAAGGCCACAACAGTGAGAGGCCCGCGTACCGCAAAAAAAAAAAAAAAAAAAAATTCATTCCTAATATTTTTTGAAATATATTGATTCTTGTCAGGTTTTTGAGCCTGCCTTAACCTGAGTGGTGAGGACAGGGATTATATCTCAGCCGCAGTATGGTTGGTGACATTACTGACTGCTATGAGAATTGCAATGGGAATTCAACCCCTGGAGCCATATTCCTCTTGCTTGACAGGGATCACAGTAACTGACAAATACAAAAGAACTGTCTTTGCCAATTTTTATAAAATTATTTTTCCTTCCATAATGCTGGCAAGGTGCACTACAGAAGACAAATTTAGAAACAGGATTCTGCAAATGAGAAATTGACCCCAAGGGGAGCTAGAAATGGAGACAATGTAGAAAGTCAGAGTACCCTGCTGCTTGTTTATTTCAATTATGGCTTTTGAGGTTGTGGTGAGCAGAGAGCGGGACAGCAGAATACTGAAGAAGGAAAGTTCGCAGATGGGGAAAGGGTGAATGGCTGACTGTTTCAGGCTCATCTCTGTCTAGACTGTTGCTGTGACTCCTTCTGTTTCTCGCTGGCCTGCTCATATGGACTGGTACCCTTCCTGAAGCAATCCAGTTGGTGCTGGGTTTCTACCAAGAGCCCTAATTTCTTCTAACACCTGGGAGCTGTTGGGACTAGTTCTTTTGGCAGCATGTAGGGCAGTCACTAAACCAATCACCGCTTTATATCTCCTGGTTATTGCCAGTGGTGTGAGCCCTTAAAGGTCATTTTTTTGCTTCTCGGAGTCTTACTTTCTAGGTGCTTTTTGCTTCTCTTTGGTTGACTCAACCTTCCAGCACTCTGCTGGCTTTCAGATCTTTTCACTGTGCCCTGGGGCTGTGAAAGCACTCTACCTCTTCCCCTCAGTCTCTGAACCTTACCCCTAGCTCCAGGTTTTGACTGAAGTTTGTCTCTCCCTGAAGGGTCTGTTTCTATGTGGGATTTTCAATTCTTCCACATTCCAAGTTCAGGAGATGGGGTCTTCAGCATTTATTCTCTGTTTTCTAGTAAAAAATTCTTACTAATTTTAGGCTCATAGCATCTTCTCTCCTTTTCTCCTGCTTCATTCATTGAGGACTTTAGCCCATGGCTGTCCTCTCCACTCCACTACTTCAGCATACACGGGAACAGCCATAGCCTTAGCAACTTAGTTCCTTGAATTTCCATGGGCAAAGTCCTTTACTTTAGTCACCCATGTCCACAGCTAGTTGTGTGCCTTGTCAACATCTGGAATTGCTCCACTTCTGAAATCACAGAGTCAATACGCTCACTCTTATCCTTTCTGCTTTAATAGTTAGAGCCTCCACGAAGACCCCACCCACCCCATTCAACAGCCCTTTCTTCCTCTACTGATTTTAGGTTCTAAGATTCTTTATTTCAATTTCACTCCTACCAGATGCCCCATTCTCTTGCTCTGTTGTTGTTGGAGGTCATCGAGAGGATGTGACTGCTGGTGGATCCACAGGGTGGACCCGGGCAATCAGAGGCTCCCCATTCCCTCCCCGGTCCTTGGAGTATACACTCCTCTGTTCTCACAGTGGGAGCTGTTTCCAGAGAGACAGCCTTATAGAGCAATGTGTTGTTGAGACCATCTGGACCATATATGTGACTGAACTCCATTAATGCCTCCATATAAACTTTGAAGATTCTGGCAGGTGGGTGCAGAGATGTATGCATCTTGCAGGTACCCAAGACAAGTCTTGTAAGTAAGTTCCCTGGCTTATTAAACCTGGCACCTGCCAATCTGAAGTGGTCTGTCTGCCTCTTTCTCTAGTCTATCTGTGAGCCACCAGTTATCCTGCTGTCATACCGGCCTGGGGAATGTGCTGTGTGTTGGTCTTCTCTGAACCTGAGCCTGGTCTGTTGAACATGTTTGGAGTGTAGATTTCTGTCACCACTAATTCAGAGGCTTCAACTTCATCTAGGCCTTTCCTAAATTTCCTTGATCACTTCTGTTCTCTCTCCTTTTCTGCCAAGTAGTCATTTCAAAACTTCTTGGTTCTGCTCAAATTTTCCTTTAACCCCTGACTCCTACCTTCCCTCTAGTTCTTAGTAGGTGATTTCGCTTTCTACATCACAGAGAAAATGATACTCAATTTTTGGAAATGCCCCCAACTACACACCAGCAAACTTCTCAACACCCACATCTCCATGCATCTTTCTTCCTCCTTTTGTGAGTGTCCCTACAGGGTGTCTCTTCATCTGGAAGTAATCCTATCTCCTTTTAACTTTTCCCTTCATCTTTATCCTCCCCCTTACTATTTGCATGTAAACATAAGCAAAACTCTCTTGTTTGAAAAATAAGGTCTTTGTATCCATGACTCCCCTCAATCCCCACTCCATCCCTCTTGTCCATAACCCATACTTTTGAAGATTTGCCTACACTGGCAGTCTCCCTCCCTTCATTCTCCAGCCTCTGGTATCTGGGCCCACATCCTCCTACCTCATTGTACTGAAATCCCTTTGCCACGTTCACCAGTGACTTCCTTATTGCTCTATCCAATGGATACTTTTGAATCTCAGTTCCGAAGCATTTGACCGTGTTGACCAAATTCTCCTTCTTGAAATATTCTTTTCTTTGGTTTCCATGGGTCTATACTCTCAGTTCCCAATTGTCTCTGGCCACTTTTCAGTTCTCCTTCCAGGGTTCCCTTCTGTCTAACTTTCAAATATTGTTTGTTTTTTATACTAGATTCTCTTCTTGTTCTACATACTCCCTGAGCCATCTCATCTATGCTTATGGATTGTATGTCACTTATATGTTAGTGAGTCTCAAATCTATGTCCTTAGCTCAGAATTTATCTTCTGAGCTTTGACTGCTATGTACAATACCTACTGGCCATATATGCACTTACATGTGTTGTAGTTATCTCACAGTCGCCATGTCCCACACTCATTGCTTTCTCTTTAAAGCCCACTCCTCTTCCTCTTTTCTCTATCTCATCATTCATACAGGTATCCAAAGCAGTAAAATGATCCCCAACCTTATTTCTCCATTTTAAACATCCACATTCTAGTGGAACCACCTCCTAAATATCTCTTGAATCTCTATTACCTCCATCACTACCCCAGTTCCAGCCACCATCATCTCTTGCGGAACTCTCATAATAGTCCCATGGTTAAGACTTTCACTGCAGGGGGCGCGGGTTTGATCCCTGGTCAGGGAACTAAGATCCTGCATGCCATACGGCGTGGCCAAAAAAAAAAGAAAGAAAGAAGAAAAGAAACTTCTCAGTAATTAAGTTTATATAACAAATATTTCTGTCAAATCATTGTTTAATAAAGCATCATTAAAAAAATGAAATATCCTGTCATTCTTCCTCTTCCTCCTCATGATTTGGCTTTAGTTTTCCTCTTTTAAAAAAAGAATTAAAATTTTTTTAATTGTAAAATATACATAACATAAAGTTTACAGTTTTAACCATGTTTAAGTGTACAGTTCAGTGGCATTAAGTACATTCACACTGTTGGGCACCTACCACTGCCATTCATCTTTGGAATTTTTTCACCTTGCAAAAACTGAAACTCTGTACCCTTTGAAAAATAATATCTCATTCCTCCCTACCCACAACCCCTGACAACCACCGTTCTGTTTATATGAATTTGACTATGTACCTCATGTGAGTAGAGTCATACAGTATTTGTTCCTCTGTGACTAATTTTAGTTAGCATAATGCCTTTATGGTTCATCCATGGTGCAGCGTGTGTCAGAACTTCCTTTCTTTTTAAGGCTGAATAATATTCCCATTGTACCCATCAGTAATGAACTGGTTAAGAAATTGTGGAGAATCTGCCGTGGAACACTGTCCAGTGTCAAAAAGAATGAGCGCACGATATGGATCCATCTCTGAGATATACTGTGAATAGGAAAAGCACATTACGGAATAGATTGTGTAGTATGCAAACATTTATATAAACAAGATAGCTATATATGTCTATTTATGTGTGGAAATTTCTAGAGTCTACCAAAGAAAGTAGTAACACTGGTTGTCTCTGAGGAGGTGAAAAATGGATCAGGTGTGGGAGACTTATTTCTTGTAAAATTTTGTTCTATTTTGAGCGTTTTTCATACGCCTATATAACTTTAAAAAATAAATAAATACCAGTAGGCACACTATGAAAGAAATTCCCATTGTATTACCATATTTTATTCATCCCTTCATCCTTAGGTGGGTGCTTGGGTTTCTTCTAGCTTTTGGTTGTTGCACATAATGCTGCTATAAACATGGATGTACAAATATGTTTGTGTTCCTTCCTTCAGTTCTTTTGGGCAAATACCAGCAATAGAATTGCTGGATCATATGGTAATTCTATTTTTAAGTTTTTAAGGAACTGCAATATTGTTTTCCATAAGGGCTGCACCATTTTGCATTCCTATCAGTAGTGTATGAGGGCTCCAATTTTTCCATGTCCTCATCAACACTTTTTATTGCTTCTCTTTTTAATAATAACCACTCTCGTGGATGTGAAATGGTATCATGTGGTTTTGATTTGCATATCCCTGATGATTAGTGATGTAGAGCATCTTTTCATATGCTCATAGGCCATTTGTATATCTTTTTTGGGAAAATGTCTTATTGAGTCCTTTTGCCATTTTTAAAAATGAGATTGTTTGTTACTGTTGAGTTTTAGGAAGTCTCGATATATCCTGGATATTAATCCCTATCAGATATGTAATTTGCAAAACACTTGCTCCCATTCTGTGGGCTACCTTTTCACTGTTCTTTGATGAACAAAGGTTTTTAATTTTGATGAAGTCCAATTTGTCTATTTTTTCTTTTGTTGCTTATGCAATTGGTGTCATATCCAAGAAATCATTGCCAAATCCAATGTTACGAAGCTTTTCCCTTATGTTTTCTTCTAAAAGTTTCATAGTTTTAGCTCTTACGTTTAGGACTTAATCCATTTTTAGTTAATTTTTGTATATGGTGTTAGGCCAATTTCATTCTTTTACATGTGGATCTCCAGTTTTCCCAGCTCCATTTGTTGAAAAGACAGTTTTTAATTCTGCAGCTTTGTATTAAGTTTTGATATCAGGAATTGTGAATCCTTCAACTTTGTTCTTTTTCAAGAGTGTTTTGCATCTTCTAGGTCCCTTGAAATTCCCTGTGAATTTTAGGATGGGCTCTTATAATTTCTGAACAAAACACTTTTCAGTGGAGATCATTTTCCCTTTAAGTCTAAACTCCATACCATTGTTACCGAGTCCAAGCTCATACTGCTCGCAGAACAACAGGCCAATAAATAGAGAGACAAGTTGTTGGGGCAAGGAATAGTGACTTTATTTGGAAAGCCAGCAGACTGAGAAGATGGTGGACTAGTGTCCCAAAGAACGGTCTTACCTAACTTAGAATTCAGGCTTCTTTTATAGTAAAAGGGGAGGGGGTGTAGTTGGTTGTTGCCGACTTCTTGGTGTTGGAATCCTTTGTTCTTGCAGCTGTCCAGGTAGGTCAGGTCATGCTGTTCCTGTAAACCTCTGACAAGACAAATGTTATTCTCTGCTCTTCAACTTTTTCTCTCTCTATGAATGGAAAAGTGTTATACCTTTAAAGGTCAGAGCCTTGAGAATGGGCTGTCCTGTATATTTCAGGCCCTAGGCAACATTCTTAACTTGTAGTGAAAACAATAGAATACTAAGGTTAAAGTAAAAGAAACAGATCCAAAATGGAGTCAGATTTGTTCTTCCCTATTACACCATGTTTTAAAGGGTCCTTTAAGATATAGCACCTGCATGTCACCTCAGCTTCATCTCTAGATTTTCTTTAACTCCCTTTACGTAAATCAACTCTTCAAACTTTCAGAACTACTTTTAATCCTTGCATCAGCCATCCATTCTTGTCTAGGGCCTTTATATATATAATCTGCTTGCTTTCAACATTGTCCAGCCATGTCTTCTTCCTTCAGATCTCACATCACTTCCACATTTTCCAGGAGAAATTAAGTTCCTGCTTTGTGTTCTTCCTGAGGATCCTCCTTCCCATGTTGCCTGCACCGCATTTTAACTGCTTATTTGAATACTCTCTTAGCCGGTGCTGAAGGGATGGCATCTTGGTCAGGTTTGTATGCCTAGCCCTTAGCACAGCACCCTTCATGCAGTAGACCATCCGGGAATGTTGGTTTAAATGAATTCTTGAAGTTTCTTTTTCCGGTATTCTTCTAAAGGATAGTTTTCTAGTGTGTGGGAAAAGTCAAGAAAAGAACGTGAGTTGGAAACCCACGGAAAATAGAAGAAAGGTGCTTACTGGTTCCAAGCTCTGCATGCTTTGTTCTCCTAATTCCACTTGCCCCCATAAGCTGTGAAATCTGCAATCATTTCATTCCACTAGTCCTCTGAGACCTCCTAGGCACAGATAAAGTTAAATAGGAAAATAGGAGTTAAGGCAGGGACCCGCAGCACCCAGCTAAGTTAGGAGGGTGCAAAAGTGACCGGTCAGTAATCCAAGGGTATTTACTCCTCGAGGCAGAAGGAAGAGCACCCACCGCCTTCAGCTATTTACTCGCCCGCTGCTAACGCACCACGCGGGCTCAGGCGCCACCCAGCGCCCTGGAAAGTGCCTCCCGCGGGAGTGCACTGCCAGTTCCCGGGCGCTGTCCCAGGAGCAACAGATGACCGGAAATGGAACCTGCGCGGGCCTGTTGCTTAGCAACGAACGCAGCCGGGAAGCTAGACAGCCCCGGCGCTGAGGGAGCATAGACTGCCTTGTCCCCAGGCGCCGCATCTCTCGTCCGAGCAGTTCCTCGGGGCTCCGGGCAGGAGCGATCCAGGGGCCACCGGGTGCCACCAGCGCGTCCTCACAGCCATGAGCAGCCGGCAGGTGAGAGGTTGGCTCCTCGCCAGGCTCGTCCGGCTGCGAAACTTCCCTTGTATTTCAAAAGTGATGGAAGCCTAGGTCTTCCGGACTCCGCAGTTGTGGCCTCGCGGGGTATAGCTTCTTTCATCCCACTTATGATCTGGGATACTGAGCGTTTTCGGTGAAAACTTTTGTATGTTCTCTTCCCAACCGTTCGTACTTGGTGTTGTCATAACAACCAAACACAGTGGAGCAGAGCGCCTGCAGTTTAAATTACAGCCCTAGAGTGTCCCCAGTGTGCTAACGGTGGCTGTGTTTGTCTGGGGGGAAGCTCGGTGGGGAGTTGCCTTGGATTTGGGCTCTAGGGTTGGAATATAAGCCCCTTCCTAGCGGTGCGACTTTGGGCAAATCACTTGGTTTTTCTAAACCTTCTCTCTCTTTTATGCAAAGGGGAGGAATCAGAACAAATTTTCCTCCTTTCTAAGGTTATTACAAAGTTCAAACAAGATGCCATGCCATACCATACCACACATGAAAGGGTTTGGTAAGTGGCGAGTGGAATTTCTTCTTAGGAAAACATCCCCATGGCATGTAACAAAAGATGCATATGAAACCGTGGGGAATCATCATTAGTCAAATCCATTTCACTGGCCTCCACTAATCAAGTTTGCTTTTAATTGTTGCTACAAAAGACTTGCAGGTCCTCCACTCCACATGGAGCCTAAACAATAAGATGTTTGCCGGAGTTGTTTTGCAGGAGCTTGGAGTCAGCTGTGTCTCTGGGGCTGAGCTAGTTAAGGTTGCATAGGCTCCCTGACCCTCCAACTGGGCATATGCAAGTATGGCTTGGTGACCTTTTGGCATCAGAGGGCTGGAAACCACCCTCAGATCCTGTTAAGCGCCTGCATTTTTGAAACTAGAGGCCTGTAGCTTAGTTACACCTGAGCAGAGGGGTGATTACCACGCCTACCACACCTTTTTCCAATCACCTTTCCCCACGCTCCCCACGCTCCCCACGCTTCTCACGCTCCCTACGCCTCAGACGGCCTTGCTGCGTTACTCCTTATCCCATAAGTACCCCAGCCCCTTGGCTTCCGGGAGCCAGATTTGAGATTTGTTCGTCTGTCTTCGCCTTGGCTGCCTTGTGAGTAAGCCCTGTCTTCGCTGCAAACCTCGGATGTCTCAGCGTTTTGGCTTGCTGTTTTTCTGACAAAGGGAACCGGTAACATATGTTGCAGTAGATACTTTTTAGAACTCTTTATTGAATTTAAGGGTAACTGTAAACAAAAGGAATGAACAGTGGTCAACCTTTTAAATGCCAGAACAGAATGGGAAGACGTTAAGTGTGGGCATTATTCTGGGCTAGCTAGAAAACAACTCTAACTCTCTAGATTTGTATGGAAAAGGCCCCCTAAGCATCCTGGTACTGAATGGAAAACAGTTGCTTTTAAGCCCGTAGATTTTGCTTAGCTTCTTGGTTTGACACTAAACTATAATCTTTTCTTTTTCAAGCTTCATAATTTCTTTGGTAGTGTTAGAGTTTACTGTGGGAAGAAGATTAAAAGTAACACTGAGTTGTAGATTACTAACTGAAAATGTCAAAACCCTAATTCATTAATTAATCAAAAATAACTTATTTTCTTGATGCCCACATCAGTCTTTGACCTGCTTTTGAATCATGTGCTGTGGTGTTGAAATTTAAAATATGCCTTTACCATATTTGCAGTGGTATTTCTGAATAGCTGTTGTTTCACAAAGCCCAAACTGACCAATTTATAACTGAAAAGCATCCACTAAAAACCTATCGGCAGTCAAGTTTTAAGTTTCACTTTATCTTAATAAAAGTGATGTTTGGAAATTACACGCCCCCACCCCAAAGGAACCTCTGTTACTAAAAAGGCAGTGGGATCTTGAAAGAATGGGCATGAGCCCATCTAGGACTATTTACATTTTCTACATACTATTTTTAAACAGTAGAGGTCTCTCTCTGGCTGCTTTTGTTGACTTGTACTTTTAAAACTCTTGATACTTTCATTTATGCTAATTTTGAGTGTAGTTTTCCTTTTGAAAGGGTGAAAGTTTTTATATTTTAACCTGAAACAAACAGAATGGATTAAACTTTTGGAAATAACATTTTGATGTGACATTTACTTACGTGTTCATTTAGTTTGAAAAAGTAAGCAGGTGGTAAAATCATATTTGCTGAAGGAGATTTTAATATATTCATCTCAATAGTGGAAGGTTTAGAGTGACATGGCATTTTTCAGGAATAGCAATTTGAACTCTTAAATTAGGTATTTAAAAGAAAAATCTCTTGGAACTGCTTCTTTCATTTTTAAAATTAGTTAAAACATAAGGCTTTTTGAGTTTCAGTTGAAGAACTTTCAGAGGTTTAAAAATACAGATATCCAAAGAGCATGAAGCTCCTCACAAAATCCACTACAGATTGTGGGCAGAGAAGAGGGAAAAGCTGTCAGCTTATCTCTACCTTAGCGCATTTTCTAGTTGTTAAATTAAGTAGTTTTGCATTTATATGATGCTCATTCTGTTTTCCTTCATCCTGTCTCCTTGATGTTATTGCTTAAAAAGGAGATCAGAGTGAAAACAGTTGGGTATGAGGCCAACAGCATGGTGATAATTTTAACAACCATAACTCAAAACATATGATGACTATATTTAAATCAACCCTATTAAATTTTGAGAGTTGGTTGTTGATTTAATCAGACAACTTCAGGATTATTGTTGATTTTAACCAGATACATTCATAGATTCTGGTCATTTTATCAGAACAGTTAAATTTGGATTATACCAGGTTTCAAATATCCCTTCTGATAGACAAGTAGTTGAAAATCAGTGAAATAAAAACTAAGTGCCAAGCCAGAGTATTCAAGGAAGACCTTGACTCTTTAGCAATTTTAATTCTGGTAATGTAAAATTATATTAGTCAGGATCCCAACAGAAAACAGATGGCATGCTTAAAAGGATTAAATTGAAGAAAACTTATGAAAAGACCATTTGGAGAGGTGTGGGCAAGGTTAAGAGAAGAAACCAACAGGGATGAGGATGCACCTAAGGATTAATAACAGGAAGTCGCTGCCATTCCTAGGCCTGATGGGTCAAGGAAATTGAACCCCGTTCTCAGAACTTGGTGAGAGCTGGAGGCTTGGAATGGTAGCTTCCTGACGGGAGCTGAGCTCTGGAAGAATTTAGCCACTATCAGAACTATGGGAAACAGGGAGACTACGAGAGAAATATCCAAAACTCTCTCCCTTCATCCTGTCTAGTCTCCTACAGGTGCCTCTCATTGCTTAATCCCCAGCAGAAGCCAGAGGGCTGGGAGGCCAGGTGCTGCCTGTCTACAGAAGTCAGCCTTCTAGGCACAGAGCAGGAAGGAAAACATGGAGACTGGATTGCGGCAAACAAAGAATAACCATCACAGAAATTATTATATGTAGATG
Organism: Neophocaena asiaeorientalis asiaeorientalis; assembly: GCF_003031525.2. Lineage (NCBI taxonomy): Eukaryota > Metazoa > Chordata > Mammalia > Artiodactyla > Phocoenidae > Neophocaena > Neophocaena asiaeorientalis. Next base: position 737,323 of record NW_020185317.1, read on the forward strand.
CAGCCTTCATGGACATTTCCCTGTTTACAAATTAGTTGGGATTAAAAGTTGGTAAGTCAGTTGTTCAGATCCTGTAATGCATTTTTCACTCAAAATTCTTTATACCTAAGAATAAGTCTAACAAAAGATGTGTACAGGGCTTCCCTGGTGGCGCAGTGGTTGAGAGTCCGCCTGCCAATGCAGGGGACACGGATTCGTGCCCTGGTCCGGGAAGATCCCACGTGCCGCGGAGCGGCTAGGCCCGTGAGCCATGGCCGCTGAGCCTGCGTGTCCGGAGCCTGTGCTCCGCAATGGGGGAGGCCACAACAGTGAGAGGCCCGCGTACTGCAAAAAAAATAAATAAATAAAAGATGTGTACACCCTTATGAAGAATATTACAAAAAGTTTTTGAAGGATACGCTCCAAGGATGTGAATAAAGAAATATATTGTATTCATGAAGAAGTCAATATCATAACAATATCAATTTCCTCCAGATTATTCTAGGCATTCAGTGTGTTTCTGTCAAAATCCCCCAAAGTTTCATGCAATGTGGATCCTAAAATTCACGTGGTAGAGAAAAGGTCAAGATTGCACATAATAATTTTTAAGAATACTAAGGTGGAGAGAATTGCCTTACAGATTTCAAGACCTATTGTGAAGTCATAGTAATTTAGACAATGTCATACAATTTGTTTACAGATAGACAAATATACCAATGGAATTAAAGGGACAAAAGAGATATTTACATACTCACATGTGTAATATATGTGTATTATATACACACTGTATAGTATATATGTGTGTGTGAAATAAAATTGTGTGTATACTAAAACATATGACCAAAGATGTTTATTGGAACATCTTTTGTAAGAGAGGAACATTGGAAATAAGCTAAATGTTAATTTACAGGAGAATGGAATGGATGAATCACATCATATTCATACATTAGAGTACTATACAGCTGTGAAAATCAGGAAAGTATCAACGTGGGAAGTGAGAAAACCATCTTGCTTGCATGCTGAAGAGTTTGAAAGAAAGTCTCCTATGATGTAAGGGAAACTTTCTGGAAAGCTGCCCTTAGGGATGCAACCCTGCTGGAGGGTGTCTGTCACTGGGTCAGCCACACACCACAGGCTGGGAAGGTGCCCACAGGCAAGGATGCTGACTGCTGGCAGCCACACCATGGAAGCAATGACAAAAAGCCCTGGAACCAGGAAGAGAGTCCCTTCCTCTCACAGTGTTGTTTTGACACCCTTTATAATATTAATGCTGGTTGGCAAAGGAGAAATGTTATAGAGTCCTGCCCAATCACAAAGGGGGCAAAAAGGGTAGACTTGGAGCTGAGAGGTAATAAATTGACAATTGGCAAAAAGCACGATTTATAATCTGCTTTATAGAACAAAGCATTATTGTCAACAGTGCTTCCTCTTACCTAGGTGGAATTCCTACCATGGGATCATCCTCTACTCAAAGGAAGTATCAGCACTTTTCCCTGAAAGTTGCTGCTAAAAAGTATATGTTACTTACAGTGACTTGAGGATGCATTAACCTGAATACATTGTCACCTTAGGAAGTGGAGCATTCTGGAAAAAAAATGAAGTTTTAGCCATGGAGAAAGGAGGTGGGGGCTAAGTGAATGGCACTCGTTAGATAAATTCCTAGAAGAAGATATGGCCAATTCCCCACTGAACTGTCTTGGCACTCTTGTCAAAAATTGATCACCCATAAATGTATGGGTTTATTTCTGAACTCCCAATTCTGTTTCTTTGATCTATAGATCTATATGTTTATCCTTACACAGTCTTCATTACTGTAGTTTTGTAGTAAGTCATGAAATCTGAAAGTGTGAGTCTGACAACTTTGTTCTTTTTCAAGATCTTCTGGCTATTCTGGGTCCATTACGTTTCCATGTGAATTTTATGATCATCTTGTTAATTTCTACAACTAAGCATCTGGGATTTTGAGAGAGGGTGTGTTGAATCTGTAGGTTATTTTGAGGGGAGAGTATTGCATTTTAACAATATTAGTCTTCCAATCCATGAGCATGGGGTGTCTTTCCATTTATTAAGATCTTCTTTAATTTCTTTCAATAATGTTTTATAGCTTTCTTTGTACAAGTCTTGCACGTCTTTTTGTTAAATTTATTCCTAAGTATTTTATCCTTTCTGATGCTATTGTAAATTTCTTAATTTCAGTTTTGGATTGTTCATTGTTAGCATCTAGAAACACAATTTTTGTGTATTAATCTTGAATCCTGCGACCTTGCTGAGCTCTTTCATTAGCTCTAATCTTTTGTGGATGCCTTATGGTTTTCTGTACACAACATCATGCTATCCATAAAGTATGTTTTAGAATATTTTGGATGATATGTGCTTTACTTTATATTAGACATTCTGTAACACTTGGTTCAATGAGTCAATTTTAGCATTAGCAGAGTAAACAGTGTTGGGTTGGGTTTTTTGTTTTTTTTTTTTGTATTTTTCCATGCAGGATAAAGCACCCAGCAAAGAAAAATCCAAGATACCAGTCAGATTTTTACCACAGTTGTCTACGGTAATTTACCAAATATCTCATATTTTATTGCTTTTGTAATAATGTTGTTAACTAGTTTTCAAACTTGCAAATAAGATACTGAATTTTTTTTTGTTTTTATTTTTTTTGGCTGCATTGGGTCTTTGTTGCTGTGCACAGGCTTTCTCTAGTTGCGGCGAGTGGGGGCTACTCTTCGTTGTGGTGAGTGCTTCTCACTGCAGTGGCTTCTCTTGTTGCGGAGCACGGGCTCTAGGCACACGGGCTTCAGTAGTTGTGGCTTGCAGGCTCTAGAGCGCAGGCTCAGTATTTATGGCACATGGGCTTATTTGCTCCGTGGCATGTGGGATCTTCCCGGACCAGGGCTCGAACACGTGTCCCCTGCATTGGCAGGCGGATTCTTAACTGCTGAGCCACCAGGGAAGCCCAAGATACTGAATTTTTTATTATAAATTTCTGTGCTCCATTTCTTTTCCGATGGAGAACATCTATGAGGTATATATCTTAGGAAAAATAACTGTCTTAATAAAGGAGCTGTAAGCTATAATTACCTAGTATGTGCAGGATATTTGAGTATTATGAATAAAAGAATTCTGAGGATGACCTAGCAGAAGTAGTGTTGGAGTTAGGAAGCAAGGACTTAGATTACAGATTTTTCACTAATGGCTCTGTGACTATTACAGAATCACTTACCTCTTGGAGCCCCAGTTTCTGAGTTTGAAATGAGAACAGTTGATTTGATCTCTGAAGAGATGTCTCTTCTAGCACTTTTAGCTACAGGAGATTTCTTAGATCTTGGCATCCTTTTTCATGATTTTGATGTTAAATTAGCATTGTCCTGTGGAAGAGGTAGTTAATAGACATTTTCAGTTGATCAAGTGCTGGACAAATTAGATATTACTGCAATAAAGTTTACTGTCAAATAATTACGTTGAGTTTAATATTGTTGAGTTATACTCTTGTGATTCCTGGAAGTTGATTTTAAATGGAGGTTCAATGCAAACATTATTTGTTTTGAAACATTTTAAAAGCTCAGAATGAACTATGAAATGGAATCTGAATGGCTTCATACAGAGTAGATTTCTAGTAATTTGAAATTAAGGATTCTTTCAGATTAAAAAAACACTCCAATGAAAATGTTCAGGTGAATGCTCTTAAACATTTCAAAGTACACGTTTTCATTGTGAACCTATTTTATCGATAATGCCAAGATTATCACACCGTGTTCTATGAAATGAGATCATAGCATCTTTTTTAGTTCTGCAAATATCTGTCTTAGGTGTTCTGTGTTAAGAGCCAAAGATATGAAATGGAATAGACATTTAATTTTCTCTTTAAAAATTAAAAAAATTTTAAATTTAATAAAATTGCCACTAGTTAAAAAAATTAGTGTATAGGTTTAGCAATAAATATTATTAGTATATAGGTTTAGAAATAACAACTAAATTTAAATTTACTTACTGAATAGATATTCAGTGGCTGAGATGAATAATCCTTCCTAGCCCATGAGGCAAATAATTGTTTAAAATGCTTATTTGGCTGATTTAAACCTTATACTGTGCTCGTATTTGACTTTGTCTTGCAATCTTTCTTTCGTATCATTTGAGTTTTATGTCTTTTAAGATAAATAATATTTGAAAGAAATTTTTAACATTCCATTAATTAAAACAAAAATTCATTTGAACGTTAAGGTTTGCATTTGGATAATATTTTCCGGCAGTAATTAAGATTTGGGGGGGGAAGGGTAATAATTGCATTTATTTACATTTTTGGTAAAACACTGGTGTGTTCTTCAGTAACGGGCATTGTAAATGTTTGGAAAAACAAATGGCAGAATTGGAGCCTTCAGGCCATTTTTAGTGACACACAGTTTTGTTTTGTTTTTTTTCAGGGGGAGGGTTGCGGAAAACACTGAAGTTACCTACAGTTTTTTTGTTTGTTTGTTTTTGTTTTTGTTTTTTAGTCAGTTCTGCCCTCATAGCTTCCATGGAAATAGACTCTTTCACTAAATGAAGAAAGGTGCTATGAGTGCGGGTTGGGTAGTGCGGGCTGCTCTGACTACCCCAGGTCATAAAGGAGCAGACCGCTTGCTTCGTAGTCTCTGGCAGAGCACCCACTTTTTTCCAAAGTCAGCTTCTAGTATTACGTGGTGCACACATCCAGCGTTTTTAAACATACTTTGTGATGACCCATGGTTTGGAGTTCTCACAACTGGCAGAAATTGAGATTGGCATTTAAAAAGTGGTGGATTTGGGTCCCAGAAATTAGATGAAAAAAATAACCCCCAGGCATCTAAGCCCACGTGAGTATGTGAACATATAAGCCCTTTCTACCTGGAAGGCCTAGAATGATTTTCATTACAGACCTTCGTGTTCCCAGAGGTGATCCTTGTTAAAACCAAGGATGACCCAGCACTGGTGGCTGCCAGCCTCTCAGAGCTGGTGACCTGACTCTCACCCTGCATACCTCACTCATAGCCCTCCCACGAATCTGAAATCCTTTATGGAGAAAGATGAGAATGGAAGAATGAAAGGGGAGATGGAAGGATGGAAGACCACTGATTTTTAAGTGTTTTAGATGTTTTCCTGTGAAAGAAGAACCTGAAAATAGGACACGTGTAGAGTTGGAGAGGTGAGCCCAGGAAGCGGGAGTAAAGGATCTGGGAGAGTAAAACTAGGAAGGAGGAGAAGCCAGTACGGGGCAGCTGAATGATCCTGCCCGACCTTCTGAATGCTTCCTGGAATCATCTGCCTGATGATCAGGGTGGTAGCATTTATCCATCAGCTCTCATCCTATCTCCTGAGGATGTTAACTTCCACCTATTTCTGGCTGCTCACGTGTGAGTGCAGAATGGGCTACCCCGAGGGTCCCATGCTGTGGCATCAAAGAAGCCACACAGGACAAAACAAAAGACAGTTTCTTGAGTGGAAACCCTGTCATTCCTACCCGAATTGAAGCCAGCACAGAACTGTTCACTGCAGCCACATCTGGAATCAAGAGGTGAGGCCAAGAGGATGTGAAAGGAAGTGAAACGAGTTTTCTGATAGAAAAGTCAATGGAATTCTTAGTCCAGCCTCACAGAAGTTCCAAAGCAGAGGGAAGGAGTGCATATGTCTGTCATCATCTGAAGGGAGAAAACAGACTAAAATGGAATTGCTAATCAGCATTAAAAATATGTAGATGTTACTTTAAAATCCACCCCTCTGGTTTTATTGAAGATCAGCATTACTTAGCTAGATGGTGTTCTGACTTATGTGTGGCTGCTGTTTGTGATTAGCCAAGGGCCACTATTTATAAACTCTTCGTATATATATAAATACATATATATATATATATATATATATATATATATATATGAAGGGTATAGAGGAAACTTCCAGGCCCTCACCACCCTTCTCCACCCAGGGTGCTGATGAGACTGGGGGTGGTAGCTCAGCATGCAGAATGGGTGCTGTAGAGATCCTAAGAAGTCAGGTGTGTGGGAATCAGTGTCGAAGGCTTGGGTTAAGCAAGGTGTTTTGTACATTTGTAGTAGCTCCATTACAGTAGACCTCATTTGAGTTGCCTCTGTATGACGGTATGAGAATTTTAGGGCACTTGGACCATATGTCCCTTTCCTTCTATCATCTACAGATGCATTCTTTTTTTTTTTTTTTTTTTTGGGACTTATTAGGCCTTTGCCACATCCTTATTCTCCCTAAAGGGAAGCCTTCCACTCTGAGAACACCTACTGCACTTTTAGCTTGAAAACGTTGTGCTCATGTCCCCCTTTGTACCCTGTGGTCCATTGGGGATTAAAGAAAACAGAGCCGTTTGTGGTACAGCACTGTATATGTATGAAACAGTTACCTAATTTGGTGTTTGTACTTTGGGAAGTATTGTCTGAAGTTCATTGCAATTTTCTTTCCCTTTACTCTTCTTCCCTTCCCATTTTATTGAGATATAATTGACATCCAACCCTGTAAATCTAAAGTGTCCAACATAATGATTTGACTTAACACACATCATGATTACTACAGTAGGTTTAGTGAACGTTATTGTCTCATATAGATACAACATTAAAGAAATAGAAAAAATATTTTTGGGCTGAGAACTCCACAACTTTCCTATAATAAACATAGAGCAGTGTGAATTATATTTATTATGTTGTACATTACATCCCTAATACTTATTTACCTTATAACTGGAAGTTTGTACCTTTAGACTACCTGCCCCCAGATTCTGATAAGCTCAAATCTGATCTCTTTTTCTATTGTAAAGTACAATTGACCTATTTAATACAGCACTGTTAGTTCCTGGTGCATAATACGGTGATTCGATATTTCTATACATTTCAAACTGATCACAAGTCAGTTACCGTCTGTTACAATATAAAGATGTTACATAATTATTGACTATATTCCCCTCACTGTACATTTTATATCTGTGACTCGTATTTTGCAACTGGAAGTTTGTACCTCTTAATCTCCCTCACCCGTTTCTCTCATCCTTGCACCCCACCTCCCCTCTGGCAACCACCTATTTGTGTACAATGACTATTTCTGTTTTGTCATGTTTGTTCATTTACTTTTTAGACTCCACAAATAAGTGAAATCATATGGTATTTGTCTTTTCCTGTCTGACTTATTTCACTTAGCTTAATGCCCTGTAGGTCCATTTATGTTGTCACAAATGGCAAGAGTTCGTGCTTTTTACAGCTGAGTAATATTCCATTGTATTTATATATACCACATTTTCTTTATCCATGTATCTATTGATGGGCACGTGGAATGCTTCCATATCTTGGCTATTGTAAATAATGCTGCAGTGAACATAGGGGTGCATATATTTTCAAATTAGTGTTTTCATTTTCTTTGGCTAAATACGCAGGAGTGGAATTGTTAAATTGTATGATAGTTCTATTCTTAATTTTTTGAGGAATCGCCATACTGTTCTCCATAGTGGCTGTACCAATTTACATTCCCACCAGCATTGCACCAGGGCTCCCTTTTCTCCACACCCTCACCAACACTTGCTATTCCCCCACCCCAGTTTTAATGAGATATAATTGACATACAGTACTGTATAAGTTTAAGATGTACAGCATAATGATTTGACATACATACATCATGAAATGATTACCACAATAGGTTTAGTGAATATTCATCATCTCATATAGATACATTAAAGAAACAGGAGAAAATTTTTTTCTTTGTGAGTTTTGTCCTCTTTGACAGTGGCCATTCTGACAGGTGTGAGGTGACCTCATTGTGGTTTTGATGTGCATTTCTCTAATGATTAGTGATGTTCAGCATCTTTTCATGTGCCTGTTGGCCATCTGTATGTCATCTTTGGAAAAATGTTTATTCAGGTCCTCTGCCCATTTTAAAAGTTGGGTTATTTGTTTTCTTAACATTGAGTTTTGTGAGTTCCTTGTATATTTTGAGTATTAACCCCTTATTGGATATGTCCTTTGAAAACATCTTCTCCCATTCAGTAGGTGGTTTTTCATTTGCTGATAGTTTCCTTTGCCTTGCAAAAGCTTCTTAGTTTGATGTAGCCCCATTTATTTATTTTTGGTTTTGTTTCCCTTGCCTGAGGAGATACAGCAAAAAAAATATCACCGGCTTCCCTGGTGGTGCAGTGGTTGAGAGTCCACCTGCCGATGCAGCAGACATGGGTTCGTGCCCCGGTCTGGGAAGATCCCACATGCCGCAGAGCAGCTGGGCCCGTGAGCCATGGCTGCTGAGCCTGCGTGTCCGGAGCCTGTGCTCCACAACGGGAGAGGCCACAACAGTGAGAGGCCCGCGTACCGCAAAAAAAAAAAAAAAAAAAAAAACGCTATGACTGATGTCAAAGGGCATAGTGCCTGTGTTTTCTTCTGGAAGTTTTATGGTTTCAGATCTTACATTGACGTCCTAAATCCATTTTGAGTTTATTTTTTTAATATGGTGTGAGAAAGTGGTCCTGTTTGATTCTTTTGCATGTAGCTGTCCAGTTTCCCAATACCATTTATTGAAGAGCCTATCTTTCCCTATTGTATATTTTTACCTCCTTTGTCATAGATTAATTGACCATATGAATGTGGTTTCATTTCTGGGTGCTCTATTCTGCTCCATTGATCTGTGTGTCTGTTTTTGATTACTGTGGCTTTATAGTACAGTTTGAAATAAAGGAGTGTGATACGTCTAGCTTTGTTCTCTTTCTCAAGATTGTTATCTTGAGATAACAAGATAAAAAGGCTCTTCAGGGTCTTCTGTATTTCCATACAAATTTTAGCTCTGTTCTAGTTCTGTGAAAAATGCCATTGGTATTTTAATAGGGATTGCGCTGAATCTGTAGATTGCCTTGGGTCATATGATCATTTTAACAGTAGTGAGTCTTCTAATCCCTGATGTTGGTAGTCAGAGATATTGAATAATGTCTTCCAAACTGAGAAGGAACTTTGAGACTGAAAAATGAGGTGAGCAACTTCATAAACAACAATTAGGAAATGTATCGTGGGTAACTTAGGCAGGAAGGATTGGGTGGACACATGATCCACATTCACAGCTGCACTTAGCACCGCTGAAAGGGGTGCAGGGGAATTTAAAGGGGTCAAAGCTAAAAATAGAATCTGACTACTAGGGAGAAGCATGTCCACATGGATGGGAACAGGGTTTTTTTTTCCTTCCCCTGGATGTCTCATGACCATTAACCATCTGCATCAGCAAAAGGCACACTTCTGGTTTTTAGGTATCAGATGAAGGCAAGGGTGAAAGTTGAATGGGAATTCATCTGGCTTGGACACATTCCTTGTGTGTTAGGCTAAGGCTCAGTCATGCATAAGGAGGAGGGGATAGGACAGTGGGCCTATGATAGAGCTGACAGAATGGAGTCAGTTTGGTTCAGCTACACATGTGAGCATGGTATATCTTTCCATTTCTTTGTATTGTCTTCAGTTTCTCTCATCAGTGTCTTATAGTTTTCCAAGTACAAGTCTTTTACCTTATATTTATTCTTGTGTATTTTATTTTTTGTTGCATTGTAAAGGGATTGTTTCCTTAATTTCTCTTTCTGATAGTTTTTTTTTTTTTTTGAGGTATGCAGGCATCTCACTGTTGTGGACTCTCCCGTTGCGGAGCACAGGCTCCGGACACGCAGGCTCAGCGGCCATGGCTCACGGGCCCAGCCGCTCCGTGGCATGTGGGATCTTCCCAGACCGGGGCACGAACCCGTGTCCCCTGCATCGGCAGGCGGACTCTCAACCACTGCGCTACCAGGGAAGCCCTGATAGTTTGTTTTTAGTGTATAGAAACACAGCAGATTCTTGTACATCAATTTTGTATGCTGCAACTTTACCAAATTCATTGATGAGTTTTAGTAATTTGTTGGTAGCATCTTTAGGATTTTCTATATATAGTATCATCTCACCTGCAAACAGGGCAGTTTCACTTCTTCCTTTCCAATTTGGATTTCTTTTATTTCTTGTCTGATTGTTGTGGCTATGACTTCCAATACTATGTGGAATAAAAGTGGAGTGGCTGGACAACCTTGTCTCTTTCTTAATCTTAGAGGAAGTGCTTTCAGCTTTTCACTGTTGAGTATATTGTTAGCTGTGGGCTTATCATACGTGGCCTTTATTATGTTGAGATATATTCCCTCTACACCCACTTTGTTGAGAGTTTTTGTCATAAATGGATGTTGAGTTTTGTCCAAGACTTTCTGCATCTATTGAGATGATCATATGGTTTTTATTCTTCAATTTGTTAATGTGGTATATCATGTAGGTTGATTTTTGCAAATATTCAACCATCCTTGCATCCCTGGGATAAATCCCACTTGATCATGGTGTGTGATCCTTTTAGTGTATTGTTGAATTTGGTTTGCTAATATTTTGATGAGGATTTTTACATCTATGTTCATCAGTGATATAGGCCTGTATTTTTTCTTTTTGTGGTATCTTTGTCTGGTTTTGGTATCTGGGGGATGGTGGCCTCATAGAATGAGTCTGGGAATGTCCCTTCCTCTGCATTTTTTGGGAATAGTTTGAGAAGGATAGGTGCTAACTCTTCTTTAAATGTTTGGTAGAATTAACCTGTGAAGCAGTCTGGTCCAGGACTTTTGTTTGTTGAGAGTAAGTCTGTTTTTTTACTGATTCAGTTTCATTACTGGTAATTGGTCTGTTTCTATTTTCTATTTCTTCCTGATTCAGTCTTGGGAGATTGCACTTTCTAGGAATTTCTCCATTTCCTCTAGATTGTCCATTTTATTGGCATAAAACTGTTCATAGTAATCTCTTATGATCCTTTGTAGTTCTGCAGTGTAAGTTCTTTTTATAGGAAAAAAACTAAAAATACAAACACATGAGGCTAAATAATACACTACTAAATAACCAAGAGATCACTGAAGAAATGAAAGAGGAAGTCAAAAAATACCTAGAAACAAATGACAATGAAAACAGGACAACCCAAAACCTATGGGATGCACCAAAAGCAGTTCTAAAGGGAAGTTTATAGCAGTACAATCCTACCTCAGGAAACATCTCAGATAAACAACCTAACCTTACACCTAAAGCAATTAGAGAAAGAAGAACAAAAAAACCCAAAGTTAGCAGAAGGAAAGAAATAAAGATCAGAGCAGAAATAAATGAAAAAGAAATGAAGAAAACGACAGCAAAGATCAGTACAACTAAAAGCTGGTTCTTTGAGAAGATAAACAAAATTGATACACCATTAGCCAGAGTCATCAAGAAAAAAAGGGAGAAGACTCAAATCAACAGAAATAGAAATGAAAAAGAAGTAACAACTGACACTGCAGAAATACAAAGGATCATGAGAGATTACTACAGGCAACTCTATGCCAATAAAATGGACAACCTGGAAGAAATGGACAAATTCTTAGAAAAGCACAACCTTCTGAGACTGAACCAGGAAGAAATAGAAAATATAAACAGACCAATCACAAGCACTTCTGGGAAAACTGGACAGCTACATGTAAAAGAATGAAATTAGAACACTCCCTAACACCATACACAACGATAAACTCAAAATGGATTAAAGGCCTAAAGTCAAGGCCAGACACTATCAAACTCTTACAGGAAAACATAGGCAGAACACTCTATGACATGAATCACAGCAAGATCCACCACCTTTTTGACCCACCTCCTAGAGAAATGGAAATAAAAGCAAAAATGAACAAATGGGACCTAATGAAGCCTAAAAGCTTTTGCACAGCAAAGGAAACCACAAACAAGACAAAAGGACAACCCTCACAATGTTAGAAAATATTTGCAAATGAAGCAACTGACAAAGGATTAATCTCCAAAATATACAAGCAGCTCATGTAGCTCAATGTCAAAAGTAGAAACAACCCCATCCAAAAATGGGCAGAAGACCTAAATAGACATTTCTCCCAAGAAGGTATACAGAGTGCCAACAAACACACAAAAGGATGTACAACATCACTAATCATTAGGGAAATACAAATCAAAACTACAGTAAGGTATCACCTCACACCAGTCAGAACGGTCATCATCAAAAAAATCTACAAAAAATAAATGCTGGAGAGGGTGTGGAGAAAAGGGAACCCTCTTGCACTGTTGGTGGGAATGTAAATTGATACAGCCACTATGGAGAATGGTATGGAGGTTCCTTAAAAAACTAAACATAGAACTACCATGTGACCCAGCAATCCCACTACTGGGCATATACCCTGAGAAAACCATAATTCAGAAAGAGCCATGTACCACAGTATTCATTGTAGCACTATTTACAATAGCCAAGACATGGAAGCAACCTAAGTGTCCATCGACAGATGAATGGATAAAGAAGACATGGCACATATATACTATTGAATATTACTCAGCCATATAAAGTAACGAAACTGAGTTATTTGTAGTGAGGTGGATGGACCTAGAGTCTGTCATTCAGAGTGAAGTAAGTCAGAAAGAGAAAAACAAATACCATATGCTAACACCTATATATGGAATCTCAAAAAAAAGGTTCTGAAGAACCTAGGGGCAGAAAAGGAATAAAGGTGCAGACGTAGCGAATGGACTTGAGGACATGGGGAGGAGGAAGGGTAAACTGAGCCGAAGTGAGAGAGTGGCATGGACATATATACACTACCAAATATAAAATAGATAGCTAGTGGGAAGCAGCCACATAGCACAGGCAGATCAGCTCGGTGCTTTGTGACCACCTAGAGGTGTGGGATAGGGCGGGTGGGAGGGCGACGCAAGAGGGAGGGCATATGGGGATATATGTATATGTATATCTGATTCACTTTGTTATACAGCAGAAACTAGCACAACAATGTAAAGCAATTATACCTCAGTAAAGATGTTAAAAAAAATATTGACTGGAATGTATGCTTTGTGTGGGTAGAGAGTATCTCATATAAAAAGTCATCATGTATACAGTAGGAACAAAAGTGGTGTACTGCTGACCTCACAGAGTTGTAAAGAGAACTGAATGAGATAATTCATGTAAATTTCTTAAAACAATACACAGCACACAATGTAATCAATATATATTCTAATCAATATAAAGATTGGCAAGATAATTTAAATTTTTTGTATTTTATACTAAGTCTTCAAAATCTAGTACATATTTTACACTGAAACACATCTCACTTCGTAGTGGTCAGTAGCTACAGGTGGCTAATGGATGCTGTTTTGGACAATGTAGCTTAAAAAAAATACAGTGTTAGCAGACATAAGAAGTAGCCATTCCCTTTAGGAGTAAGGGAGAGTGCTCGAGGAAGAAACTTGGAAGATACATTTCTTCTCCAAAGCCTGGATTAAGACCCCTTGGAGAGGGAATGGCTGTGGCCCACCTGGATGGCAAAGATGTTTGGGGAGGTGTTGCAGGCTTAGGCTTAGGTAGGTGAGAAAACCACCTTGCTTGCGTGCTGAAGAGTTTGAAAGTCTCCCTCTATGATGTAAGGGAAACTTTCTGGGAAGCTGCCCTTCGGGATGCCCGTGAAACCTGCAGCCCTGCTGGAGGGTGTCTGTCACTGGGTCACACATCACAGGCTGGGAAGGTGCCCACAGGCAAGGATGCTGACTGCTGGCAGCCACACCGTGACAGAAAGCCCTGGAAACAGGAAGAGAGTCCTTTCCTCTCACAGTGTTGTTTTGACACCATTTGTAATATTAAGGCTGGTTGGCAAAGGAGAAGTGTTACAGAGTCCTGCCCAATCACAAAGGGGGGCAAAAGGGTAGGTTTGGAGCTGAGAGGCAATAAATTGACAATTGGCAAAAAGCACGACTTATAATCTGCTTTATAGATCGAAGTATTTTTCTCAACAGTGCTTCCTCTTACCTAGGTGGAATTCCTACCATGGAATCATCCTCTACTCAAAGGAAGATATCAGCACTTTTCCCTGAAAGTTGCTGCTAAAAAGTATATGTTACTTACAGTAACCTGACGATGCATTAACCTGAATACATTGTCAGCTTAGGAAGTGGAGCATTCTGGTTGTCAAAAGAACAGAAATGGTATTTTAGTGATAGAGAAGGGAGGTGGAGTACAGTAAGCCCTGGACACTAGGTTCAGATTAAATTCCTAGGGGATGATGTAATGGATAAAAGCCTTTGCACATTTTTAAAGCTTTCTGATGGGTATTGTTGGATACCACTTTCCTTTCTTTCCTTGCTATGAAAAAGCAATTCTAAGACAAACATTGAGAATTTAAAAAGTAGTAGAGGCGCTTCCCTGGTGGCGCAGTGGTTAAGAATCCATCTGCCAATGCAGGGGACACGGGTTCAAGCCATGGTCTGGGAAGATCCCACGTGCCGTGGAGCAACTAAACCCATGAGCCACAACTACTGAGCCCACATGCCACAACTACTGAAGTCCACGCTCCTAGAGCCCGTGCTTCGCAACAAGAGAAGCCACCACAGTGAGAAGCCTGCGCACCACAAAGAAGAGTAGCCCCCACTCACCGCAACTAGAGAAAGCCAGTGCACAGCAGCGAAGACCCAATGCAGCCAAAAATAAATAAATAAATTTTTTTAAAGTAGTAGGGTATGTCTTTAAATATTTTGAATACTAAGTGCTTTACTTTAGATCCTCTGTAAAATTTGGTTGAATGAATCAATTTTATCATTAACAGAGTAAACTTTTTTTTTCTTTAAATGCAGGATAAATCATCCAGCAAAGAAAAATCCAAGACACCAGTAAGAATTTTACCACAATTGCCTAAGGTAATTTACCTATAGACTCTCATTGGATTTTTGCCCTTTTAAAAATGTTTACTAGTTTCAAACTTGTAAATAAGTAACTGAATTTATGATTTTGAATTTTGTGCTCAATTTGACTATTTTCTGATTGAGAAATTCTGAGGTGCACATAAAAGGAAAAATAACTATCTTAATAAAGTAAGTGTAAGCTGTAATTTCCTAATAGTGTGTACAGTCTGTTTGAATATTCTGGATAAAAGTATTTCCAAGATTGTCTAGCAGAAAGTATATCAGTGTTGGAATTAAGAGATGAGGCTTTGGGTTACATCCTCGTCACTAATGTCCCTGCCATCTGAGGGAGTCACTTACCTCTCCGAGCCTCAGTTTCTGAGTTTGAAAGTAAGAAGCGTTGATGACCTTTGAGATGCATCTTCTGGCACTGAAATGCTATTCCACAGAAGATTCTTCAGATCTTGCCATCCTTTTTATTATTATTATTATGACTAAAAATTGTCATTGTCCTGTGGAGGAGGCAGTTAGTAGACATTTTCAGTTGACAAGTGCTGGGTAAGATGTACTTGACTGTGATAAATTTTACCATTTAGTAGTTATATTGAATTTAATGCCATTGAGTTTTGCTCTTGTAACTGCTGGAAGCTGAGCTTAAGTGGAGGTTCAGTGCAAACACTGTTTTTATTAAAATTGTGATAAAATATACATAACATACAATTGATCATTTTAACCATTTAAAATCTATAGTTCATAGACATTAAGTACATCCATATTGTTGTACAGCCATCACCACCATCCATCTTCAGAACTCTTCATCTTTCCAAACGGAAACGCTGTACCCATTAGACACTAATTCCCTGTTTCCGCCTCTTGTCAGTCCATGACAACAAGCATTCTACTTTCTGTCTCTATGTATTTGGCTGCTGTAAGTACCTCATAAGTGGAATCATACAGTATTTGTCTTTTTATGTCTGGCTTATTTCACTTAACATAATGTTCTCAAGTTTCATCCAAAGCATTATTTTTTGAAAGATATTTTAAAAGCTGAGAACAAACTATAAAATTGAATTTGTGTTGCTTTATAGAGAAAGATTCCTGATAATTTAAAGTGGAGGATATTTTTCACTTAGAAAACTTGAGTTAATATTCTTAGATAAAGTAAATGAACATTTCAAAATATACATTTTAATTGAAATTTTTTTAATGATGCCAGATTCTATAGAATTGAGCCACAGCACCTTTTCTGTGCTTCTGCAAAATCTCTCTTAAATTTTCTAGCTTAAAAGACAAGATTTGAAATGGAATAGGCATTTTCTGTTTAAAAATTTGACAAATTTTAAAAGAGAAAAATAAAAATTACCCTTAGTTTGTTGTGTCTTATTAGTATATAGGTTTAGAGATGTAAACTCAATTAAAATTTCCTGATTCAATATTCAGTGGCTGAGTTGAATAATAATCCTTTCCTGTCATTGGCATATAATAGTCTAAAATGCTTTTATTGGCTGATTTAAACTTGGTTTTATGTTCATATTTGGCCATATCTTACATGTTCTCAGCATTCATTTTCTCAGTTTCATGTGTGTTAAGGGAGATGATATTTTTAAGAGATTTTTAAAAATCCATTGACCAAAGCAAACAAACAATTTTCATTTGAATATTAAGGTTTGTACTTGGATAAAATCTTCCGGCAGTAGTTAAGCCCTAGAGTGATTTTCATTACAGACATTTATGCTTCTGGTGGTGATCCTTGTTGAAATCAAGGGTGACCCAGTGCTGGTGGCTCCCAACCCCTCTGAGCTGGTGACCTGATTCCCACCCTTTGTGAACACCTTACTCATAGCCCACCCATGAATCTGAAATCCTTTATGGAGCAAGATGAGAGCAGAAGAATGGAAAGGCAGGCAGGGAAGGATGGAAAAGCATTGACTTATTAATTGTCTTAGCTTGTTTTCCTGTGAAAGAAGAGCCTGTAAAAAGGGCTTCTGTGCAGGTAGTTTTTTTGAAAGTAGGAGTAAAGGGCTGGGAAGAGTAAAACTATTCAATAAAAGCCAGTACAAGCATGGGCTGTCAAGTTGGCCTGAATGTGAGAGGAAGACATAGATTCAATTGTCATTGTTTAAAAATATGTACATTCTACTTTAAAACCCACCCATCTGGGTTTCTTGAAGAGACATAGGTTCTAGCAACAGTGGGTCTGTGTTCTGTTATCGCAGTAACCGGCTCGAGCTAATTAGCTGTTGCCTTTTTAGGAGACGTAGGTTTTCTCCTGTTGGCCACAGTCCCCACCACCCCCTAACATTTCCCAGCACTGAAGCTGAGTGCCAGTTAGCTATCATCACTACCTTTCCTCCCTCTTTCATGATACCTGCCAGAACTGTGTAGATATAAGAATTTATAACCCCTGCCTTAAACGATGGAATGAATTTGTGAGTTGCCAGGGTAATCTAGAGCTTCTGAAGCCATGAGAACAGGAAGATCCTTTGGAGCTGGAATGTAGAGGAACTCATTAGCATTGGAGTCCAGCACGGTGTGGCTCTAATTATGATGGAAGGCTTAAAAAAATCACTTGCCAATGTCTGTGGGTGAGTAAACTCTGTGGAATGAACACCTCAATTAGGTAACAGGTGCCCACGTCAAACCAGCAGCAGAGCCTTTGGTAATGTGTCCCAGATGTCACACACCATGCCATTCACAGGCTTCAGTGAGATTTGCTATTGGGTATTTGTGCCTTCTTTACAGATGTCCTAATTTGTTTGAGAAAACGTCTGTGTTTATACATTCTCATGCATTTCATGAAAAAAGTTTTTTTTCCCCCTGACCTTGTTCTGTTAATGCTATCTAAATTTCATATTTCAGGTGAGTTCAAAGCCCCAGTGGCAGCAGGCGGCTCCGTCATTCCATTTGAGTGTAAAGCAGGATGAAGGTATTCCAGAGCAGTTTAGTGTTAAAAATCAACAATCATATGGTAAGAACTCTAATATTCTATCTTAGACTTCAAGGACATTTTCTAGAGAAAAAAATCACACAATATTTAGTTAATTAGAGCAATGAAATCGTAAACTGAAATATTTATGTAAAGTAGAAAAATTTATCCCAAGTGTGTTCCCTAAGAAAATAATTGAATCCGGTTCTTAGTTATTTCAGGCTGTTGTAAATGCTATAAAAGCTGATATTTTAGGAATTGGGATGTTTATAATAAAACTTTGATTTATTGTATTCAGAATTTGCCTCTGTATCAAAGACTAAAGTTTTTTCTAAGGGGGATTTTAATAAGTTGTAAACATTGCTTCTAAATTATTTATATTAATATTTTTGACTTATCAGATTCATTGTATTGAATATTAACATTTTTTTATCATGGTTCTTTAAATTTTCTGCAATAGTTTTATATTATGTTTTTATAATAATTTTAATCTTCATTTTAAGAAGGTTCTATGCAAATATAATTGAAAATCTGAGTTTATTAACATTAATCAAAATATAAATTAATGAATATTCTTGAAATAAAGGTTTCTCATGATGACATAAAATGAGAGTTAGTTTAACTTCCTCGTAGTGAAAGAAAATATGGTTACTTAAGAACTTAAAGAATGTAGTTTTTTTCTTAAAACATGCTTCAGCATTTTATTCTAACCACTTAAATATTTTAGCTTACTTTTTAGATGACTAATTTATGCCTTTTTTTAAAAAATTCAAGTTGAATACATGGAACGCTTTGGAAAAAAGGGCAAGTTACTCGACCAGATTGATGATAGTCATGCTGGACCATCTACTTCCAAATCAAAGAGCAAATCTCCACATAAGGAACGAGAAGACTTTAGAAGCACTCTTGTTAATGTCATTATGTAAGTTCTATAAGCTAACCAGTGTTATCCTCTTTAGAGCCCCTGGGAACTTTTTAATCTAAAATTATAAGAATTCTGTGCCTCCCTAAGGATGCCTGAAAGCCTTGTTGGAATGAGGTCAGGGTATAAATAACGAAAGACTGAGCTTAACTCTAAAGTGTCTCACTTTTAAATATCATCAGCTGAAAAGGTATGTTGATGAAAATGATCAATTAAAAAAATCTATAATAGGGATAGGAGAGAGTTTTATTCAAGCCAAACTGAGGACTATAATCTAGGAGATACAGGTTCAATAAGCACTTGACTTGTGTTCCTCCAGACTACAAAATGGGGGGAGGCTTATAAAGACAAAAACTACAAGGTTACAGTTAGTTTCATGAGTTGTTTATCAAGAATTATAATTGGATCTGGCAAGAAGGAAGGATGCTTGTTAAGTAAGGATTGGTTGGGGTCCAAAATGGTTGCATAGTTACAAGGGGTTGTAGCTGGCAGCTGCTAGCAGATACTGTTTTGAGCATGGCTGGTGGTATCCTTGAATTTGATAACAGTTCAGAAAATTTAAGTTCTCAGTGATGCAGGAACATGTCTGAAACCACATCCACAATGGCCACCTGGCTCCATTTTAAATGCCTGAAACAGTCACTCCATTTAGATTTTTAAATGCAATCTTTTCTTTAATGGTTGAAACAGATGTACAAGGCATGTTTGACGGGCCATAAGACAGGCTGTTTGAGTTAGCATGAAGTTCAAGCCAAACCATGTATAAGCCAGAAAGACTTCCCCGTACCTCAATATATGAACATTTCTTCCATCAGGTGTCAATATTAATACTTGGTGTTGGTTGAGAGAGCTGAATGTCTGGGAATTCTGGTTGTAGGCATGCTGCCTGGTAGAAGATTTGGGGCAGTTATTTTTTTCCCCATCTTGTCTGTTCAGGTGATGTGGTGACTTCCCTGGCATTGTGGGTCTCCTTGTGTATAAAAGGAAGGAACTGGGCTGAAATGATCAGCAGTGTGATCAGGGCAGGGCTTGCCCAGTCTGAAGTACAGATCTGTTTACGGAGGGCAATGCAGATGCAAGTCACCAGTTCCTCTTTGCCTGTTTTTTTCACAGCTTGACGCTAGTTGTTCAGTAGCCCCTTTCTTTCATCCTGACTCTCAACGCACACACACTGCCATTGGTGAACAGAATTTAGTGACACATTACAGTAAGTCACTCACCCACAGAGCTCCATTTTACTGTCCCCATGTGACACCTTACTGGCTGGATAGGCATCTTGAGGGGAGGGCAGTGGTCACTGTGTGCTGACAAAGGGATGGCAGATATGTGGGCTCCTGGGCAGTTAGATCGTGGGCGTGTGCCTCTGCGAGAGTGGTTTGGAGTTTGCTTTTGCCAGGCACCACTAGACATTACCAACTTGGCCCACTTTCTTCAATTACGCCCTCTCAGAACACACGAACTTGGAGTAAAATCAACACTCCAAGCCGTGGGTGGGTAGGCCTCTGGTTACAAACTCATAGAAGCAATTTTTTCTCCTCCCAATGTCCTGGTCAAGACGAAAGATCTTCTTGACACAACTTTCCTGTGCCTGTCATTTTTGGTCCTCCTCTGGTTGAGGATAGAGCCCGTCTTGGGTTTCAGCTTCATACAGAGGTCTGGGTTTGAATTCTCCATTTAACTCCAGCCTACAGAATCATCTCCCGACCCCCATGGGCATTAAAGTCCAAGGCTTCGCCCCACAAGGGCAGCCGTAGCCTCGGGGGTTGGCTGTTACTCTGCCTTGTCATTCCATCTTTTCCCTCCTGAGTATTTCCTTTTTTTCTTGTGAGCTCAGCTATGCATTCAAAGGAGCTTTGTGGCATATTATCCAGTATTTATAGAATGGTACTGGGAGGTTTTTCAGATTATCTTTGCTGCTGTGTTATAAGAAACAGAAGTCTCTTTTTAATCATTATGTCATTTTTAGTTATACCTTTAACAAACACTATATGGATGGTCTTATTAAAATTCAATCTTTGAGTTTCTGGACTTTAGTAGCATGTTTAATCCCATTTGTAGTTATTGGTATTACATATTTCTTATTTTGTATTTTCTATTTACTGTATGTTACCTTTGCTTATTTAATCTTTTTTATTATTTCTATTGAATTGAATTTTCTGTCCCTTTATTCCTATTGGCTTAAAAGTTATCAAATATATTTTTATTCTTTTAGTGGTTACCCTAGCATTTAAAGCCACATATAATAACTTATATTTTTAAAAGTTTAAAATTCATTTGATCCATCTTCCCTCTGAATAATATGAAAGGACCTTCGAGTGCTTTAACTTAGCTCTGAACCTTCCTTTGCATTTTTCATGTGATTGTTTATTTCTACCAATATTTCTATAATATTTTAGTTTTACCAAGTCCTTAAACTCCCCATACTCTTTTTCTAAAGCTCCTACTTACTTAGATTTACTAACATGTTTTCTAATTTTTTAGAAAGTTGCCTTTGCATTCCACTCCTCACTTCCGGGTTCATTTTATTTTTTTGCTGAAGTCCTTCCCTTAGTAGTTCTTTCAATGAGGATCTGTGGAGAGTAAACTCGAGACTTATTTTTTGTAAAGGTCGCTACTATTTTGCCCTTACTCTTGAATTAATGACTAAGCTCACTACAGAGTTAAAGGATAATAGTAATTTTTTCCCTACAAATATGGAAAACATTGAAAACTGTTAACAATTTTCCCCAAATAAAAATAGAATATATTTAAAGTGTACAATGTGATGATTTATTATACTTACACATTGTGAAAGGATTTCCAGCAATCAAGTTAACACATCCATCACCTGACATATTTACCTTTTTTTGTGTGTGTGAGAACCCTTAAGTTCTACTCTCTTAGCAAATGTCAATTACACGATACAGTATTATCTATAGCCACATGATGGCATATATTATTGTTGATGAGAAGCCTTTTTTGCTTTATTTGTTACTTCTTTGTTTGCAATCTGTTTGTATTGTCAGTTTGTCTTTTCAAAGCCTTCTATATAGTCTGTAAAAAACAGATTTAGCGAGATATAATTTATATATCATTACATTCATCCACATTAAAAATGTACAATTGAATGAATTTTAGTAAATTTCTGTAGTTGTGCAACCTTCACCAAAATCCAGTTTTAGAATACTTCTGTCATTTACAAGTTCCCTTTTGCCCATCTCAGTTAATCCTTTCTACCACTGGTTGCCCCAGGCAATCATCGATCTGCTTTCTGTTTCTATAGCTTTGTCTTTTCTACAATTTCACATAAATGGAATCTTACAGTATGTATGTTTTTGAAATCCATCTTGTTTACTGTTTCTTATTTGGGGCTATTATGAATGATGCTGCTATGAGCTTTGCATGCTGGTCTTTTTGTGGACATCTGTTTTCACTTCTCCTGCGTAGATACCTATTTATAGAAATTCTGGGTAGTGTAGTAGGTGTATGTTTAAATTTTTAAGACATTCCTAAGCTGTTTTCCAAATCATCATACTATTTTACATTCCCACAGGAATGTATAAAGAAGTTTCTAGTTTCTCTACATTCTTGCCCACACTTTGTCTTTTGTTGTGTTTTGTCATTCTAACCATTCTAGTAAATGTGTTGTTGTATCTTATCATGGCTTTAGGTTGTATGTCTCTAATGACTAATAACGATGGACATCTTTTTTGTAGTTGTTTGGCATTCACATAATTTCTTTGGGGAACTGTCAACTTAAACCTATTGCCCATTTAAAAAAATTGGGTTGTTTGTCTTATTATTGCCTTGTAAGAGTTTTTTATATAGTGTCTATGCAAGTCCTTTATCAGATATATCTTTTGCAAGTATTTTCTCCCAGTCTGTGGCTTATCTTTCCATTTCCTTCTTGGCATTTTTTGAAAAGCAAACGTTTTAAATTTTGATGAAGCTCAACTTATCAATTTTTTTCTTTTATTGTTCATGCTTTTGGAGTCATATCCAAGAAACTTTTCCTATCACAAGATCATAAATATTTTCTCTTATGTTTTCTTAGAAGTTTTAGCTTAGCTCTAGTTTTAGTTTTAGCTCTTACATTTATGTGCATGCTTTATTTCAATGAGGTATCTGTGTTATGAGGTAAGGGTTAAGGTTCATTTTTTTGCATATAGATATCCAAATGTTTCAGCCGCATTTGGTGAAAAGACAGTTTTCATTGAATTACCTGGGTATCTTTGTCCAAAATCATTTGACCATATATAGGGTTCTATTTCTCTTGCATTTACCTATGTGTCTGTATTTACACCACTTGTCATGTAGCTTTATATTAAGTTTTGAAATTAGGTAGTTTAATTCCACAAAATTTATTCTTCTTTTTCAAAATTGTTTTGGCTATTCTAGGTCTTTTGCATTTTCATATACTACACTTTAAGATCAGCTTGTCAGTTTCTGCAAAAAAAAAAAAAGAAAGAAAAAGCTTACTGAGATATAGTAGACAATGCATTGAAACTATAAATCAATTTTGAGAGAATTGCCATTTTAATAATATTGAGCCTTCCAGTCCATGAACATGTTATTTCTCTCCATTAAATTAGATTTTCTTTAATTGCTCTCATTAGTGTCTTGTATTTTTAATGTACAAGTCTTAGACTTTAAAAATATTGTTCTTGAGTATTTTTCTTTTTGATGTGAATGAAATTATGTAATTTCATTTTCTGATTATTCTTTCTCCGTATATAGAAAAATCTATTGAGTTTTTGCTTGTTAATTTTATATCATAAGACCTTACTAAACGTGCTTACTAGTTCTGGAGCTTTTTAAAAGATTCCTTAGAATTTCCTACATATCAGTCATGTTGTCTGCAAATAATAGATTTATGTCTTCATTTTCAATTTAGATGCTTTTCATTTCTCTCTCTTTCCATTTTACACTTGTTGGGTCCTTCAGTACATTGTTTTTCTTTTTCTTTTACTTTTTTTTTTTTTGCGGTACACATGCCTCTCACTGTTGTGGCCTCTCCCATTGCGGAGCACAGGCTTTGGATGCGCAGGCTCAGCGGCCATGGCTCACGGGCCCAGCCGCTCCACGGCATGTGGGTCTTCCTGGACTGGGGCACGAACCCGCGTCCCCTGCATCAGCAGGCGGACTCTCAACCACTGCGCCACCAGGGAAGCTCCAGTACGTTGTTGAATAGAACTGGTGATAGTGAAATTCCCAGTCTTATTGGGAAAGCGTTCAGTCTTTCACATTTATGTAGGATGTTAGTTGTAGGTTTTTAAGATACTCTTTATTAGATTAATGAATTTCCCTTCTTTTCCTAGTTTGTTGAGAGGTATCATCATGAGTGGGTGCTGGATTTCTGTCAGATGCTTTTTCAATGTCCATTGAGATGATCATTTGATTTTTGTCCTTTTTAAATATGGCATATTACATTAAATGATCTTCATATGTTAAACCTTGCATTCCTCTCACTTAATCATTATGTATATGTAATATACATAATGGATTTGTTAAAATTTTAAGGATTTTCAAATCTACATTAATGAATGATATGGGACTGTACTTTTCTTGTGATGTCTTTGTCTGGCTTTGGTATCGGGGTACTACTGGCCTCATAAAATGAGTTAAGTGTTTCCACCTCCTCTATTTTCCAAATGAATTTGTGTAGAATTGGTGTTGTTTCTTCCTTACTTGTTTGATAGAATTTATTAGTGAGGCCATCTGGACCTGAACTTTTCTTTGTGGAAAGATTATTACTTACTAATTCAATTAGTTTACTTGATATAGATCTCTTCATATTTTCTATTTCTTCTTGAGGCATGTTTGATACTTTTTTACCTTTTAGGAATATATTCTTTTCATTTAAGTTGTCTAATTTTTAAAAGAATTATTTATTTATTTATTTGTTTATGGCTGTGTTGGGTCTTCGTTGCTGTGCACGGGCTTTCTCTAGTTGCGGCAAGTGGGGGCTACTCTTTGTTGCGGGGGCTCCTCTTGTTGCAGAGCATGGGCTTTAGGTGTGCAGGCGTCAGTAGTTGTAGCACGTGGGCTCAGTAGTTGTGGCTTGCAGGCTCTGGAGTGCAGGCTCAGTAGTTGTGGCGCACGGGCTTAGTTGCTCTGCGGCATGTGGGATCTTCCCGGACCAGGGCTCTAACCTGCGTTCCCTGCATTGGCAGGTAGATTCTTAACCACTGTACCACCAGGGAAGTCCCCTGAGTTGTCTAATTTGCTGGCATAAAGTTGCTCAGATAATTTCCTTGCTGTCAGCCTTCCTATACATTTCCTCCCTTGGTACCTGTTGATTGCAACACGAGAGCCTTTTCTAGGGGTCTCCTAGGCAGATTGGTTTCCTTCCTGCATGAGTTATGGTCTGTGGTGTTCTCAGTTGTTTCATCTGTTCTTTATCTTCTTTTCATGTTCCAAAAATTTGTTGAAGTATCTACTCAGCTGATGACCCTCTAGTTGCTTTACAATCCTGGGTTCAAATTATTACCATTTTCATAGGAAAACTTGAAAAAAAGGCTGTTTATGTCACCATCTTGAACCAAAAATCTCTATTGATAAAGAGAAAAAATATCAATATAGTTCTTTCAGTTTTGAGAAATAAAGTACATCATATTTTCTCTTTAACAGGCAAAGTGTCTCCAGTATTGATTGATTTATTTCTGAATGGAATGTTGCTTTGATGGAAAGAGCATGACAGTTTAGAAGCACATATGGATGGGCAAATCCTTGGTTTTGTATTTAATTAACAGTGTGATGAAGGGGAAGTTATTTAATCTCTCTGACATTGTTTCTTCATCTGTGCAGTGGGGATAATTATGTCATTGTCTCCTGTAACAGTAGGTGTGGGGATTAGAGAAAGCTTCTATTATTGTTCCTAGCAGCAGGATCTTTGCCTGCGGCCACCGAAGGATAGAATTATAGAGTTTTAGAGCTGAAAGGATCTTCATTCTGACTGCAAGAACTTCTGCAGCCTCTCCTATAGCCCCTAACCCCCTCCCTCTTCACCTCTCCTGACCTTGCTGCATCCTTCTAGGTCCACATCACTCACACAGAGGATGAAGTTTGAGCGTCAGGATTCAGCAAAGTAGATAGGATAAGCATTTCTTCCATTAAAAAACAAAAAAAAAAACAATCCATTTATTAAGGTCATATACTTTCTAGTGGCAGAATCTGAACCCAGATGTCCTGATTCCTGAAGTACCTTACTGTCATTAGTATCTTATTACTATACAAACACCAAAATAACGAGATGATTACTTTTGCAGTTAAAATAACCCTTCTCTTTCCAGCCACAGAATACCCTGAAGATCTGAGACATTCCTGAGACATTCCTGAGACATTGCCTTGTCTCTCTTCTCTGGTCCATTTAGTTGAAAAAAATAAGTCTAAAGTTCACAAGATAGTGGATTCCAAGATTTGCAAAAAACTAAGTCAGAAGATCCATTCTGGGTACCTACTTTGGTATGATATCTCAGACAGATATTCAATAAACCTACAGTCTCCACTCACTGGACAATTAGTGGGGAGAAGTATTTTATTACACAGCATCACTAACCTGTATTCATCCTGATGAAGTTGGGACCTGGAGCATGATACATTCAATGATAGAGAGGTTAAAGGTATCACAGAAAAACTTATTTTCCTGAAGATGTGAACTTTTCACACATTGGAGCCCCAGAGGAAGTTACAAAATGTAGCTCATGTCTGATATAGGTTTTGAATTGAATTATACCTAGAAACGTTATAGTATTATATGAACAGTTAGCCAATAATGAAAACATAGGAGCATGTGAGCTTCTATGTCATTTGTTGCTAACTTCTAATATGTGTTCCTAGAAATCTGAGAAATGGTCTCTTGAAGAATGTATCTGTGTCTTTGGCAAAACTACATTTAGAGTCTTTCCCATCGGTGCTCTTCTAAACGTCATATTTATAAATAACCATACATGTTTTAGGAATAATGCAAGAATATTCCTATAAAAGTTCAGAGAAGAGAGATGATTTTGGAGCAATGAGCAAGAATGAATAAAGCCTATCAAAAAGGATGTGGCCTCTGAATTAGATCTTTCAAATCACTTTCAATAAAACTCTCTCTCTGAATAAAGAGAAGGTATTCTGGGAGGAATACGGTACCAAATAAATATATTTACTATTTTTAAAATGTTCCACAATGCCTTTTTTTCTTGTTTTATAAAAGACAGTCTGACAGATAAATCTATTGATTTATGTCCTAACTGCAATTTATATACATTTGAATAGTGTGTTTATCATTTTCTTAGGCAACAAGATGCTGTCTTAGACTCAGCTACTCTGGATGAAAGCACATTGCCAAAACTAACCTCTTCTGCAATAGAGAGAGACATCTTGGTAACAAGCTATTTCTTTTGTCAGTATAATTGAAAGTAAAGGAAGCACTTGAAGGTGCTCTTGTGCCTTTGAGTTTATTCTGTGCTCCTTCCTGTGCAAATACATGGATGTAGGAGTAAAGATGAAGTTCCATAAAATTGCTCTATTGGATTAATGGAGGAAATTATTCTTCCCCTTGTTTCCTAAGGCCACAGTCAGAGAATCTCAAGTCTCCCTGCTCCCTATGTTTAAAGCTAGCCTCAGTCATGTATAGCTTTTACATGTCTTTATTCTATGAGAAATTATTTTAATTACCTAATGTACATGTCACAGAGCATATTAACTTACTTTAGAAAAAAGTAATTCTTCAATGATTTCAAATATAGAATTTTTTAAAAGCAAATATCAGTGACTTTAACATTGCTAATTTGAAAGTATTTTTTGATGTTTAAATTTTTTTCTGATAAGTGACATGTAAAAACTTGGGAAAGTATATTGACATTAAATGTCCATTGTTAGAGAAATACTGTCATGTCTTAAAATGAATTTTTTGTGTACACATTTAACAACATCTGTAAAATTATGGCATGAAATATTAACAGGCCAATTGGAAATTTTGTAAATCCTGTTGGATAATATTTCTGAGATTAATGAATAGGGATACTGATTCACTTACAGCTTTTAAGATCTACTTCTGATTATCAATAACACAAGGACAAAAACGAACATACTAAATTTTCACACATTTATAGAACACTAAATTCTACCTCCACATATGAGTTCTGTTTAGTACATCATATATTTAGTAATGTAACTTCAAGTTTTAGGGTGTAGTTATGAATTAAGGTAAGAGTTTTAATTTTCATGAAATAAGTTTTTTTTTTAACTTAGGAGAGCTCAAATAATGCCAATATGAATTGCAAAAAATAATTTTTTATGATTTGTAAATACTCTCTTCTACTAAAACTTTAATTTTGCTCAGTGGTTTTAGTTTTGATAAATACTTCTTTTATTATAGTATTAAACCCATCTCCATTTCTCATTATCTTTTCTGTAGAGATATTACTATTATATCCACCATGGAATTGATACGGACCACGTAGCCCCAATGGAAGATTCTTGGCTGGAGCATGTATTGAATTTAGTCCCCCAACATCTGAAAGTCCTCACTAACAGCATACTTGCATTATCTGATGAAATGAGAGAAGATTATCTTCTTAGTGTAAAAAAATCCATAGGTAAATCAGTATTTCTCTTTCTAATTTGAATGCGTCTTATTAAAGATAAATTTTTAAAAATTTAAAGTTAACACCTATATTTGAAACTATTTATATTTATTAGGCTGTTTCTTGTATTGTGGTTACATTGCTTAAGATCTCAGGCAAATTTCATTAATAAAATATAGCAAAAATTTTTAAAAACCGTCTTTCTATTTGTAGGGCTATATCCCCTAAACAAAGGACATAACGGAAACAAATTTTAAAATGTTAATTAATTAATATTAATATTACTGATATCATAAACTAGAGTGTGATTAATTACAAAACTACTGCTATGGACCAGAGGTTGGCAAACTACAGCTCATAGGCCCAATCTGGCCCACTGCCTGTTTTTGTGAATAAAGTTTTATTAAACACAGACACACACATTCATTTGCATATTATCTATAGCTGCTTTTGCACCATAAGAGATTGTTGAGTAGTTGTGATAGAGACCTTGTTGCTCACAGAGTTGAAAATACTTGCAGTCTGGCCCTTTACGTGAAAGTTTGCTGACTCATGGTATAGACCAATAGGCTCTAAGACTGACATTATCAGAGCCATTTAAAAAGTACTCATTTCCAGACCCATCTGAATTAAAATCTCTGGAGGCAGTCTTTCAAATCTGTGCTTTAAAAAAGGGTTCTTCGATTGGTTGTGATAGTAAGCCTGATATAATTGATGCTATGTCAAAGTTGGAGAAATCATA
Organism: Neophocaena asiaeorientalis asiaeorientalis; assembly: GCF_003031525.2. Classification (NCBI taxonomy): domain Eukaryota; kingdom Metazoa; phylum Chordata; class Mammalia; order Artiodactyla; family Phocoenidae; genus Neophocaena; species Neophocaena asiaeorientalis. The sequence goes on from NW_020185317.1 coordinate 766,130, forward strand.
CTGCTTTGAAATGGTTGCGGGACCCTTCAGGGAGGAGGGCATTCACTGCATTGAAGACTCCTATTGAGTGTTTTGATCATGTAAAGAGCCATATCCTTGCCCCCAAAGAGTTCATAGTGTAATGAGGGCCATGGACAAATCACTAAATTATAAAGCAAATAGCAAGTACAGTGAGGAGAGAAATCGAGAACATGGTCTAAGGGAGAAGAGGTCATGCCTGACTTGTTAGGAAGGACTCTGGCACCTGAACTGAGTTATGAAGGATGAACATATACAGACTAGGGAACACGCATGGCCTAGGAAATGGTGGGAATGATGGCAGACAAGAGCGAAAGGCTCTTCTGACCTTGCAAGCGGCTCTGATGGCCAAAGAAGAGGGTGCATTTTGGGAAGGGGATAGAATACTAAGGGCCTTACATGCTTTCTTTTAAGCATTTGAAGGTAAAGGAGAGTCACTGAAGGATTTTAGGCAGAGGGATAAAAACATATTTGCATTTTAGAAAGAGCATCTTCAAAGAAAAGCAAGAAAGTTAGAATTAACTGAATTAAAGACTGCAGAGGCAGAAGTAGCTCACTTTACTGATTTCATAACAAGGTAGTTCTATGCTCTTAAGCAATTTAAAAGAGAACAGCAAAGCAATATGTATCTTTCCTCAGTGAAGGGAAACTACTGCTACTCTGTATTGTTGACCTTCAATTCAACAAGAACAATTTTGGTGGAAGAGCTAAAAAGGAAAATGTATCAATAATATTAAGAGCAATGATTTTCGAATGAAAGAACAGGAACATTGTTAAGAAAGGGTATATATATTCTCAAAGACACAGACATCATAGATTTTCTCATAAAAATTTTTAAATTGTGTTTATAAATGCACAAATCTCTCATTATTTTAAAAAAACTTAATGTAAACAATTTTAAAGGAATTAGTTTTGCAATTGCTTGGGAAATACTGTAATTACTATAAGGTTGTTGATCAGAACTTTTCAATTTTCTTTTAGTTGATTTTGTTTTAAAAGATCCTAGAGAAAAGGAAGATGACAGAAAGGTAGAAGAACTTCCACCCCATCGTGCTGAGTAAGCAATCAGGTTCCACTAAGAATATTGATTTTTTGCAGTCATTTCTCTGTATGTGGATATATTTATACACTGGTTATATTTTCTCATATATATGTTTATAATTTGTGTACTGCATATATACAACTGATCATACTATCTTTGTTTATGTATTTAAGCCCTAACATGTTATGTTTACAAATTGATGGATAGATGGGTAGGCAAACACACACTGACAGATGGATGCCTATGTGGTTAAAACATAAGTGCTCTGGTGAAAGACCTTGATACAGATCTTTTATCTCCACAGCTCCAAGCACAGGCTTTAGATGTATTAGGGACATGAAAGCTTGAAGGCAATTTGAATGCCCCAAAACACAATGGGAATGTTGCAGAAAATATGCAAACACAGAATATATTACATGGATTAAAATATAGAACACATATGGGAAAATCCACTTGCTATATATTTTCCCTAAAATAACATTTAGGAATACATCACTTAAATAGTTTGAAGAATAGAACTTATGTGATTAAGTAACCACTTCAGTTTTACTTTCTTTCTTTTGTATCATTTAAAAGTGCCCCAAATTGTTTCTCTTAACAACTAAAAAAAAAAAAAGGCGATGTATCTTCTATGGAGAACAGCTTTTCTCCCAGGGATAGACAAAAACTATCCTTTGTAATTGTAAAGGTGATATGACCACAAATGAAAAACTGAATTAACTTTACTATATATTAAAACAAGACTAAGTGTTTAAAATCAATGAGAATAAAAAAAATTTACTGGCATAAAATGTAAATGTTTAAATATACTCTGAAAGATGAAAATGGCCCATCTTTAGTATATAAAAGATGATTAGTCAAGTCGGAGGAGTTACAGAATAAATATCTTTAAATAGAATGTTACTGTTTATGATTTTGTAAGTGACCTTTACACAGTCAGAGGTGAAGTTCAAGAAGATTTCCAGGCTGGAGTATATTCTTAAAATGTTTTAAAAACAATAGGGGCATAAAATGTTTAAATGTTTCCTTAAAAATTTTTTTTAAGATATATATAAAACGTAGCTGGCTACTCTTCCTGCTTGATCACTATTAGTTATTTGTGGACTCCATCACATCAAGCATTTAGAGAAAAACAATTGCCTTATGTGATAAAAATTCAAATCTAATTTTATCTGCGTTAGTTAAAAATTATACTAAACCACAAAGAGTATGATTTTTATATACTTTAAAACATAATTACATGTTTTGTTATTACCATAAGGGATAAATCCTATTTTTAATTCAAAATAACTCAAAAAATTATTACTCAAATAAAATTATTACTCAGAAAGTACTTTGACTTTTATAAGACTTTCTGATTTTTAAAGCAGATGACTATTTTCTCTTTGCTTTCAGAATGGAAATTCTTCCAAAACCTTGGAGGAAATCTTTTTTAGCTGCAAGCAGTTATATTAGGGATCACTTGAACGCAATGAACCCTACAATGTTGGCGGTGCTAGATTTGTGGCACAGTACTTTTAAGTAAGTATTTCTGGTCTTACTGAGGTTTTTTTGTTGTTGTTGTTTGTTTTGTTTAAGAGAGATGAAAGTTATTACATCTTAATAATTTCTTTTACTATTTTAGCTATAAATTTTAAAAATAATTACAAATCTAACCTAAGTAAGCATGGTTTTAAACAACATAAAAGTGTATAGGGTAAAAGTGAGCGTCGCCATTATGTCTTACCGAGTTCTCCCTTCCCCACCCCTGCCAGGTTACCATATATACTTTAAGGGGTAATCACAGTTAAGGGGCTGAATCGCCATGCCTCGTTTTAAGTCCCACAGAACATTAGCTGCTACAGTCATCTATACTGTTTAGAAACCGAGGTAATACTGCCCATGTGATTAGCATGAGGTGAAGTTTCTGGGTGACTCTTGGGGATCATGCATCTCCTTGTGGGCGTCGTCATGGTGCGAAAGGTGCAGAGCTGGATGTGAAGACTGGTGGGCGCTATGGAGTTACAGACCTTGGCCCTAGGGCTGAGGACAGTTTACCTCGCAGTTGAGAAGTTCCAGCTTCATATTCCCTCCCTTGTGCCGCCCCTTCCAAGGCACTGAGGGGGCATCCTAGCAATAGGCACACGTGGACATAACCTATTTCTAAAATATGAAGAAGTAATACAGATTTATATCATTTTTCTTAAAGAAGCCCTCTCAAAACCTGAATGGGTCCCTGTCTTGTGATAGAGGACATGGCAGCCTGGCCTCCAAGGTGGTCCCATGAGCCTTTTCTCACCCTTCCAGCCAAAGCCCCAGTTTACATGCAGTCTGTTTTCCAGGGTCTCCTGGTTCTTAATTGCAGGTATTGTCATGAGGACACAATAATGAGCACATTTTCTCGCCTCCTGCAGACCAGCAAAGGGAAAGCTAAGAGCTTTGGGTGCTTCAGAAGCACAGCTGTTGTCTCTGCTCTGGAAAGCACCCCTGCACATACACTAGGGGGGCCTCACCGACCAACTTCTCTGAGCTCCTTCTGAAGTTGGGATCCTTAGTGCTCAGGAGCACCTATAACCCTAACCCTGCTCCCAGTCCTGCTTGAGGAAGCCAAGCCAGCCAGAATCGCCCCAGCTCTGCCACCCTCCCATCAGACGCTCTCCAGTTCCCACCTGTGGGATGAGTGTGGGTTTGTGGTGTCTAAGGCCCCTCCCCTCCCTCACTCCATCCCTCTCTCCCTTCCTTCCTTTTTTAAACAAATTTTAATGTAATTTCTTTACACAGATACATATGTAATTAATATGGTTACACAAGTGTGATCATATACACTTTTTAAGTGCAGCCCTTTTTTCTTTACTTTGCCTGACTCCCACCAGCCTGGCCTTTCTTTTCCTCGAACATGCCCTTCTTTCTACCAACCCAGCCAAAGACATGATAACCATTAGTGGGGCATCTTCCCATACTTTTCTTTGTGCTCACGTAGCCAAATATATATGTATATCCACATACGTGGATATACATACACAGCATAAAACTGGCTTTCGTCAATGAGACTGTTGACTCCTAGAAAGCACATCCTTTCAAGTTTCCACTGTATAATGTGGATTTCTTTGTCTTCCTGAATTTGTCTTATAGGAAGAGGCCATCTCCCTGCCCCATGCTTTTCTCATTTTGTTTCTTTTGAGTATTGAGACTCAAATATCTCTCCCTGACAAGGCCCATGATCTAATTTTGTCTGCAGTGATGAGATCCTACTATACAGTATATCACTTTCACAAAGGATGTTTACATGCAGTAGTACATTTCATTTTCAAAACACCACCACAGTGTTTATTCTTTTAATATCCATTCATACATGGAACTGCTAGAACACACTGGGCTGGATGCTGGAGGATGAGCACCATTGCCTAATATTGTTCATAAAGGGCTAGACTTTGTCTATTGTACAATGTCAGGAGGCAAGAGACAAGAAAATGAAAGGAGGAAGGGGAAGAAGAAAAAGTAACAAAGCCGAGATAAGAGAACAGTAAATAGTAGATATGTCCAAAATTAGTGTCCAGGGATGTGGTGGCAGAGATGTTAGTTGCAGCAGCTGAAGCAAACCTCAGAGCTTCCAGGGTAGAGACAAATGAGAAAGAAGCTTTGCAGTCGGTGGGTGGGAAGAGAGCCCCACCAACTCCTATGTTGCCTTTGCCAGCATAAGTTGTTTTTACTCTCTGTGTGAATATTAAGAGTGGGATGGGCAGACCCAAGTGCTGCCCCTCTGAGGAGAAGCCAGCATTGAACACGCAGGGCATCCTTACTCTGGGTTAACAGCCATTTGCCCTGGATCTCAGCAGGTCTTGAAGGTACAGGACATCTCTATGTATGGCTGTGGGTTGGGGGATGATGATACAAAAAAACCATCTGAATGACTCTAAAATGCATGAATAGGAACACCTCTATGAATGGGGATGCTCTCTAGATGGAAATGTGCAAATTCATGTCATTCAGTATTTATGCTTACAGAACCCACTTAATGTCAGAGATGACATTTAGTATGCAGTCAAAAACCTACTTAGCACACAGGTATTTTTGCTTGAAAAATGGTGTATGTCAGGGACACATGTATATACAGTGTATATATGAGTATAGAAATTATCATAGGATATATATTACAGTATAAATAGGATGTCTAAGAAAATAAGAAGATAAAGAACAACTTTTGAAATTCATGATTTGATCAAGGTGAGTCCAAGAAAATACTTCTAGAACACTGTGGATTCGTTTACTGTACAGTACTCAGAGAGGATACAACTTAATCAATCTCAAACGTATTAAAAAGATGCTTAACTCATAATAAGAAAAATGCAAAGAGATTGAAATAAAAACTACACTGGGATATCATTGTATTTCCTATGGAATTGACAAAATTCCAAAATACTGACATCATGCTTTGTTGGTGAAGATTGGAGAAATGGGCACCCTTTTGAAGGGAATCCAGCCATATCTATCAAAATTACAAATTCATTTACACTTGAATCCAGCAATCTCATTTCTGGGAAATCGTCTAGAGATACACATGAAAACATAGGAAGTGATCCAGATTCAGGGTTCTTTATTGTGCCATTTGTCAAGAGGATTAGCCTGGAAACAACCAAGTAACCGTTGATAGTGGACTGGTTCAATGAGTGATGGTACATTCACACAATGGAATATTATTACACAGCTATGAAATATGAATGAGAACCGTATCAACGTGCTAATATGGAATGGTCTCCAGGATGTATTAGTAAGTGAAGAAAGCGAGTGCAGAGCACTGCCTAGAGGGTGCTACTTTGAATGTAACGAAGGAGAACTGGCAAGAACAGAACTTGTTTCTAAATTCATGGAGCAAGCAAGGAATGTAGGCACTTGGAGTGGGATTTAAGGGGCAACTTGGGCCCCGTGAGAAGTGAGATTAGCTTTGAGAACCAGAGATCAAAATCAGAGACTGACTTGGTGTTGAGTCCAGAGTGTTGGGCCAGGACTGTTGAAGTCCCTCTGCCTGAAATCAGTGATGGGTCCAAAGATTGAGGTGGGGGTTTCAGACTGCGATGAGCATCAAGTGGCAGGTGGGAGGGATCCATGACTGACAGCTGAGTCTCCCGAAATTGACGTCCGCTTGCATGCTGCAGGTAAGGGGTAGGAAGAGTTCAGAGGAGAACCTGAGGTTCACAGTCTGGGCGATTTGGGGCTGTTATTTGGTTGAGTGTTCTTTTTCCTGACTCTTCCTGTAGTCTTTTACCATGGTTAAAACTGTTGTCCTGGGGCTTCCCTGGTGGCGCAGTGGTTGAGAGTCCGCCTGCCGATGCAGGGGACACGGGTTTGTGCCCCGGTCCGGGAGGATCCCACATGCCGTGGAGCGGCTGGGCCCGTGAGCCATGACCGCTGAGCCTGCGTGTCCGGAGCCTGTGCTCCGCAACGGGAGAGGCCACCACAGTGAGAGGCCCACGTACCGCAAAAAAAACCCCAAAAAACAAACTGTTGTTCTACTGCCAGATGATTGTAGGAATCGTCCTGAGAAAGTAGGACCGGTGTCCGGTGGTATTTTTCCCATCTTCTTAACAATTCAGCCTATTGACCAAACAGGGAATGTTATCAGCAGAGATTTCATGAGAAAGTTCTGTAAAACTTCTATAAAGGCCTATCAATCTCAAAACATGAAAGGTGGGTGGCCTGTCTCTAAATCAAACACTGAGGAAGTGCAGGGAAAACTGGTCTGGTTGCTCAGTGGCAAAGTGAATTCTAGGTGCTCCTGCCCTAGCAACTGCTCTCCAGTGCTGCTTCACACAGCATGCACCTGTACCCTGATTGATAGCTACAGCTTTGAAACATAAAGTCATGTTGAAAATGTTGACCAAGAAGCATAAAGAAAGCAGATTATGTTTGGTATGTGCTGTCATGCTACATTTTTTTTTTTTTTTTTTTTTTTTGGTACGCGGGCCTCTCACTGTTGTGGCCTCTCCCGTTGCGGAGCACAGGCTCCAGACACGCAGGCTCAGCGGCCGTGGCTCCCGGACCCAGCTGCTCTGCGGCATGTGGGATCTTCCTGGACCAGGGCACGAACCCGAGTCCCCTGCATCGGCAGGCGGACTCTCAACCACTGCACCACCAGGGAAGCCCTGTCATGCTACATTTTAAAAGTATTTTATTTAAAACATTGCTGTATACTGCTCAGTTGCCCAGAATAACACATTACCAAAGATTCTCCAGCAACGGTTATACCTACTTTGTGCCTAATGTATCACTGATGTCACGTACTAACCTCATGGTAACCTGAGAGATGGACTTTTGCTTGTGAAAGGAATATAAATAGATGTGAAACGTGTTTTGTCTACTAACCAGTATTTTACACTGGTTTTTAAGTAAAAATTAAAAGTGATCTTTTTAATAGTGTTTCCTATTTCAGATAACATAGAAATCATTTAATCATGTGGAAATTAAATAGCAATTTCTCTAATAGAGAAGAAATCTGTAGTTAAATTGAGGTGACTAACACAATGGTACTAATAGGTAGCATTGTTCTTTCACTTTAATCTGCCAGAGAAACTTCTTAACTGACTAAAGCGTGTATATAACAAAGATCATAGTGTTGTCGTCAGAAGTGAAAACTCTTGGCTGGAGTAAGCACTGTGTTTTCTGAAAAAATCAAAACCAGACAGGTTCAAAAGATTTTTATATACTGGGTCTTAATTAGGTGTGAGAACTCCCTCACTTCATGGCTCTCCAATATCCAGGGTTGCTCTCTTTTCAGAAAGGGTGGAATTTTTATATTAGGAGTACTGGACCCTGTAAGTTTTGAGCCCTGCCTCTTTTCCTGTTTTAATTGTTCCAGTTTGAAAGCAAAAATCAGTCTAACCTAACCATCAAATTTCAGTTATTACATCCTTCTTCTACTGCACAGCACAGTTTCATAATATCAGATTGTGTTCCTGCTGAATTTAATTATATTAATTATTTTTAAAATTAAAATATGTTCTTGAATATTTTTATGGAACACAAATTTTAGTGATAAAACCTAGGAATATCATTTTTTGAGAAGGGATCAATTAGCAAAATGTTACATTAAAAAAAAAAAACTGTCGGGCCTCCCTGGTGGCGCAGTGGTTGAGGGTCCGCCTGCCGATTCAGGGGACACGGGTTCGTGCCCCGGTCCGGGAGGATCCCGCGTGCCGCGGAGCGTCTGGGCCCATGAGCCATGGCCGCTGAGCCTGCGCGTCCGGAGCCTGTGCTCCATAACGGGAGAGGCCACAACAGTGAGAGGCCCGTGTACCGCAAAAACAAACAAACAAAAAAAACCCCCTCATACTTAAATCACTGTTCATTTTCATCTCTTGCAGAAAATTACGTTTAGTTGATGTAGAAGAATTTCACAATTGCCAGGATGCATTAGAGCTGTCGACTTTTCAGAGTATTGTCATGAAACACATGGAATCTGCCAAAGAGACTCTACTTAAAATGTAAAGTTTTGAAGTTTCATGTATGAAAACATAAATTTAAAAATGTGATTGGTGGGCTACTGCAATTTAACTGCTTTTAGAAAATCTCATTTTAAAAAGTTTGTAATCATTTCCGTTTGAGAGTTAAGTATGATATCTTTAACTGCCTTGCTCTGTGATGTCTATCCAGATGTTCTACACAGCATAGATTGTACAGAAACTAAAATGATTATAATTGATACTTTTTCTCAATGTCTGGTTTCTACCCTCTGCTCTGAGAGTAGGGGTGGATAACGTGGGGGAATGATCATCAACTAATTGTTCACCAGAGATTTATTTGAATCTACTGTTAATACATACAAGGTAATGTGCCTGTTACATTTTGGTTTTGGATGGAGGATGCAGAAGAGTTTAAAGAATGCTTAGGTGGGGAAAATATATTCTTTAAAGGAGTTTATAGTTGTATTGGGAAGTTAGACTTAATTAAACATCATCTTGGATTGGCCCTTCAAATTGGAATAGCCACATGTGATAATTATCGATACTGGTGCCAGATAATACGTTCTGAAACAATACAGTAAAATTGTCTTTGTCATGGGCCATTAAGTTATTATAAATGGGACATTAATATTAGATCAAATTTAAGATAACAGAGGACATAAAACTCCAGCACGGCTTCATGATTTCCAAGAGGTACTTAGAAGTGTATCTTGACAGTTTAAGACTGAATCTTCCCTTTATATTTTTTCTTCTCTAATACGTTAGAATCAAATTCTTTGTCTGACATTACTTGAAAGAACTTTAGACTTCTATGTAGTATTAGTTCACAGAAAAAAAAAAATAGAGGAGAGGTGCAGAATGAAAGTGCATAATTAATTGCAGAGGAGAATATGACCCCGTAAGGACAGAATAAGAGTAAATTATCTTGATCTATAACTTCAGGGTTCTACCCCAGGAATACATTCCCACTGCAAATTTTAGTAGACTGGGTGTGTCAAAGTACAGAGTAGAGGATAAACCTTTATTGAATGATTTTGCTGAGAGATGAAGATGGATTAACTGTATCTCTCTTTTTTTTTTTTTTTTTTGCGGTACACGGGCCTCTCACTGCTGTGGCCTCTCCTGTTGTGGAGCACAGGCTCCGGACGCGCAGGCTCAGCGGCCGTGGCTCACGGTCCCAGCCGCTCCGCAGCATGTGGGATCTTCCCGGACCGGGGCACAAACCCGTGTCCCCTGCGTTGGCAGGCGGACTCTCAACCACTGCGCCACCAGGGAAGCCCTGATTAACTGTATCTCTTGATGCCTCCTGATTGATTCTAAGGGAAGAGCCCTCTGACCATGCTTTACATAGTGAGCCAGAATGTGTTTATCATGGCTAAAAGGCAGAACATCAGCTCACCGAAGTGGAGAAACAATTAGTAAATGATTAATTATGACATCTATGCCAAACCCAAACGTCTTCTCTTAGTCCTTATCCTCCACTTCTACTCAGCAATTGCTGTGGTTTAATCACCACCGCCTTCTGTAAGTCTCTGTTCTGTGTCCCTGTGCCCATTTCTTTTTGATCTCCTTTTCTGGCTCTACTTAATCTCACTATCTTTTCTAAGAGTAGGGGCTCTTCAGGTGTTTGCTTTTGTTTTTCTTCTCTATATTCTCGACAGTTTCATGATTTCGTCTGTCTTAGCTGTCTCAAGATGTTATGTTTTCTGAGCTCTGTGCCCTTATTATAAATTTTCTACTGTATATCTCCAATTGAATGCCATGTCAGCACCTGATTCTCAGCATTTCCATAGCAGTACTCATTCTTTCTTCCAAGCCTGCCATTCTTCCTCCTCTGGACCATTCCCAGGCCAAGTTGAAAACTTTTCGACTTGTTCTGTCTCTTTGCTCATCATGTACATTCTCACCATCCCCAGCCTGCCCCCAGCCATATTCAGTGTATTGCTAACTGTTGTTTTCTTGTTGAGATATATTTCGCTTATCATAAAATTCACCACTTTAATGTGTATAATTCAGTGGTTTATAATATATTCACAAGATTATGCAATGATCATCACTAATTCCATCACCCTCAAATGAAACCCTGTATCTGTTAGCACTCACTCCCATTCCACCCTAACAAGCCCTTAACAACCACTAATGTACTTCCTGTCCCTGTAGATTTCCCTACTCTGAACAGTTCATCTAAGTGGAATGATACCATATTTATGTCTGACTTCGTACACTAAGCATGATGTTTTCAAGGTTCATCCATGTTATAGCATGTACCAATACTTTATTTCTTCTCATGGCCAAATAATAATCCATTGCAGAATATATTAATACCACATTTTGCTTATCCATCAGTGTGGGTTGTTTCTACTTTTTGGCTATTATGGATAATGCTTCCATGAGCATTTGTTTTGCGTAAACATTTGTTTTCAGTTCTCTTCGTTGTATACCTAGGAGTAGAATTGCTGGGTTATATGATAACTATATTTAACTTTTTGAGGAACTGCCATGATGTTTTCCAAAGGGTTTGTAAGATTTTACATCCCTAACAACAATGTATTCCTACCATTCAATTTCTCTACATCCTTGTCTATTGTCCATTTATTTATCTTTTTGGATAAATATCCAAATCATTGCTCATTTTGTATTCAGTTATGTCTTTTTATTTTTGAGTTGTAAGAGTTCTTTATACAGTCATCCCTTAGTATCCATGGGGGATTGATTCCAAGAAACACCCCCTCCTCCGCAGCAGATACCAAAATCCACGGATGCTCAAGTCCCTTATATAATATGGCATAGTATTTGCATATAACCTACACATATCCTCCAAATTATCTCAGATTACTTACAATACTTAATACAATATAACTGCTATGTAAGTAGTTGTAAATACAGTATAAATGCTATGTAAATAGTTTCTGGCACATGGAGAATTCAAGTTTTGCTTTCTGGAACTTTCTGGAATTTTTTCCTGATATTTTCAGTCTGTAGTTGGTTGAGTCCACGGATGTGGAACCCATGGATACAGAGGGCTGACTATATATTCTGTGTTGGTGCCCTTTATCAGGTTGAGGAATTTCCCTTTTCTTTTTAGTTTCTTAATTGTTTTTATTATGAAATAATGTAGAGTTGCCAAATGCTTTTCCTGCATCTATTGAGATGATAGTTTTTTCTGTTACTCTGCTAATATGGTATATTGCCATTGGTTTAATATATTGAGGCAATCTTGCATTCCACTTGGTCATGGAGTATAATCCTTTTTATATGCTGCTAAATTCAGTTTGTATTTTGTTGAGGATTTTTGTGTCTATATTTATCAAGGGTATTGATCTATAGTTTTCTTCTTCTTGTGATATTTTTGTCTTGTTTTGGTATTATGATAATACTGTCCTCATGGAATTAGTTAGGAAGTATTCCTTTCTCTTTTTCTTTTTGAAAGGCTTTGTGAAGGATTGGTGTTAATTCTTTTTTAAACATTTGATGTAGAACTCACCAGTGAAGCCAGCTATTCCTGGATCCTGGCCTTTTAATTTTCTTAGAATTTTTTTGATAATTAATGTATTTACTTGTAATAAGTCTATTCATGTTTTCTGTTTCTTCTTGAGTCAGTTTTGGTAGGTTGTGTCTTCCTAGGAATTCGCTAGGTTATCTAATTTGTTGGCATAGAGTTGTTTATTATGTTCCCTTTATTTCTATAAGATCAATATTAATGTCTCCTTTTTTTCATTTCTAATTTTAACAATTTGAGACTTCACTCTTTTTCTTGGTCAGTCTAGCTATAGGTTTGTCAATTTTGCTGATCTTATCAAAGAACCAGCTTTTGGCTTTGCTGATTTTCTCTATTTTTCTATTCTTTATTTTGTTTGTTTCCACTCAGATCTCTGTTTCTTCCTTCTCCTTGTTTTGAATTTAGTATTCTCTCTTTTTCTGACTTCTAGTAAAGTTTAGACTATTGGATTAAGATCTTTTAAATATATTTTAATGTGTTAACAGGTCTAAAGTCTGACCACTATTCTTCTGTATCCCATGAATTTTGATATATGGTGTTTTCATTTTCATTCATCTCAAATTATTTTCTAATTTCCCTTTTTTTTTAACTCATTGCCTGTTCAGGACTATGTTGTTTAATTTCTGCATATTTGTGAATTTCCACAGTGTCCTTCTGTTACTGATTTTCTAATTTTGTATGATTTTCATCATTTTATATTTACTGAGACTTCTTTTATGGACACCAAGTATTCTTGACCCTCTCTCAGAAGCATCTTCCATGTGTACTCCTTTCTGTCAATTCCCACTGCTACTACCCTTGGCAGGCCCTTTTATCCTCCCATATAGCCTACAAACCACTGCCAGGTGAATCTTAAACATCCCCTAGATCAGTGCCTTCCGTTTGTTGGCAAAATAAATCCACAATTCTTAACCTGCCTTTTAAGGTCTTCTGCAACCTGGACCTAACCTATCTTTTCTATTCTCAGTTCTGAAAAAACTTTCACCTTGGGCCATGCCTGTAGAAATAGTCACGTTAAATTAAAAACGGCATGGCTTCTAAGATTAGCCTATAACCATACCTTACCATTGTTAAATACCTATCCAATTGGTAAATCTGTAGACTCTCTGTTCTCCTTTTTAACCAATTGTTGGTTTTTAAAATAGTTACTCCTTGTTTGTTTCCATCTGTGAGATGGGAATTCTAGGAAAATTTGAAAGTTGCTCAGTTGCTCCCCACTTAAACTCTGTGACTCTTAGCATTGTCATCTTTGCAGACATAATTGTATCAGATTTAATCAGAGGTTAAGGGGATTAAAACAGAATAAGAACCTCTTGGATACTATTAGCAAAATTTTATGTTTTATACACATATTTATAAAAACTTTACACAGCAAAGCAACCATCAGCAAAATGTAAAGGCAGGCTACTGAATGGGAGAAAATGTTTGCGACTAATATACATCTAATGAGTAGTTAATATCCAGAGTATATAAAGAACTCATACAATGTGATAGCAAAAAACAATTAGATTAAAAATGGTCAGAAGATCTGAATAGACATTTTTCCAAAGAAGACATACAGATAAATAACAGGTACATGAAAAGATGCCCAACATCACTAATTATCAGGGGAATGCAAATCAAAACCACGGTGAGATATCACTTCACACTTGTTAGAATGACTATTATCAAAAAGACAAGAAGTAACAAGTGTTGGTGAGGAGGTGGGGAAAAGTGAACTCTAGTGCACTGTTGTTGAAAATGTAAATTGGTGCAGCCACTCTGGAAAACAGTATGGAAGTTCCTAAAAACTTTAAAAATAGAACTACCGTGTGGTCCAGCAAGTCCACTTCTGGGTGTTTACTTGAAGAAAAGGAAAACACTAATTTGAAAAGATATGTGCACCTCCATGTTCATTGGAGCATTATTTACAATAGCCAAGACATGGAAGCAACCTAAATGTTCATCGATTGATGAATGGATAAAGAAGATGTTGCAACAGCATGCATGGGCTGTGGAGATATTATGCTAAGTGAAATATGTCAGGCAGAGAAAGACAAATACCATATGGTCTCACTTGTATGCGAAACCTAAAACAACAACAACAAAAACCAGGCTCATAGATGCAGAGGGCAGATTGGTGGTTGCTAAAGGAATGGAGTAAGGGTGGATGAAATGGTTGAAGAGGGTTATAAGGTACAAATTTACAGTTATAAATAACCCATGGAGATGTAGTACACAGCATGGTGACTACAGTTAACAATACTGTGTTGTGTATTTAAAAGTTTCTAGGAGAGTAGATCTTAAACGTTCTCATCCCAAGAAGAACAAAACTTTAATTATGGTGACCAGTGTTAACTAGGCTTATTGCGATCATTTTGCGATACATACAAATATTCAGTCGTCATACTGTACACCTGAAACTGATATAATGTTATACCAGTTATACCTCAATAAAAAAAATTATGCCTCACGCTGTTTACAGCACATAATGCAGCTCATTCCCGGAGAAGCCCCCCTGTGTCTTTCAGTGTCCAGACCAAATGACCCTTCTTCCATGAAATCTTTACTGTTACCTCATCAAAAGTGATCTCTTCTTTCTGAATGCCTCTGACACTGTGTACTCTTATTACTTTTTCCTTTTATAATATATATTTATGTGTGTGCATTTTCCCCTCCACTCACCTATAAGTACTTTGAGGACTGAGTAATATTTAGTACCTCAAATGTTTTGTACGTAATAGGAAACCCTGTAAGTATTTTTGAGACAATGATTGAATAATTTTTTTCAGTGTATTTTCTGTTCTTTGTCCTTTTTCCAGTCTTACAGCCCTGGACTTACTCCATCTCTTGCCTGGACTATTGGAGATTTCTCAGTCCCCTTCATTAATCTGGCGTTGCCCTTCTCTACTTACAGCCCTGGACTTACTCCATCTCTTGCCTAGACTATTGGAGATTTCTCAACCCCCTTCATTAATCTGGCATTGCCCTTCTCTACTTCTCTACTTCATTAATCTGGCATTGCCCTTCTCTACTTAGTATTTGGTACTTGGCCTCCTTTGTCCTTTTACCTGTTGCTTTAACAGTGATGCCCCACTGCAGGAGGATCTGCTGTGTATTCACAGAGCGTGAGCCTGTCCCAGCTTCTTGTGTTTAGCTCCCAAGTTCTGCAAAAGTCCTCACAGACTTCCCTCCACTTATTTTTTCCTACTTTCCAGTGTATTAGCTCCGTTATAGACAGTGAAATGATCAGATATATTAGCCCTACCTCTCCCACCTATTTTTCTTAGTATATTCTACTTCAGGTCCTTTTGTCAGGTCTTCCTCATTTCATTTTTATCTATTCTTCAGTGAAATTTGCCATCTTCACTATAGAACCCTTCTCTATTACTTAAATAGAAAATTATGTCTCTATTCTTTGATTTCAAAGCTGTCTTTCTGCCATGACACATTGCCTTCATTATTATGAGAGAGAGGGGATCATGTCATATCTTTTCATATCTCCCATGACACTGTCGCTAGCACACAGTAGGCACTAAACATGTATTTGTTAAAGTGATGAATACATACATTTAAAACCTTGATCTCTCTTGGAGCATTCAGGCAACTCCTGAACTTATATTGACTCCTTGTTTTAAAAAATGTATTATCTCTTATGAAAGAGGTACAAATATTCCTTAATTTTAGTGTTGGACAGTGGTTTTGTAAACTGAAAACTTCACTTGTTATCATCATAATGTATCTGTATATGAATTTCACTGTTTTCCTTTTATTACAAGGATACATATACATTTGGAACTTGTTTTAAATCGGTCACTCTTTCAGGATTTCTCATTAAGGAGGATTAAAAAAAATATACTTGATTTTGTTGTTTTGTGCCTTGTTTTCAACTATCATTGTGAAATAGAACAGCATAAATTACTAGGTGGGCTGAGTCAAACAAGCCCTCCCTTGATTTAATGTTATTCACATTTTAGCTTTAAACTGACAAATCCATTCCCTGAAGAGCGATTTCAGAGACTGGGGAGGAGTATCTTGTAATATCCAATAAAGTTAATTGTCATATTATTCAAAAAGTGCAGGAATAATGGTTCCAGGAGTTTGATTTACCGTTTTATCACAGCGTCATGTCGTTGAGCCATTTTCCATGGGCTATGATTAAAATTTCTTTTCCCAGGAGGAGTGAAACATGCTAGCGCTTATACTTCAGAGTGGATAATGTGACTTGGCAATATACCTCCCTATAAAGACCTTTAGATGTTCAGAAGTTACTGTTAATGCTTAATGTAAGAGGAGTAATTCATTGAAAATAGTAACTTTTAAAAGTCTTTTGTTCTTTGAAGGTGGTTTCCAGAAGTGCAGAATATTTATTACCAAGGTAGTAAAAAAAAGCTATTGCCAACTGGTGACAGCAGTGCCAAGTTGGAATCTTTTTTCAACTGTGCTGCTACACTTATGACTTTCCAGCTGCAGGACCTCACTTTGGTTTCCATGCAAGATTTCACGGACTTGATTGCACAACCCCCCGTAAGTAAGGTTCAGTTACACCAGTATTCATTTACCAGTGTATTTCTTTTCAATTCTTTCAGAGTGGATAATTATAAAATAACCTTTACCAGTGGAAGAGCAGAAAGTATACCTTTAGACCTATTACACTTACGTGTTTTTTAAAAAAAGACTTAATGTCAACCTGCGTATGTAGGATATATTATTATCATCACATTGGTGAGGTTAGTGGAAATAAGTAAAAATTCCCATAATTGGGAAATTTGGGTCATGAGGGCTGGGGAAGATTTCTCCAAAGAACTCTTTTCTTTCTGGAAGAAGGTCCTGTTAAAGGGTGAGTGGAGTCTGGGAATTTGAATGTTCTCCTCTTGGGCTCCTTCTTTGATGATTCTAGAGCCCCACTGCTGTGCACATCTTCCTTTTTCTGGAATCTTGACCCTATAGTTGATCTGTAGGCTCAGTGGATACCAACTGAGTCTCGCTGGGAATGGCTCGCTGGGAATGGCTCTTGCCCATTTCGGTACAGTTCCTCTTTGGCTTAACTGTCTAGGACATAAGAAGAAGGGTGAGTTCTCATGTATCCTAATTGGGACCAGTGCACTCCTTACTCTATCACAATTCATATGCATATATATATGTATACTTTATTATATATATATATAACTTCTTTGTTGCAGGATTCTGTTAGAGCTTTTGAACATCCAGGTTTTGTCATAAGGCTGATTCTTGATAACGACACCATTAAGTTTGAACCTGATTTCAATGACTATGTAGACATCCTTCTAAATGTTTATGATGTCATGATTAAGGCTGTCAGTTTCGTGCCAAGAGTTGAGGCAAAATTGTATTCCAAGTCGGTAAGTAATAAGGATATTCTGATTGCTTCAATTTGGATGATGGTATTTGCTTCAAATAACTTCTTTTAGTATAGACAGGTATCCTCTGCTTTACAGAATACCAATGGCCTAGTAACATTGGCTTATAAGGCAGTTTTGCTTTAAAAACATACTATTTTCCCATTAGCTTCTCTTAAATACTGGTTTCTATTGAACTCAGCTGAAAACTTTCTGAGGGGGAAGAATTAAAGTTGTGATCTGGTTTGAAGCCATCAATGAGCATTTGCTGTAGCATTCACACCATGCTGTTGACTGCTGTTACACTTTTCCAGCTCTGTAAAATTCTCCTCCAATTAGCTACCTTCCTGATACACCTTCTTCCAGGAATAGTCATGTCTCCTTACTTCCAAATCATAGATCCTACTTCCCTTTTCTCTCTGGCCAAATATTTAGCAAAGTTCTGCTGAACTACGATATTTCAACAGTAGCTATTGCAGTCTGGTATATGAAATGAGCATGTCTGAAAATTCCTTAACTTAAAAGCTTTTCAAGTTTTCTAAGTCCAAACAGTAGCTTTCTTCTTCCTTTTTCATTTTTTAAATAGTGTACGAATATTTCATACATACAAAAGAGTACAGGAGGCCAGTGTTTAAAGTTTTAAGCAGTAATAGAGTAAACACCTTCATACCTTCCATCTAACTTAAACAATGACTATTACCTTTAAGCTCTACCTCCCAACTGTTCTTCCCTGTTCATATCCCTATCCTTCTACCTTCTAGCAAAGGAATCACTATCTTGTACTTTGTAGTTATTTTTTTAATTAATTTTTATTGGAGTATAGTTGATTTACAATGTTGTGTTAATTTCCGCTGTACAGCAAAGTGAATCAGTTATACATATACATATATCCAGTCATTTTTAGATTCTATTCCCATATAGGTCATTACAGAGTATTGAGTGGAGTTCCTTGTGCTATACAGTAGTTTCTTATTAGTTATCCATTTTATGTATAGTAGTGTGTATATTGTCAATCCCAATCTCCCAGTTTATTGCCCTTCCCTTCCCCCTTCGTGACCATAAGTTTGTTTTCTGCATCTGTGACTCTATTTCTATTTTGTAGATTGGTTCATTTGTACCATTTTTTTAGATACCACACATAAGCGATATCATATGACACCTGTCTTCCTCTGTCTGACTTTGCTCAGTATGACAATCTCTAGGTCCATCCATGTAGCTGCAAATGGCATTATTTTGTTCTTTTTTATGGCTGAGTAATATTCCATTGTATATATATACCACATCTTCGTTATCCATTCCTCTATCAGTGGACATTTAGGTTGCTTCCATGTTCTGGCTATTGTAAACAGTGCTGCAGTGACCATTGGGCATTTTGTAGTTATTACTCTGAATTCTTAAACATAAACTTACTACATGTCTGTATATCTGTAAACAATTTCTCTTTAGTTTTTCTATGTCTTTGTATAGCTGGAGTCATCTTATAAATAGACCATGACTTGTTTTATTTTACTTAACACTGTGATTGTGATATTATTCATGTTAAGAATATTGTCTTCTTCATAGAGCTTCTAGTTTTTTTATCATTTTATTTTTATTTTCTCAGAATCCATTAACTTTTCTTTTTTTCAACTAGGCTTGGTCTTTTTTTTTTTTTTGTGGTACGCGGGCCTCTCACTGTTGTGGCCTCTCCTGTGGCAGAGCACAGGCTCCGGACGCACAGGCTCAGCGACCATGGCTCACGGGCCCAGCTGCTCCACGGCATGTGGGATCTTCCTGGACCAGGGCACGAACCCGTGTCCCCTGCATCGGCAGGCAGACTCTCAACCACTGCACCACCAGGGAAGCCCGGCCTGGTCACTTTTGATAGTCTCTTGTACTTAGTCATGTATTCATTACTCTTCTCTGTTTGCTGATCTGACTCCTGCTCCTGGTCGTTTATTTCTGTGGGTGTTTTTTTTTGTGTGTGGTACGCGGGCCTCTCACTGCCGCGGCCAAACACTGCGCCACCAGGGAAGCCCCTGTTTTTTATTTATTATTATGGGCTTCTACACACAAGAACTTTATGCAGGGAAGTCTTTGAGGCCTTGACTTGGGTTGGTTCCTCTGGATTTTGCATATTCTCTTGACATGTGCTCTGGAGGCCCCTGCAAACCCAGGACGCTATTTTTTTTAATGATATTTTTTTTTAAGGGAACTTTATTTTTATTTATTTATTTGGCTGCGTTGGGTCTTTGTTGCTGCGCGTGGGCTTTCTTTAGTTGCAGTGAGCAGGGGCTCCTCTTCCTTGCAGTGAGCGGGCTTCTCATTGCAGTGGCTTCTCTTGTTGCGGAGCACGGGCTCTAGGCACGCGGGCTTCAGTAGTTGTGGCTCACGGGCTTAGTTGCTCCACAGCATGTGGGATCTTCCCGGACCAGGGCTCGAACCCGTGTCCCCTGTATTGGCAGGCGGATTCTTAACCACTGCACTGCCAGGGATGCCCCCAGGACCCTTTTAAACAAAATTCTTGCCTGAGGATTTTGTGGACGACACTGGCAGTGAGTGTTTACCCAAATGTGTAAGAGAACAGGCTTGTGGTTCCAAATTCTTAAGACGACCATCCTTTCTCTTCTCCACTGAAAAACAAGGCCAAAACAAGACATTTTCCTTTCTTACCCCCTCATTTAAAGGTTCTGTCAGCTTTCAGCATTCTGAAGTTTTGTGTCCTTAGAACCCTCATTGTGAAGTTGTGTCGCTTTTCATTGTTTTCATTGTTCCTGGCTTTATGTAGGGGTATCAGTTGACTTCCCACCTTACTCAGGCTTCAGGCTTTGTTTCCTGACAACCATTCTCTCACCCATGCCACCCAGCCCCACATATGTGCCCATCCTGCTGGAGACTCAGTAAAGCAAAGCTTAGGCCACCAGGGATCAGCAGAGTCCCCAGGGCAGCTGCTCACATCCGCATATAGTTACCTCCCGATTCATGTATTATCTCATGTTTGGCCCCTTAGCCTTTCCTTATTATTTTACTGCCTTAACCATGCATTATAAAAGTTATATTTGGCATTTTCCCCAGCATATTTATGTGTTTTGAACTAGGTCGTTGTTTTCAAAGAGGGTATCTATTCCTCATATTACCATAAATAGAAGTCTCTCAAGAAACTTACTGTTTACTTTGTTTTTTTGTTTAATTCCAGTTCACCTATTGCATCCTTTTGTATTCTGCTCATACCCTGCCTTCCTCAAGAATGACTAGATGTAGCTTATGAAACAGATATAACAGGTTAATAAGAGTTACTAGATAAAGTTTGAAGTGGAAAAAAGTATTATAATCATCTGAATGAAGACAGTTGCTATGATTTTATGCTTATAAAATATGGCTCTAAGCTTCCTGGTTTCTACAGTAAAGAGGAAAATATAACAAGTTTTAGACTGCTCAGGTATTTTTTCTGGTTTCAAATTTTGAGAGATAGGTCTTACCTGGGGCATTATACGTGGGGTAATGATTCTAAAACCCTATGTACCAGAGTCATGTGGTGACTTTTAAAAATACAAATCCAGGGCTTCCCTGGTGGCGCAGTGGTTGAGGGTCCAACTGCCGATGCAGGGGACACAGGTTCATGCCCCAGTCCGGGAGGATCCCATGTGCCGCGGAGCGGCTGGGCCCCGTGAGCCATGGCCGCTGAGCCTGCGCGTCCGGAGCCTGTGCTCCGCAACGGGAGAGGCCACGGCAGTGAGAGGCCCATGTACCGCAAAAAAAAACCCCAAAAACATCCAGGGGTCCCTGCCACCCCCATTCCCTGCATCTAGAGATGTAGATTTACAATGACAGTCTGTACTCAGAAGTAGGTGTACTGGTAAAATATCCCTAGATGATTCTGGCAGTCCCTCAAGTTTGGAAACAAGTGATACAGAGGGTACTTGAATATTAATGAGCTTCACATTAGATCCAACAATTTCACATTGCAGTACGTAATACATATTGCTTTATCCTAAAGTTCTTTTTCAAAAAAGATGACACCAAACATCTGCTGTGCCCTGGGGGTGAGGTAGTGGTGATGATGGTGGGATTCACTAATGTAGTCATGAAGTATCTAGTTCTGAAAAAGTGTGATTTCCTGAAATGTCCACTAGGGGGCACAGCGGACATGCATCCTGGATACCTGAACAAATTATCCAGTTCTCTAAGGAATCCTTTCATATTCTCAATTTGAAAGCTGTAGAATATTCACTACTGGCAATGATTTTTGTTTGTTACAGTTAAAAATCCCTTTTTCTGGACAACAGGTAGAGACTATATATATATATATATTTTTTTTTTTTTTTTTTTTTTTAACAACATGTGGGATCTTCCCGGACCGGAGCATGAACCCGTGTCCCCTGCATCGACAGGTGGACCCTCAACCACTGCTCCACCGGGGAAGCCCCATATATATTTTTTAAGTGTAACTTGGTTCAAGATAATAAACCATATATGCACATTTACTTGTCCTCTTATTCAAAAAGAGAAGGAGACAAGTTGTTGAGGTTTGTTTGCTTATTTAAAATTGTTGTCTGATACATTCTTGCCCACATTATTCTAATGGTGGTAGCAGAATGCAAATTTTGCAACTAGGGATTTTAGTCTGTTCTGGTTGCTGTTCACACTGACCTCTGAAAGCTCAGAGGTCAGCGAATGAGTAAGCAATGCTTCTTTGTTCTACATACATTACTCCTCAAGGTGAAGAAGGGCTGTGACTGTGATCAAAGACTGTGATCATATGACACTGAGCTGACTTATTTTTTTTAAATAATGTGTGATGCGAGTGCTACCTTTTAAGCTGGCATATACAACTGTACAAATAAAACATGGATTTTGCTGTTTTGATATTCCAACTCTTATTTTGTGTATGTTCTCAATTGACTGCTCTTTCCTCCATACAGAAAAACAAAACACTCCTAGGTAGCCTCTAAGAAAAACAAAACATATGAAACCTAGAGATTTAAAATTAGACTCTCTACAGATATAGATTAGAAAATCCAAGGGAACTTGTGAATAAATTAAAAAAGACAATATGGTAAGATGGGCATTTTTACAAAGCCGAATGATATGGTTACCTTAATTTAAAGTATTTTAAATAACTCATACTGTTTTTATTCCTTTGTTTAGGCTAGTAAGTCTCAACCAACAACTTTGAAGCCGATAATTCTGAAGGAAGTTGTTGAAGCTCACAAAGAAAAGATTAAGGAGGTGGTTGTATGTGAGAGCATGGCACTGAATGAGCACCTCAGACTCTATGACAAGTATGATTTTTTAATTACCAAAAAAGCTGAGCAAGATGCTGATGCTTTCCTTGCAGAAAATCATAATTATGAGAAAATAATACAAGAAATTCACAGGTACCAAAAACTCATAGAGGATATACAGTACACATCTAGAAAGGTAAATGACCCATTTTGTACAACTGTTCTTTGTACCTAGTGATCTTTTCCCAGTTTTATTAGGATGTATTTCTAGACCATACAGTGAAAGAATTAGACCATTTTCATTAACAGAAAACTGTTTGTTGGGCCTTTTTATGTGCCAAGCATTGTGGTAAGCCCTGGCTATGCAGAGGGAGACAAAACACATAGTTCTTATGTTCATAGAGCTGAAGGTGTACCCTATAAGGCTGACTTTTTTTTTTCGCGGTACACGGGCCTCTCGCTGTTGTGGCCTGTCCCGTTGCGGAGCACAGGCTCCGGACGCGCAGGCTCAGCGGCCATGGCTCACGGGCCTAGCCGCTCCGCGGCATGTGGGATCTTCCCGGACCGGGGCACGAACCCACATCCCCTGCATTGGCAGGCGGACTCTCAACCACTGCGCCACCAGGGAAGCCCTAAGCCTGACTTTTAAGTAATTTATTTTAACTTGGCCCCTCAAAAATATCAAGAACTATTTGTTTTTTTTGCTTTGGTGTGTACAAATCCTTTGGAAAATATGGTAATTATACCAAAATGTGGTTACTTCTGTTTAGTAGGAGACTGGTAGTTAAACATTTTCTTCATTTGTCCTTTTTTATATTTTCCCAAATTACCACCATGACCATGCATTATTTTTTTGTACAGAGAAAGTATAACATTTAAATCCCACTATCTATGTAGCAATAACTCAATTCTCCAAAGTTTTTGTATCAATTATTGTCCTGAAATAGAACTGGCTTCCAAGATACACTGTTCAAGGAGATTCATGCAGAAGATAGTGGTAAAATATAAAAGAGTATTTGCAAAACCCTGCCTGCATCATATTAAAATAAAAAACTCAGTTGTATTAGATCATACACACACAAGTCAATATTATGGAAAAAAGCAAAATTGTGGGAATCATTTATGTCATTTCATGTTTATTAAACTTTTAATACCTAACATTGCAGACTATTCGTTTAGGAATGTTTGAAATGCGCTGTGAGGAATTAATCAGAGCTTTGGTGAAGCGAGCAGATATTATTTGTGGAAAACTTATAGCTAAAATGTTCAGAGACCATCAGGAAGTAAATACAAGGTATTTATTTAATATTATATTTTTTTTTTGGCGGGTGGAGGAATTAAATAGAATCAACTGTCACTCAACTAAAGTAATGGATTAGAGCAGTGTCGTAAATGACAGAAAAGAAAAGATAAAGCCAAACTTATTTCAACTTGGCTCTAAGTGTTATTTTGTGATTTTTAGTATTTTTTCACCATGAATGTGCCTTCCCAGTTGTCTGAATTAGGGTGGTGTTAAAATGTGTTTGCATTTCTTTTGTATAAGTCAGGTGGACATTATCTAACTTCAGATTTTTAAGTTTGTGTAATCAATACACAAAGTGAGTTTTCACAGTGGATATACACAGTAGTTGTCAAGGATCTCAAATCTGGAACATCATTTTACTGTAATTACCCTTCAAGGCCATGGTAACACATTACCTTAACTACAAACTCATTTGTTGTCCGATCTGGAGATTTTTAGGAAAACTGACTCATGTTAAGTAAACTTACAGAATGCTAATGTGTGAAGCAGAATACCTGTTTAAGACAAGAAGTGTAGTTAGTTTTCTAGCACTGGTGATAGTGTGGCTCCAGAAACCTCTTTCCTGCTATCAGTTACATGGAATAAAACCCCCAAATCATCAGAATTTTTTATAATTATAGTGTTAGGGAAAAAGCATTAAAAAGATATTTCTTTTAGCCTGTAAGAAGCCTGGAGGGAGCTTCATTTACCTACCATACGTCAGATACAGCACTAGAGACTTGGACTGAATATGAAAAAAATCCCTGAAGGAAGTTACATTGTAGAAGGAGAAATAGGCATCCAATTCAGTAAATTACAACAGGGTGCCATAAGTTCTGTCCTGAACCACAGAATAGAACAGTAGAGAAGGAAGTGATTAATTTCCTTTCAGGGTGAGGTTTGGAGGAGAGGGGGAAAATCAGGGAAGTCAGCAAAGAGGAAGTGATGTAGGAATTCATCTTGAAGGATGAGTAGGAGTCCGCCAGGTGAATGATGTGGGTGAAATAATTCCAGTTAGAGGAAATAATATGTAGAAGGGAGTGAGATAGGTATGAAAATGGCATGGTGTATTCCAAGAACAAGGAGTGGGTTGTGTTGCTCTCACGGATACTGTGAGCGGGGGAGGCTGAAGAGGGAGGCACCACGTGGAAAAGGGCTAGGACTCGGGAGGCTTATCTGAGAAACAGAACAGTATATTCAGCTTAAAGCACCTTTTCCTCTAAAAGTACTGGAAGAATAGTGAAAATGTCTTTTATTTACAGCATTTCGTGCTGAGTGAAATATTTGCTTTAATTTCATAACTATTTCCCTGCCTCTTAGCTGCCCCCAGAGCTCATGCCAGTTCTACTTTTTCCCCTTTTCTCTTAACTATGCCTCTCACCAGACTCACTGGCTGTATAGAGGATATACCAGGACTGTTATAGGAACCACTAGATACAAATGCCCTCAACTCCTTGCCCTTACATGTCTCATCTCACCTCTCTACGAACCCCTCCCTATCTGCCTCCCCACATTCTCAGAGGTCAAGAGTCTGTCAGCCAATCACTGTTCTCGTCTCTACCTATGAGCTCAGCCCCCTTGCCTCCCATCCCTCTGGACCTGGCTCTACTAGTCGTCCCCTCTGTGTCTCATTTTAAATCTCTCCTTCACTGTGGATTCTGCCTCTGAAATTTACAAACACGGTCAAAACCCTCTTCCGTCCTCCAACCCTCCACTTCAACCCAACATCATCACCATCCATTCCCTCTCCTTCACCTCACAGCCAATCTTCTTGAAGAAATTTCTGCAGATGTTATCTGAACTTCCTTAGCTCTCACTACTCTTTTTTAGAAATCCCATAGTAAGTTCATTGTTTATATTGCCCACAACCTAAATCCGTAGGAAGTATTTGCGTATTACCAGAAGCTTCTGAGCACACAGGCCCATTTTAACCATGCCTTCCAAGTAGACCAACTTTTTGTGCCATCTCCACTAAATCTCTGGTAGAGCCCTTAAAACTCTAGGTTGGAAATGATTGTTCATAGTCTTGCTGTCCATACTGGATTGTGAACTGCTTGAGAACCATTATTGCATCTTACACATTTGTGTACCTCCGTCACTTATTACTATAGTTGGGAATGGAATAGATCATCATTAAATGTGTATTGAATGAATGAGTAAATGAGCACAAATTTGCTTTTAATTGATTAGATGTCATATAGGTAAGGTAATCTGACTGTATTTTTCATGTAATAGAACATTAAAATAGTACACAGGAATATATTTAGGAATAAAATTTCATTACAGAAGATGGGTTTTGTCTGGTGTTTCAGATTATGTGAGGAATTTGAGAAGATATCTGAAAAGGCTCTTAGCACTCCTCCAAATACAGCAGAACTGATGGAAATGAAGGTATTGTTTATAAGCTCTGTATAGTCGTGTGTGTAAGTAAATTGTTTTTCTTTTTTTCCCCAGCTTTTATAATTATTGACATAATAATACAATAACAAATCGCTCCAAAAGTTAAAACAGAGGCTTAAAATAGTAAGTTACACACACACACACACACACACACACCCCTCATGAGTGTGAAGTTTGGTGATTCAGGCTGGACACTCCTCCTAGATGGTTCTTCTGGACTCAATCATATCAGCTAGTTCTCAGCTGGGTTGACTAGTGTAATTAGCTTCAGAAGCTTGACTCTGCTTCGCTTGTCTCTCAAACTTCAACAGGCTCACCTGGGCATGTCTTCATGGTATGGTAGAGGCACAAAAGCAAGCCCAGTTGTACAAATGCTTTTCAAGTTTCTGCTTGTGTCACATTAGCGAATAGCCTGTTGACCAAAATGGCCACAGAGCCAGTGAGAGGACACTACAAGGACAGACAGTGGGAGAGGTGAAGTATTGGAGTTATTAATGCAGTTGT
The DNA here is from genome assembly GCF_003031525.2 of Neophocaena asiaeorientalis asiaeorientalis. NCBI lineage: Eukaryota > Metazoa > Chordata > Mammalia > Artiodactyla > Phocoenidae > Neophocaena > Neophocaena asiaeorientalis. The sequence goes on from NW_020185317.1 coordinate 792,854, forward strand.
CTACAAGAATCTTTTTGAGAGCACTATTAATAATTGTTACCATGCCAACAGGCATAAACCAGGACTGTCTTGGGCAACCTGAGATATGCAGTCATCCTTCATTTTTTTAATCAACAAATATTTAATCCTTAAGTAATATTTTATTTTGTTTTTGATAGGCTTTTATTATATATTAAACATTTCTGTGGTAGTTTGCTGAAAAGTGTTTTGAGCATAGGACTTATGGTACTAAAAATATTAGAGAAGTCTTGCATCATTTTTCTTGTTGCCTCTGCTTGAAGTCTACCTGATGGTAATAAAATAATATAAAACACCTGGTTAATCATCCAGTTATTTTGTTCCTTTTCCATTCTTACAACATTACACTTTTACAGGATCTTCTTTTTCCTTTTCTAGCAATCTGAAGATCCAAAATAGAACCCTTGTGTTCCTAGATTTTAAAATATTTAAGCAAACCCAGCAAAACATGTTAAATCATTCAAAACTTTGTATAGGTAGGAAATTACAAAAGGTGTTCAAATGATTACGTACGTTAAATTATTCACTTAAAGAAAAATTTGTGAAAATCACTAGAACCAAATTTTACATATCAGCCTCTAAAGGGTTCTATGTCCTTTAAAGTATTTGTACTTGGATTGGGGTTCTTAACCTGTGAATTTATGTGTATGTGTGTGTATCAAATACAAACAAACCTATGATATCCTTTTTAGAATTTTTTATATTTTACATGAGTTATTATAGAACATCAAGTGATACTTTGATTATGGATGATTTGAAAGGTAGCTGGAGAGTTCCATAGCTGGAAATTCCTTTGAAAAAAATGAATACTGAGTATGAAGAGTGTTATTTATTTACCCTCTTAACCATCACTGGAAGTATTTAGGAATTTGGAGTTATTTAGTGTGAATTTCTATTGTTCATAGAAACATTTCACAGAATTAGCAAATAGGATTCATTACCTAATATTTAAAATATTTCTGTATCTTGAAAAAGTTTATTCTTTTAAGGGTATAAATATCTTCTCAGTTTATTCAATACAGACATTAGTCATTTTTTATCAGTAAGAGGAAATAAAAATGCAGTTGTTTGACTACATAAAAAGCTGATTAACCAAATTACAAAAATGTATTTTCACTTAGATCACTGTTTGGATTTGCAACAGAAAAACATCCTAATTAGAATGACATATCAATGAAAGCTTTTAAGGCAATGTCCTTTTTATCTTTTTAATTACAAAAGTGAAAATTTAAACAATATGGAACTGTACAAAGTAAAAGTTCCTCTTTTTCCATAATTCCTTTTTTTGGGGTAATGGTTCTTTCCAAACTTATGTGTATATATGGCACTAGGGAGAGTGATGAAAAGGGAGAGCCAGAGAGAGGTGGTTATTAGAGATTTAAAAGAACTTTAAAAGCATTAAGAAAAGAAGCATTTACTTCATAGACAGGGAGGTGTGGGGTATAACAGGGAAGGTAAACACAGATAGGTACAAGTAATTGGCAGTTTTCTCATTTTTCAGTGGGGTAGCAGGTTTCTTTCAGAATTTATATTATTAAGATATATGCATAAATTAGTATGTTTCAAAAGAGGTTTGAGAGAGCTACATGTATATATGTCCATACACATGGGCACCTCCATGTGCATGTGTACACACACACATACACACACACCTATATATTCACCCACTCACACACACACAGAGCTTTGTCTTTGCAAAAACAGAATCATTACTCCTGCAAATTATTTTATTCACTTAACAGTATACCTTCTCTGTACTTCTACTAAGTAAATAGGGCTCTTACTTTCTTCCAAAATCAATAGCCAATTACTTCAGTACAGTTTATTAAATGATCTGTCATTTCACTCCTGATTTGAAATGCCTCTCTTTCAACACTAAATTTCCATTTGTACTTGGATCTATTTCTAAACTCTGTTCTGTTCCATTCTCTACTCCTGAGCCAGAACAGGAACGGTTTAAATTATTGCATCTATGTAGTATATTTTGCTATTTAGCTGGGCTAGTCTCGATCGTTTTCCTTTTTCATGATAATCTTTGCCTACTCTTGAGTACTTTCAGAGACTTTTAAAATTACATCAAATTTAGTTTTTTTTAAATGCCATTGCAATTTTGATTGAAATTGCATTGACTTTCTAGACTGGTGGGAGGAGAATTTACATCTTATAATATTATGTTTTACCGTGGGTTTCCATATTTATTTGGTACTTTTAAAATGTCCTTCAATAAAGTACTGTAGTCTTCCTCATAGATTTAGCACCTTCCTTGTTAAATTTCTCTGCAGTTATATTTTAGTTTTATAACTAAGGAAAGTGTTGCAGCACTGGTGTCTGTTGCAAGTTTGCAATTTTACATTTGTTTTGGTGGTTATTTGACTAACTGTCCCCTCCACTAAACTATAAGCTGTCTGAGGACAAAGCCCAGGTCTGTTTCTGTCACACTGTATTGCCAGCACCTGGCACAGTATCAGGCACATAATAGGTGCCCGAAATGCTCTTCTGAAAGAATAAATGATATCACTCAGCATCTGCTTCTTATATTCCAGAGAACCATAGCATCGTTTGGTTTTCCAGTGCTCTTTGTGTGTTGTTCAGTATTTCTGGTTTTCACCCTGCTCTGTCAGTAAAGGTTTTCAGGATGGATGAGAAGCAGACTGTGCTGCAGTCCCCTATTTGGAACCAAAAGTCTATACTTCTAACAAGTCTGTACATATTTATGCAGTGTATTTCTACAGGCTATTTTTTGACATGAGCTGTTCCTTAAAATGCCATCTGTAATTTTTGTTTTCCCTCAGGCTTATATTCAGAAAGTAGAGACAGTTGATATGATTGAACTGGGACGGAGATTGGTGGATTCTAAAAACTGCCTCGCCTTCCTCATTGAGTGTACCAACTTTTCTCCAGCAGACATCAGGCTAAATAATAATCTCTTCCAGTGGTATGGAAGAATGGATGAAATTTTTGACGAACACAGGAAGATCATTAAGGAGAAAACAGAACAATATCAAGAAGGTCTTAAGGTGGGAATCATGGATACTTTAAATTATTTTCACTTTCTGGAAATATTTAACTTCTTACATAGCAATGTCAGCTCCTCTATTTCACAGATAGTATATCTTAGCCCTCTCCTCTCATAAGTCTTAGTAGAGGATAGGACACATAATGGATGGATGTGCCATCATTTCTTCATTTTTCAAGGGAGAAAACATTTGAATATATTGCCCACAAATGAGCATTAATAAGAATAGTATTTATCTTATACGGTTTATAGTACTGTCTTGAGTTTATTTTTTATTAAGGTCAAAGCTCCCTTGGTGAGGTGAGCCTTCACACCTCATAATCACCAACTTGCCTAAGTACCGTGCCCAGAACCACCACTGTAACGTTCCGCGACTTGAACCTTTGGTGTGTGTGTCCTACGTATAAGATGGTGTGTGATCCCCCCCATCTACCTGTCCAGGCTCACCTCCTACCTCTCCCCACTTCTTGCTCTTGACTCTTCAGTAACCCTGAGCAACTTCTGGTCCCCGCTCTCCTACACCTCTCATCTCTTACCTGCTCTCTCCATTCTCTCTGGAGTGACCTGCCGCCCCGCCTGTCTATCTAGCAAAGTCAGCTGACTTTCTGAGAAGCCCTTTCAGTCAGACCTCAGTACTGCTTCTCCTCTGCTCCCATGACACTTTTAACACACCTGCACCAGGCTAATTATCTGATCATTATGTTATTATTTCCATCTCCCCATTAGTTGGTCAGCTCCTTGATGACAGGGCTGTCTCATTTTCAGCATATGTTGTTTGCAGAATAAATTATAGACTTAAAACAAAACAAAAAAAACCCTTCATTTTAAACTATAAGTCTATATTTAAGTCTATATTTCTTTTTTATGTTTAGGCCATTTCAGAAATTTTTAGAACCTGTAGAAAGCATCGTGAGTATATGATGCTTATGCTACAATATAATAGACCCTTAGGAGGTCACTAGGTGGCCCAGAATTAGCTATACTTCGTTGTAATGTATACCATTCTACAAACTACACATAATGTTAATGAATTTGTCCTCTCATTTTCCTTCCCCCACTGGGCCAGAGCAATAAATTGTCCAGAAAACCAAAGAGGACAGAAATCAACCTAGATAATCTATAAAATCTATTTTTGAATAACCTGGATTTGACTTCCGAATATTTTATTCAGAGCTGTTTTTTCAAGAGCCATTTAATGTGGAATGCCTTACCAATGACAATTTCGTAAGAAGCCTTTCTCATTAAAAAAAAAAAACCACACACCTGTTTTATACTGGCAGGGTTTCGTTTTTCGGCTTTTAAATCTGGATTTATTTCTTTTATTTCCTGTGAAAAGAGCCCATGGGACACGAAAAATAACTTTGGAATCCTTTGTTTTAGCATTGCTGATTGAAGAGATACCTGAATATCAGAACGCAATTAAAGAAATTCCGTTTTTTCCAGTTGTTTGTAAAAATGCTACCTTTACAGGCCTTAAAAAAAAACTGGAGTTCACTGTTAGCCTCATACTTGATTATTGTGCGATTTTTTCAAGTGATCGTATTTCATTAGCATACTAAAGAAATACCATTGTTTAGCACATTCTTATTCATTTTATTAGAACTTCTTACCTTGATAATACAAGGGTAAACTTTCTCTAATTTGTGAATTATAGGAATCTTAATCCATTAATCTTAAATCCCAACTCTTAAAAATTCTGTATATTTTGAATCCCAGTCATCTTCAAGATCATCCCTTTCTTCATATTTTGCCAGTGACAGAATATAATAATAATAATTCTGACAATCCTTACAAATTCTAAAATTTTCTCTTGATGCCTAGGGGTTTTTACTCTTAAAAATAGTAACGAAAATAATTGTTTTTATCAGTTACGGTGTGAACGGTTTGTGGAGGAATTGCAGAGTTATGCTAAACAGTCAGAAGAATTCTACTCATTTGGAGATCTTCAAGATATACAGCGGTACCTGAAAAAGGCTCAGACACTGAACGGAAAGTTGGATTTAGCAGCAGACAAGGTATAATTTTAAAATTCTTAATAGGATGAATTAGTTCGACAGAATGAGCATTTGAATTTGTATTGGGTATTCACCTTTAAGAAATGGATTCAAATAAAAGAGTTAAACTACATTTAATTAGAGATGAATATGAATGGCACCAATAGATTTTATAGACATGCTTCAAGGAGGGAGCAGCATTGCTGTTTTCTATTGGTAGTAATAACATTTCAGTGGCCTTCATCTTTTAAAGATAGAGTTATATCTGCACCTGCTTTTTAATCTTGATCATTTACGTTATGTGATAACACCTGGTTACTGTTTAGATTTCCCACCTCCATGGAAGCCAGCTTAGATTTGGTGGCTGTGTTTTTAAATTAGGTCCATTATTTTCTCCCATCAAGCTACTTTGTTCCCAGTACCGCTATTTCAGAAATCAGTGGTCTCGTTAGAAGCAGCTGGGTGGGAAAAAGCCGTACTCTTTGCCATGTTAGAAGTTTGAAATTTTTAATTGCGTTTTTTATAAAAAGGGGAAATATGAAAACAGACCATATTATGATGCTCTACCACTTTTTATATATTGTAAGATTTTAATATTTGTTCAGGTAATTAAATAGTTTATAATAATCTCAGATATGTAAATGTATGTTGAGACAAGAGAAATTGTAGATTTTTTAAACCTGATGCCACTGAAATTTTAAGTAATCTACATAATTTACATATCTATCTCACTCTTTTCAATTCTATAGATTTCTCATCTACATCTCCCATATCCTCACAACTTCACTACTAATCTAAGAGGAAATTAATGCTTTCCTTGTGTCTCTTATCCTACTTACCTTCAAGACCCAGCCCTGGTTGTAGCTTCTCTAGCATCTGTGATTGCGCTATTTCAGCAGGCTCTCTTGTCTCTGAGTGATAGCATTTTTAAAAGTACACCATTCATTTTATATTAAATGGCTACTGCTCTAACACATCTCTTCTGTTGCCTTATATTATTAAATAATTGGTATCTAACTCCTCATCTGGATTACTAACTCTTGGAATTGGTACTTTGCAATATACTTTTTTCTATTTTCCACAGTATCTAACACAATGCTGTGTTTATTAAAAGTAATTAAGTTCTTGGGACTTACTTGGTGACACAGTGGTTAAGAATCTGCCTGCCAGTGCAGGGGACAGGGGTTCGAGCCCTGGTCTGGAAAGATCCCACATACCACGGAGCAGCTAAGCCTGTGGGCCACAATTACTGAGCCTGCGCTCTAGAACCTGTGGGCCACAGCTACTGAGCTGCGTGCCACAACTACTGAAACCCGTGCACCTAGAGCCCGTGCTCTGCAACAAACAGAAGCCACTGCAATGAGAAGCCCACGCACCACAACTAAGAGTAGCCCCCGCTCGCCACAACTAGAGAAAGCCAGTGCGCAGCAACAAAGACCCAATGCAGCCAAAAATAAATAAATAAATGAATTTTTAAAAAAGTAATTAAGTTCTTGTGAGTTAATAAATGAAGCTAGGGCTTCCCTGGTGGCGCAGTGGTTGAGAGTCCGCCTGCCGATGCAGGGGACACGGGTTCATGCCCCGGTCCGGGAAGATCCCATCCCGCGGAGCGGCTGGGCCCATGAGCCATGGCCTCTGAGCCTTGCGTCCGGAGCCTGTGCTCCTCAACGGGAGAGGCCACAACAGTGAGAGGCCCACATACTGCAAAAAAAATAAAATAAAATAAAATAAAATAAATGAAGCTATATCCTCAGTATATCTGGATGGGCAGAGACTTTTTATATATATAAATTTACTATTTTAACTAACTTAACCAGTCATTTTTCTCTGGAAACTGTAATAAAAAAGAAATAGGAACAACAAAAATAAACAAAATAAAGCAAATAGGAAAAAAGATCACTGCTCAGTTTTTCTAGTTATGGCCTAATTTAACTTTAGGGATTAATGAGAGGTTTTTTTGGTCACATTTGATATAAATATTTTTTAAAACTTTATTTTGAATATCATTCACTTTCAGAATAACATACTTAATACTTGTCCTTCCAGATCGAGCAGCTTAATGCTGAGGAGGAGGCGTTTGGTTGGCTACCATCAATATATCCTCAACGTAAAAAAATCCAAGATGGTTTGAACCCTTATCTTCGTCTCTATGAAACTGTTGTAGAATTTAGCACCAAACACAGGGCATGGACAGAAGGACCGTATCACAAGGTGAATCCAGACCAAATAGAAACAGAAGTTGGAAATTACTGGAGAGGACTGTATAAGCTGGAGAAAACCTTCCATGATTCTCCACATGCATTGGCAATGACAAAAAAAGTAAGAGCAAAGGTGGAAGATTTCAAGCAGCACATTCCTCTCATTCAAGTGATTTGTAATCCTGGTTTGCGCCCCAGGCACTGGGAGGCCATGTCCAGCATCGTTGGTTACCCCCTGGAGCCAGCAGATGATTCCACTGTCTTCTCTTTTTTAGATATGAATCTGGAACCATACTTAGATAGGTTTGAAGGTATTAGTGAAGCAGCTAGCAAAGAATATTCTCTCGAAAAGGCCATGGAGAAGATGATTAATGAATGGGATGCAGTGGAATTTGTCATTCTTCCTTATAGAGAAAGTGGGACATTTATTTTGTCATCAGTTGATGAAATTCAGATGTTGTTGGATGACCATATTATTAAGACACAAACTATGCGAGGGTCTCCTTTCATTAAACCCTATGAGAAACAAATGAGGTAAAGTGTTATTTATATGACAGTGTTTATACTATGTTACCAAAATTATCACTCATATGTCATATCCAGTTCTTAAAAATTGATTCTGTACTTTATGCTTAATATGTTAAATAGTGTATTGTAAGCAATGATAACCTTTATTGCTTTTGGAAGAGTCCTGATCCTTTTGCTGTCATGTATATTCATAACAAAGGTAGTAGACAGTCAGCTTCCAGATATTCGTTTTTATTGCCCACAATCTGATCTTATACATTTGACTCTCAAAAATAGTCTCATGCCTATGAACACAGTTTATAGAACATATAAACTGTAAAACTGAAGATGATAATGTAATTTTCCAAATATACTAATTAGTTTGTTGTCGATGATTCCTCAAAGCCTATTGTAATTTCCAGTCATATGCATAAAGGATGGCTAGATAAGTGCAAAAGCATGAAACTATGATTCTCGTCTGGAATTTTGAGCGTCTGACACAGCCAACTAAATCTGACCTTTATCCTGTCAGTTTCTTTTTTTTTTTTTTTGCGGTACGCGGGCCTCTCACTGTTGTGGTCTCTCCCGTTGCAGAGCACAGGCTCCAGACGCGCAGGCTCAGCGGCCATGGCTCACGGGCCCAGCCGCTCCGTGGCACGTGGGATCCTCCCGGACCGGGGCACGAACCCGTGTCCCCTGCATTGGCAGGTGGACTCTCAACCACTGCGCCACCAGGGAAGCCCATCCTGTCAGTTTTTAAATTTTTTGTGATTTGTTTTAAGCAGCTTATATTTTATCTTAAAAAAAGAGTAAATCCAAGTCAGACTACCAACTTCAGTGTGAATTTGCATGGTGAGGGAAAGCTACCTGCTTGGTGATATCAGCCTCTGGTTATTGATATATTATCCTAAACCTGAGCTTGCTCAGCTGTTGGTGTTGGCTCAGTGTTTGATTGCTGTGCCTCCTGCCCAGCTTGCTCCAATGTGCTCATCAAGAGTAATTTTTGAACTTCTCTGAAAGTGGTATATCTAGATTCTATTTTTAAGGACTGTTCATGAGATCATTAGCTAGTGAGAAATTTTTTGCATTAGTCAGGGGTTAGATGGAGAAAGAGGGAAGAGTACCAGAAGGAAGTAGAGGCGTTCATTTCTCTGTGTGAAAGACACATTTATTGATGAACATTGAAAGGAAGGTATTTTAGAAAGACATTTAAAAATGCCTGGCGACTTTTTGAACTCCTGTATACATTTCTTGGTTTTAACAATCTAAAATTATAAATGACGAGTAATGTATGAATCTACACATAAAGCCATCCCATCTCTAAGTTTTGTTGCCATTAACCAATCATTCTTCTTTATGGCTATGTTATCTCTTATAGTGTAGTGGTTACAGCGGTCTGGGTTCAAATCTGGCTCTATTGTTTATTAGCTGAGTGAGCTTGAACCTGGTACTTACCTCTATGTACCTTAGTCTCCCTATTGGTAAAAAGATACAACACTCTGGACTCTGCCTCCTTGGGTTGTTGTGAGGATAGAGCAAATACATGCAAAGATCATAGAACTGTGCTTGTAAAATTGTCAGTTTATGCTGTAATTATAATATTTATTCTTGAGGAAGTTAAGTTGTTTTTGTTCTCCATATTTAGAAATAAACTGATAACTCATTGTAAATTCAAAAATGCTTCCTTCTCACGAATGCCACACTAGTGTATTTAAGATTATGTAGATTTTTCTTTAAATGCCAGTTATATCTTATGAATTGAAATATTTTATTCTGGAAATAAAGCCTTTATGGCCCCAAAGTTTTTAAAAACTGAAAAAATAAGAATGTTAAAGGAAATAAATCTTGGATGCAATTACCTTTCCTAAGAAGCTCCGAGTGCCCTTGATTGAGAATACCATTAGTATCTCTAAAATCTCATTTCTCAGTTTGTACCCTTTGTCCATAGAATCGGATTGCAGAAAGGTTTACTGATATACAGAAACCAACCCATTTGTAGATAGGTACATCTAACATGTATATATCTGTATTAGCATAAACGTTGATGCTATTATTTAGAGACAGATTTTGTAGAACAAAGCTAGTAGGTAGAAGAATGGAAATTGGAATAACACCATTGCATATAAGATTGACAGCCTAGTCATGGTTTTGAGTTTTATCATCGGAAACATTGCTTGGTTTGCTGTTGATAAGAGCCACTGTGTTTTGCTTCTCAGGCAATGGGAGGGCAAACTCCTGCTGCTTCAGGAGGTTCTGGATGAATGGCTCAAGGTCCAAGCCACGTGGCTGTATTTAGAGCCCATTTTTAGTTCTCCGGACATTATGTCTCAAATGCCTGAGGAAGGCAGACGATTTACAACCGTGGATAAAATATGGAGAGATATAATGAAAAGCGTAGTACAGGTAGGTAAAAATCTCTGAGAATGTGATTGTTTTGTTGAAGTGACATTATTTTTGTGTTCAAAACAATCTAAATAAGCCATTGTCTTTTTCCCACGTAGGCTTCTTTTCAGATATTATTTTAGAATCCCAGGAGCAAGAAACATCAAAAGGAAAATAGGTATTTTGTCCTGATTACTTATTAAGGTCAAAATTGAATTTGCATTACTTAATGATAGTTGTTCTAGCAGTGGTTCTTACTGGACGCTCTGGTAGGAAGACGGTGTGCTCAGCACGCACTGTCCTGTCTATTCTCTGGCCCCCGTGTTACTGGCTGCACCACCACTGAAATGTGCCATGGTGGGAAAAGGTCAACATGCCAACTGCTCAATCAACAAGTTTCTCTGTAGGGACAAAAAAAAAAAAGAAGAGCTGCTGCAAAGGTAAATATACTTAAAGAGCCCAATAAATACAAACAAAATGCAATCTACCAATCAATCACCATACAAGTACAGTGGAGAACTTAGAATTTAAGTTAAGGAGGGAATTTAATAAAAACCAGTAACACCAAAAAAGGTATGGTTTTTGTTCAGTTCAAAAGACATTTATTTACTGCCTGCAAAGCGTGGTTTGTGTGTTAGTGGAAGTTAAGATTAAAATACAAGAAATATTAGCTATTAAATTATATCATTAAATGAATGTAAACTTCTCTACTGGTGTTTTGATCAAATACAATATTGTAAGATAGGAAGAGTATTATCTTGAAGTTTTTCTACCCTAAAATGGAAATATGCATATTTTTATTATTTAAACTTTGAAAATTGTGACTCTAATCCTAAATACTGATGATACTGTATCAATGTCAACTATATGATTTTATAGGAAAATATTCCATAAGATGGACATGGGTCTGTTTAATAAGTTTACTTCATTTTATGTAATAATACTTGAAACAAAGCTTCTGTATAAACCAAACTTTTTTGAATTAATCACACTGGAATTCCATATTTAAAGGGCCTACTGGTGAGTCACTTTGTAACACATTTCTAATTAATTTGTTTTATAAATTTAGCCTTTCTTATATTGTTTCCTTACAACAGGGCAAAACCCTTAAAACATGTATACATTTTTGTTTGGAAGGGGTTGAAGTAGAATTTTTTTGTTGCCCAAAAAAGAAAAAAAGTAGATGCTTGTATTCTCCTATTCAATATAATTTTAGAAGTTAAAAAAATTCTTTTTTTGACATTCGATCAAAATACTCTTCAAAATTCATATTGCTAGGGAAATTTTATAGATAGTTCAATGCCTGCGAAAGGGGAAGCTATGCTGAGTCTAGTAAATAAAGGAGAAAGATTTTCAATTCTATAAAACCGCATTAAAAACATATTAACAGAAAAGCATTACTTCCTCTCCTTCCCAAATAAGCAGTTTTCTTTGGATGACACTTCATTTACTTTTGCTATAAGACTTGATTATCTTCTTCAATTGGCTTTACATTTTTTTTTCTCGATATGTTAGTATTCAGGACAGCTTTTGTCCATATTCTCCGGAGCTTTGAAAGGAAACATAAATCCATATTCTCTCAGGAAGGCTAATGAGGATGATCTGTATAGTAGAAGCCACTGGATTAAATGCTAGGTACAAAAAGCCATCACTTTCAGTCTTATGGGTTTCTAATAAATGTTCTTTTAGAACTATGCCAAGAGAAAAGGCTCAGAGGTTAAAAACAGAATGTAAATGATGCTGTTAATATAAATGGCTTGAATTGAGGTTATCTTGGTTCCTTAAGGTATAAGCATGAAATAGTTGTATGTTTTGGTACCTGTTCCTAACTACGCTTGGCCAAAGGCTGTTTCTCACTGGGGAAAGCTCCCTTAGTGACCTTTCAGTGTAATTCCAGAATTTTCCAGTCACTTTTGGTTATTAAGATAGTTTTGCCTATGAAGACTGAGCTGTACCTGTTTGAAAACCTCAATCTCTTGTTCTACTTAGAACTCTTCTCCTACCCGTAGTCAGGTAACCCTGAGGCTCTGCTGGGGTGGGGACTGCGCTCTCCCACACTGCTTCTCTCTTTCCTGGTCTTATCACTTGGTATTGGGACAGGAAGAAGGTAGGGAGGAGGTGAAGAGAAAAAGGGAAGGAGGGGGAGAAAGTAGAAAGAGGAAGAGAGAGAGAAAAAGAGGGAGAGGGAGAGAAAATGTACTGATGTAACCGATCCAGCCAAATTGGCTATTCTTTTCTTTGGTGGTCATAAGGTGGACGGCCTCCTGTTTCTGGTACCTGCACTGTGCCTTTACAGTTGATCATCACAACTAGTCTAGCTTTTTGACAAGTTGCGGAGAGGTGAAGTCCACAGATTAACTCAGTGTGGACAGGTGAAGACCCCGACAAGCTCTGGCTGCTGAGGGATGCTATCTTGAGCATCTCCCCTAGGTTTGGTCATCCTCTGCCAGACTTGACTCCATCTTCCAACTGATCTACCAATGATGGCTTTTGCCACATTCCTCTCATATGCATGTCTTTGGCCCCATATTCTAGTAGTATTTCACAGATCTGTAGCCCTTAATTTCACCTGGGGTCTGCAGCACCTGGGATCCATCTTCTGTACTTCTTGGTAACCTTGAGCACATGGTCCTTGCCCTTCCTTCACCTGGTTGTCCCACCATACCACCTTCTCCCAGAGTTCTTCTCCTGTTCTGATAGCACTGGCACAGGTCAGCATGCTGGTGATGGAACAGACTTCCAGTTGGAGAAGAAGACGTTAGCCTCCTCTCTTTACATGCACTTGAAAACCTTTCTAGGGACTCTCTTGGGCCCCCTCCCTAATACAGGACCAGTGAATTGCCCATCATTTGGGGTTGAAGGAAGTGGATAATCTTTTGCGTGTACCCAAACTTGACTTTTGATCCACATGAGTCTTTTGTATTTCGTACAAGGCAGGAAAAGGCACTCTTGAATTTCTCCGCAAACCTTTTCCTTTTGTAGTCTAACCGCATCTCAGTAAATATGAACACTATTCCCCCTGTTTTTCAGGCCACAAGTATAGAGTCATTATTTTTCTTTCCTTTTACTATAGTAAATATGATCACTTGGCACCAAGCATCTCACCTCTTTCTAGTGAGCTGGAAAGCTAAAATTGTGTCTCCCAGACTCCTTAGCATCTAAGTTTCTGGAAGTGAATTCGATTTTGATGATTAGGTGCACTCATTTGGGATTTGGAAGGCATACAGTGGCCATCTTCTTGCCGTTTTAGCTAGTTCTGCTGTCAAGTAAGATCACCTTTTTTTTTTTCTTTTCCGACAGACTTCAGTGTTTGGTCACCAGTTTTATGGGTATTTACAGCCGATGATGATAGTGGCTTCGTGATCCTGCTCTCTGATCCTAGAATCACAGTCACCGTGGTGTGTTCTTGAATGCAGTTAGTTCTAGTGGTGGCGTCCTTTTGTCCTTACTGAGGCAGAAGTGGCAACACTCCTGGAAGATCAGTTCCACAGGTTCTAGGAGTCTTTCCTGGAAACCCAGCCTGGAGTGTGCTCCCTTAGACCTTCTAATGATTTTGTAATAACTTAATTCCCTATATTAAATTCCCTTTTGCTTAATTACCTAGAAGGATTCTGCACTGAACTCTGAATAAAGATATCAAACCCTCCAAGTTGGCATCTAGGATCTTGGTCTATATGACCAAGTTGGATCTTAGGGTAGTTAAAATCTAGTTACCATCTGAAAATGGAACACTGGTGGTACCTGGCATGCACTCCAAAATTTACTTACTTAAATTATTCTCTTGGCTTCCTGGAATGAAGAGTCTGTTTTACAGGCAGTGCTTTGGTGGACCAACTGACTGCTGTGGTAGGTCAATAGAGTACAAATCTGAAATACAAGGGGTGTGAGATGGGCTGAATTTTTTCTAAAACACTGGACAAATGAAAGAAATGGCATAATTCAGGGCTTAAATTCTTTGCTCAAGACATGGTCAGAGGATTAAGGTGCTTCTGTGGTTGCCCTCGAGAACCTCTTAATTCTCATAGCTACAAATTTGACATAGCCAAAAATTATAGGGTCTGATCCAGCAGGTTGCCAAATTACAATGTAATTTAATTCACAGCCTTGCCAGATCTGTTCTGTGAAAGATAATTTACTTACTGGGAAAGAGTGGGATGGTGAGAACTGAGAATGGGGACAATTGGGTGGAGTTGATTGACTTTGGGTACGCTGACCCTCACACTGAGAGCCTCCCTTGCCGGAATCCTAAGGAGTAAAGGAGGTATTATATGGCAATAGTGCTTGCCTAGGGAGAACCTAAGTTAGATACGGGCAAATGTATTGATGTGAGTGCGCTTACCAGAGATCCTGGTTTCCACGAGCTAGTCAGGGAGATGTGAATGATTTCTATTTTACTTGCTTTTTTGACCAAAACCTGGCTTCCGTGATGGCCCACCTAAATGAAGTTGAAATGCCAAAAATCCTTGATATGATTTGAAGAAATTAAAGACTGGCTTATAGATTTCTGCAAAATATTTCTTGTGTATCATCCAGAAGCAGAAATTACAACCTCCCCCGCCCCCTACTTAGGGGATTGACTTAAAGGGTAGTAGGAAGGGAATCCTACAACTTCAATAAACATTAGGGGTTTTTTAGACCTTGACTATACAAATGGCCAGCAGTGTGGCTCTACATTGATCAAAGTCAGTAGCAAACAGTTTGGCTGTATGATCAAGGACTTAGAAGAAACAAGATTGAAAGACTGGCAACAAGGAGGTCTGAGGAAGAGGTATAAGGGATCACAGAATAGACTAGAATATGAGTATATCTGTGCTCCATGTAAGTGTTTAATAAAATGCAGCACTGCAAAAGGAGGCACTTGATAATATTAGTTGACCAGTTGATCTATTTTGTGAATGTCAGTCAGTATATGCCATTGTATGCACAGTGAGTGTGAATAGAATAATCGCATGATATGTTGTCCAGACTGCAGAATTTCTGAGAGTTAAAGCAATTAATAAGTAAGCTAGGAGAGCAAACATAGACCAGAACTCTCCTCATCAAACTGCGTTATATGGTCACTCAAGCTACAAAGAAGTCATGATGGCAGAGGAAGGACTTGTCATTATCGGGTCCCTTACCCAACACTGCTGAGTGTCCAAGCTGCCAACAGCAGAAACTAACAACATGCTCCTGAAACAGGGTCACACCTGAAGGGACCAGGCAGCCATTTAGAAGGAATTAAATACATTGGACCTCTTTCAACTTAGAAGGGATCAGTGATTTTTCTGCACCAGAGGGATTTTCTTTCTTATTCCAAGCTTCTGTCAACACTGTCATTCACTGACTTACAGAATGACTTATTGTCACAGTTTCCACACAACATTGCTTCTGCTAAGGAACCCACACTACAAGGGCAATGAGGCAATTGACTGATACTCATAAGATTTACAGGTCCTATGTGAGCATTGACCTCGTAAAAAGTGGAATGTCTCATGTTGAAGACTCAGTTGCTATTCCAGCAGGAAGAAAAGTGTGAGTTTGGGGTGCAGTTCTAGAGGATACATAGCATAAGTTCTCAACCAGCTCCAAATACAGAGTTTCTCCCATAGGCAGAGTACATGGGTCTGGAAATTAAGAAGTGAAAATGATAGTGACACTTTATACCAATTCACCCAATAAACTCACAATTTTGCTTCCCTGCTTTTGTTCTTGCTAGTTGAAATATCTTAGTATCCAAGGGAGAAATGCTTCTGATGGGACATGGCAATGGTTTCCTTGAACAGGAAGTTCTTGATTTTCTCCCTCTACCCTTTTACCTCTCTGTCCCTATAACTTTTACCTGACTCTCTCTATTCCAGCCACACTAGCTTCCTTTTTTTTTCCTTCTTCTTTTTTTCAATCACACATGCCAAGCACCCTTTGCTGTAGAACCTTTGCTCTGACTGGACCCTGTTCCTGAAATGCTGTACCTCCAAATATCTGCAGAACTAATGAGTACCTTTGCTTCTTTGAAGTCTTTTCTCAAATATTACCTTTATAAAGAGGCTCACATTGAGCATCGTATTTAAATTGAAACCTGCCTTTGCCTTTCCGGGCAATCCTGATCCCCCTTTCCGTGTTGGCAGCATCTATTACCTTTTAACTTAGTGTATGATTTTTGAATTGTTATGTTTGTTATCTATCGTCTGTCTCCTCATGGAGGCTGGGATGTTTGTCTGTTTTGTTCATGTTGTGGCCCAAGCACTGAGAACAGTGTCTGACATCTATCAAGTCCTCCGTAAATATTTGTTGAGTGAGTGGGTAAATAGTTAAATTGAGATTGATCCTTGAATTATTGCTAGTTCTAAGAATTCTGAAAAACCTTCTCTGAAAAGTCAGTGTTAGAAACCTGGGTCCTAAGAGCTGGATTAATCCTAGAAACATCCTGCATCTTGAAAGAATTTCTATTTTTGGTGAGGTCAAAGGATCTGAAAGTTGTAAGGGAGCATAAAGGTCTACTCAGTGAACGCACATTTCCTTTCTTAGTACTTAAAAGGTTTAAAGAGGATCTTATTAGTTTTCTGTTGTCCAGGGTTTTCTGATTTGGAAGTTTATGCTTCTGGAAGTTTATAGAACTGGCTTGAGCTTAATTCCATTAAGTGTACTTTCTGTGAAGCTTCCTGGCAGCAGTAATTAGAATGCTCTCTCTGTGTACCCCAATTAAAGTTTCAGGCCCTGATATCACAGGCAATTGGTTTAGAAATGTAAATCAGCCAGTAGCTTGTCATTTAAGCTGATGAGATTGGTGATACTTGTGAAGCAAAAGAAGACACGTAAAATTTGTAAAATTATTTCTTTAATACCAAAAAGTAATAGCAGTTAATAATTCCTTTTCCTCCCCCAAAGGTGAAAAGTAATTAAAGCGTCAAAGGAGTCATACTTAGTTTCAAATTTCTGGTAGCTTCCTGTTATAACATCTTATTGTTCTGTCTTGAGAACCTTAGCTAATAAGTTGGTACAATGGGGGGGTCGTAAGTTCCTTGAGTGCCTTTGTGTGTCTGCAGGCTTAACTCATCCTCATTCACTCAAGCATTCAACGAATATTTATGGGATGGCTACTCTGTACTAGAATTTTGTGGCAATGCTTAAAGGAACTTAAAGCCAGTTTTAATTTACTATGATGAATATCTTACCAGAAGGATGGCAGTTTATAAAATGTTTATTTTGACTCCATTAAACCAATGGAGTGATGTAAGTGACTTACTCCATGAATTCCCCCAGAGTAGTGTCTCTCTGTCTGTATCTCATCAAGAGACAGTTATAGAAGGCGAAATGGAAAGGGTAGTTTCAAGCATATGTGTGTTCTAGGCACCATATTAGGTGCTTCCAATATTTTGTCTGATTTGGTCTTCATAACAACTTTGAAAGAGAGCTCTTATCTCCATTTTAGAGATAAGAAAATAGAGAGTCAGGTTAATTAAGTGATTAGGAACCAGGTCTGTTCTTCTCTTCATCTGATGTAGTCTCTGTTCTGTTTACCTTCTCATGAGAAGAGAGTGTTTAGTTTCCAGTCCAGAGATGATTGATTACTTTTCTATATTTTTTTCTTAAGTCCATATACCAAGGTACATAGATTATCGCCTGTGTTGATTCAGAACTAGCATATTTGATTCAGCATCATTGAGCTGATCTAGATAAATAGGTTTGACCTCAGGAATCCAATAAAAATTTTTTTGCTCAAATGCTAAGTGCTTCCAAGGGGTATTTCTTTTGTAATTGCAATATTTAGGGAAAGAAATATGAACTGTTGTTTTAAATAACTGATTTTATTTTAGCTTTCAAATCTCAGATCCAAAATAGCGAATTGCAATAAATTCTTTGGCTGAGAATAAAACAAACATTGTTAATTTGTGAAAGGAAGTTTTCACATTTATTAGCAACATTTTTTTTTTCCAACAAAGAGAAGCATACTCTTCCAGAAGGTGGCACTCTAAGAACACCATTTTGGTTTTTGAATTTAGGAGTACAAGGGTACTGCTCCATACTTTGTCGAATGAACTGAACATTAAATTATGACCTGAATCTCTGTCATGCTTCTTTTTGTGTGCATTTTTAAATGTTTAGTTGAAACATAAAACTCTTAGGAAATATAATAAAATGCCTTTAAAAAATTGTGCCTCTTTAAAGATAAGTGAATTGCATACGTTGCATATTCCATATGAACCTGTTCTACTGAAAAAAAAAAAAAAAAACAGGTATTGATGATTATTTTGTTCTTTGATTAAATTGCTGTGTTCCCAAGTTACATTGTTATATTTCAAAACAAAGCAGAAAATTATCTTTCCAGTCACATTGAAAGTATATTAACAAAAACATGTTCCTGCAGTAGAATAAAATTTCTCTGTGAAACAATTTACAGTTGAAATTTTTGATTGATCTCACAGTCAGTACCAAACTCCCTTTGGCTAAGTACCAAAAATAGGTTTAAATTAGTTAATCTTAAAATTCTTTTTAATTTTTAACAATATTCCCTTGATTTAATTTCATGTAAATTTTCTAAATGTACCAGTATATTCTCATGAAGTTTATTTGGTCTGGTGATTAAAATCTCTAATGTGTTTTGCCACCTCTCTCTCACACTTCTAAGCCTACTTAGTAAAGAATTCTTCTTTCTTTGTCATTGGTGTCAGTGGTGAACACTGAGTTTGGGATTATAAGACCAAGACTAGACCTGGATGACATCAATCATGTGTTAAGGAAAAATAGTAAAAAGAATTTTATTTCAGCTCTGTCTAGATTGTGTTTTAATATGTATTTCTAAATATTTTCATAAGCCTGGTGGTTACTTGTAGGGGTATTTTGAGAAATCAGTAAACTATTTCTTAAAATATCAGTTCTTAAGACCAGCTTTTGGTATCATTCTTATTTTGAATCCTACAGCATGAAAGAAAGCTTTTAAAAATACTTGATTGTGTTTGAATCCCTTTAAAGCAAACAGCTCACGGTGACACTTTCAAGTGATAGAATGTTCAGAAATCCATGCCTTGAAAGTAGAACAATCTTAGTCTCTAGAGAGTTCAGGAAGAACACACCTTGAACTTCAGTCCTTCAACAAGCAGAGTGTTATAATGCGGTTCCAAAGGTAGTTCTTTGCAATGTAAGATCTTTATGGAAAGCTCCTTCCTCCACGCTCCCAACCCCTTATTTTTATCTACCCTCATAAAACAGGAATTGTTATTTTATTATTATTGATAACAATAATATTCAAAATAATAATTATAATGGTGACATCTTTTTAGAGTACTTTTCCTCGAAGAACAATAGACAAACATATCTCATACTCTTTTGTTTCCTCCTGTCCTTCTTGTGAGTTCAGATAGTGTCCCCCTCCCCACTCCTGCCACACTCATTGTCTCTCACAGTTCCCAACTTAGAATGAGAAATTGTGGCCAACATCAATGAGGACCAAGTCAACGTGGCTTTTACACAATTAAAGGGCTGGTTAGATCTAGACTATGCAAGAGTACTTTTAAAACATAAGTAAGTATTCACTTTAAATTTTGAATAACATTTGTTATATTAAAGCCATGCAATCTCAAAAATAATAGGAATATAAAGTCAATATGAATATCAAGTATTTTTGAGTTGTACATTTTTTATTTTTAGGATAAACATGTTCTGGCAGTTGTAACTATTGAGAGAATGCTGGAGAGGCTGAAAAAATCTAATGAACTTTTGGAACTCATTCTTAAAGGACTTAATGAATATTTGGAAAAGAAGCGTCTCTTCTTCCCCAGATTCTTTTTCTTGTCTAACGATGAACTTCTTGAGATACTGTCTGAGACTAAAGATCCCACTAGGTAAGTAAGATATACATATATATTATATGTATATAATACATGGCTAAGTTTGTTGCCTTTAATTTTCAGAATAATGCAGAACTTAAATATATATGATTTTGTTTATGTAATAACCTTTTTCAAGACTATTCTAAATCATATCAATAATCAACTTAAATAACGATTAAAAGTGTAAGGAATATCATTGAATGATATTTTTCCAAATATGATGAATCTTGGAGTGGATTTCTCGTTTTATCACATATTGTCTTACAGATTTTTCAGAACACATCCCTCTTCTACGTCCCATGCAGAATAAAAGTCAGCGCCCTCTCAGTGGCTTGCAGTCACCCATGCAGGTGCTCCCCCATGATCCTTCCTAGTCATCCCCCACTAGCTTTCTTCTTGTTTATTCTGCTACAGTCCTTGTAATTCTCCCATAAAAGGGGCAGCCTCCTCCCTCAGCGTACTGTTCTCTTTGCCTGGGATCCTCCTCACCCAAATATCCATAAGACTTCTTTTACCTCCTCTAGATCTTTGTGGAAACCTGCTCAAACATCTGCCACTCAAGAAGGCCTTCCCTGGCCACTTATTTAAAATGGCACCCCCTTCCAGCACTCCCTAGTCACCTTTCTTGATTATCTTCTCTGCCTCGTTTTCTTTCAGCACACTTTTTATCATCTGGCTTACTCTATAATGTGCTTCTTTGTTTACTGTTTGCTTTCCTCTAGCAGAATATAAGCTCCATGATGGCTGAGATTTTCGACCTTCTCCCCCTCACAGCTGATTCCCTGTTCCTTAGAAGAGAGTCTGGTTTACATCAGTCAGTGAATAGACATTTGTTAAATTTGTCAGTTTTGTGTCTTGTGCCTTCAAAGTAGGAGACAAGTAATCCAGACAAAAAGATAAATTTAGACTCAGATTTCCACCTGACTTTTTATACTCTGCCCATTTTTTGCCTGTTTGAAAGATAAATTCAATTGGTCATTTGTAATGTGCCAAGAATGAGGAATTTAGTCAGTTCCATCTGTATCACAATGAATAGACTAAAGTTGGGCACCTTCAAAGTAGTTGATTTACTTAAAGCACTAAACCTAGTTCATAATTTGCGAGCAGTCTCTGAAGATCCCAGTTGAAATATCTTACTTTTTGTGCATTTGAAGATTCTTCAGATTAGTATTTTATCTGTTGGTCAAGATTGGTTTGGTCCTTGTATTACTTTTAACAGCTTTTGATTCATTGTGTTGGAAACAAAGCCTCATGTAGCTCTTATTATAATTGTAATTTTACAGATCTTTCTGTGATTATTCCATTAATGATGATCTCCCACTGGACTGTATAATCCGTGCAGGCAAGAATTGTCTTTTTTTTTTTTTTTTTTTTTTTTTTTTTTTAGGC
>NW_020185317.1:814291-899202 GCF_003031525.2 Neophocaena asiaeorientalis asiaeorientalis
GGGGGGAAAAAATTGTTTTTTTTTTTTTTTTTTTTTTTTTTTTTCTATCAGCGCTTCATCTCTAGCATCTAGCAGGGGCCTCACGCATAGTGCACATTTATGAATTTTGAGTGAAGATTGGTATACAAAGAACACTGATATTTAGGGGATTGCTTTTATTTGGTTAAGTCCCTTAAACATTTTTTTTTCCTGATAGAGTACAACCTCACTTGAAGAAATGTTTTGAAGGAATTGCAAAGGTGGAATTTACGGAAAGTTTGGACATCACTCACATGAAGAGTAGCGAAGGAGAAGTGGTGGAACTCGTAGACACCATTTCAACAGCCAAAGCCAGAGGTCAAGTGGAGAAGTGGTTGGCTGAGTTAGAGAGAGTGATGATTAAATCCATCCATAAGGTAGTCAACTGTATTTATTATTATTTCTAGTAAAGATGATAGAACGTTAATGTATTATTGATAAATGCACTTTTATTTAGACAAATTGAGTCATGAATTACCAATTCAATTGTAACAGATAGATTGAAGGCAAAGATATGGTCTCTGATACTAATTTTGTAGTGACTCACTTGAAAAGTGGGACAAAATGCCATACATACTACAACAAACTTGGGTTTTAGTCATGAGTCTGTCTCATTTCCTGTGCTTTCAATGTTAGACACACTTTGGTCTGCATGGTCTGTCTTTAGTCTCGCCTTGGAAGCACCTCTCTGCAGTTTCACATCAGTCTCCTTGACATGTATGCTCCTCTGGTGGTTCCTTTTGTTCTGTGAATATATAAAATATGTACCAAAATGTTAGAAAATCATAAGTACTTTCTACAATTAACAGTAACTTCATATTTCCCATATCTCAGAAAGCATATTACCACCTCAATCATTTGTAATTATTTTTGTTAGTAGAGAATTTTAAGTTGAGGGAGCAGATAGAGCTTAATTGAGCAGTTAATTAATTTTTTACGATAATGTGGACTTAGCATTCAAGTTCCTTACCAGGAATAAAAATCATGATTGAGCAGGGAAGCATGAGAGAAAGAATGAGAAGGAAATACGGCATCAAGCCCTAATCAACAACAGTTTTCATGAATTTTTCAGATGCTGTCACACGTTATTGAAAAATTCACTGGAATCTAGGTGTTTAATGTACATCATGTGTCTTAATGTTCCTTTCTGTTAAATATAATTTTAATATCTGCCTGCTTTGTATTTTTTCAATAGATGCAAAATCTTTTGGACAGGTTCCCATTTCTCCCTATTATGGATTAAGTGATAATGAATGTCCTTATGCGTACTGGTTTCTTTGATTGAATTATTTATTTTCTTATGATAACTTCTCATATGTAGAATCACTGGGCAAAAGAGGATGAGCTTTCGTAGGGCTTGATAAGTATTGACAAGCAGCTTTCCCATTTACGCAGCTATCAGCAGCATTTACGCAGCTATCCCATTTAGCTATCAGCTAAATGCATTTCACTTGGACCACTACTTAGCAGCATTGAATTGGTTATATGGTTTGTTACTTGATGTATACAGTGGTAACTCATTATTTTAGACATATCTAATACTATTTCAACTATTCTTTTAATTTTGTTTGTCAGAGTACTCAGAGAAAATATTTTGGTTACCATTTCAGAGCATTAAGATGGGGTGGCAAGTAAGCGGCTAGGAAATGTCTTCCCCAAATGTTCATGTGTAAGTTTGTGTCGGTGGGAAAAATGCAAGTGAACGCAATGTAAAATACTACAGATAGGAGCTGTGTGTGTTACTGTGTTGTGCTACACGTATTTGCATGCTTGAAAGGCTACTGCATGCCTAAATTAAGTGAATTTTGTGTCATTTCTAAATAATAAAAAATCATGTTCTTGGCACCTTTGCCCTTTTATCTTACTGGATTATCATGGGTTTAATACTGCAGTTTGCTGTAGTTTGGCAGCTTGCTACTGCCAAAATATGTTATTTTTTATATATGGCACACACAGTTTAATAACACAATTTAATAATGCCATATATGGCATACACAGTTTTATATACAATATTATAGGACTTTATGTAATCATATTTCTCCTCATCCAACTGTATAGAAATTTGTGATTTAGATTTTAGTGCCTCCCTCCTATTCTCTCCACAGTGTCCTTCTAGAACACATATTTATTCCATCTTTGGCATTTCTCTACTGTACCTTCTATTCTTTCCTGTGTTCCTCCGATCTCTCAGTTTCTCCTTTTCACCTGCCCTTTCTGTGGCTTCCTCTGGCCTTTTACCTTTTCTTTATTATCGATACACAACATTGCCCTTCATTTCTATTCAACTCCGTAAATATCCTAGCTAAACTAGAAATCCAGAAAGATTTGCCTATCCTTATGTATTTCTCAGAAAAATGTAATTTTGATAATCTTTTCTGAAATTCAGACATTAACGTGACTATCACCTCATAGATGCTACTATTTTTGATTGATACATATAATAGATTGGAATGTTTCCCGCTGATGGCTGATAGAAAAAGTGGATCTATGAATTCACTGAAAACATATGTAGTAAAGTACATGACTTAGGCTTCCTGAATTTAAAGCTCTCAACTCTCCATGAATGAATTATATATCCACCCTGTCATCATAGCCTTGGGCATCAAACTACAGGACTGAGAGGGAGCGAGGTCTGGAAACACAGGAGGAACTTTAGAGGAATTGTGTAGGGTGCTTGAGTGTGCATGTACAAATATACACATGGCTGAGTGGGGATCTGATTAAGTTCAAAGAAAATAATTTGTGAATTTGACAGATCTCATTTTGGAATTATTTGAACTTACGTTTTGTGATTAAATTGCTTGCGTTTGTTCAGTCCAAATGTACCTAGGACATCTTTGGCTACGAGTGGCCAAAGAAATATTTCATATAATGTGGTTCACACAAATAGATTATGTATCAGCAAAATAAAATGCTATGTAATATATTTGTTTTGCTCTCAGGTGTATGGAAAAACTTGAAATTGTCCAGTTACATGCTTTAAATCTTCATCATTGGCTAAGCTGTAAGAAGTTGAGCAGTACCAGATAATCCACTCAGGAGTTAGCTCTTCATTTTTTAGCTTGTTCAAGTAAAGTATGAAATCGTTTACCTTTAGCATTTTCTTTTTCAATTAGGTAATTAAAGATGCACTTTTTGCCTATACACAACATGAACGAATTAACTGGGTAAGAGATTGGCCTGGACAAACAGTTCTCTGTGTATCCCAAACCTTTTGGACAATAGAAGTACAAACAGCTATTGCAAAAGGACAAAAGGTAAGCTTTTATTACCCACAGGTTTCGCAGCACTTTTTAAATAGTTATAATTGCCAAAATACAATTATTCTAAAAAAAAAATAAAGACAATCCACTCAAAAAGCCAAGCATACTGGAGCCTCGATCTTTTTATTATATACATTTTTATGCCTTTAAAAATACAGTAATAGTAGGACAAAGAAATGTCCTAAACTCAGAAAGATTAGGAGGAAAAACATAACATAATTCTCTTTTATATCTTCAGTAAAACTACCCTATGAAGACAAAAGATATTAATTGACTTATTTTGACTATTTTAATTTTTAGTGTACTGATTTTTAGTAAATAATAATATTTTGAATGATGCTTAATATTAATTATTCTAACAAATATATATTTAATATTATAATATTAAAATAATAATATTAAAATAATATTAAAAACAGAAGCAGCATTTTTATCCATAAGGTAGGATTCCAAGCAGGTCAACTTTTGGTTGACTGATAGGTCAGTTGGAATCTAGCAGTTGCAGATGTTGTTTAAAACCATGAGTTTTTAATGTATTTTTTACATGGAGTTTGGCATTATTGTCTGTAAGGTATTGTTGAGCACTGGTGAGTGTCGGATTTGAGAGAGACTCGTATTCTCTGTAAGCAGGCAGGTCTCATAGAGGAGGGAGCTGAGTGACACATGCTTAGTTCACTCCAACTTACCAACAGGTCACTTATTTCTCCTCTGAGGAAAGGATAAGGGCATAGGGCAGGAAGTCAGGGATTTTTAGGAAAAAGTCTTTCCTCATGGAAACCAGAGCACGGGGAATGAGGGTTTCCCTTACAGCAGTAAGCCCTTGGGGATACTCCTGGGCTCTTGGCTGTCTATGTGCATGTTTCTTTTCTCCCCAGTGGGTCCAGAAACTTCATTTTGTCTGTTTACTTTTAAGCTACCACGCAGCCACCTCCCCACACAAAGGGATTCCTCTATCGCCAATGTGGGTTACTGGGGGGACATGGATCTCGCTCCTTGCTTGCTGGCCCCCCAAACCACCATGCCAACTTTCTCATTCATCGCTATGGGAAATAGAGGGAACAAAGAAGCAAATGTGAGCAAATAAGACAAATTTGTAGGCATCTTCCACATTTCTTCAATTTAAACGTGGTGTTTATTAAACCTCCACCCGTCTGTCAAAACGATATTTTTCTCCGGAACAGGTAGGAGTTGAGGTAGAGAATTTAAATGTAAACCTTTCATGCTTCTACTCATCTCCCAGGCGTAATTTGTATCTCAAGGGACACACAATTTAGGTCCTTGCATTTCAATGTGTCCTCTGCTCAAAGCTATCTGCCTACAATTCTTACCATATTGTTCTTAGCATATTTTATACAGATACAAATAGATTTTTTTTTTTTGGCTTACAACAGTATCCACTGATACCGAGATGAGGTTATTTATTCACTCATTTATTAGTTTACTCCATTTTATCCCACTCGTGTAATATGGTGCACGTAGGGAGCCATTCATTCACAGAGAAAGCCAAAATGAGAATGAATCCATGCCTTGAGTGACTACTACTCCGGGGGGACTCAGCTTCATAGACGTAGATCCTCTAAAGCTGTAATTTAGTGGAACTTAGCAATGCTTTTTTGCTGTTACTTGCTGGATTGTTCTCTTCTGTTGTGTTTTGTGATGTTTCACATAGCTAAATTTCATGGAATGAAATTAAGCGTTGTACGTGTCCTTAACAATTAATTCTTTCCTTTTTCCTCTGCTTGTGAATACTCTGCTTCAATATGCCCTTCATCTGCTGTCTGTGTACCTTGTCCCTGTCTGTATCTCGTGCATATTCAGTTTGTTTAGGTTCTGTAGCAGCATCAGGAAGGGATGGCACATGTTTTAGTATTCTAAAGCATTGGTGATTTAATATGTGTTTCTATCAGGGGAGGGTAGCACATGTTTTAGTATTCTGTGTGTTGATGACTTTTTCCTTAATTAATGTGTGGTTCACATTCGAAACTGATATCTTTGGTTCAGTAACTGGAGACTCCTGGCAGCCTCAGAGGAGACTAGACATTTCCATTCTCTGCAGACACTCCAGGTTGTCTGGAACTTGATGCTATGATAGCACCATGTTGTACTGTCCCACTTCCAGAGGACCCATTCCCCTCAGGATCTGTTTCCATTTATTTATTCAAGGAATAGTCACTGTGGAACTAGTCAGTATATGAGCTATTACAGGGGCTAAAAATGAATGAAAGAATCACCACTGTCACAGAGCTTGGGTTGTTGCAAATATTGCTATGATTTTGAGTCTGTTTATCATTGTGTATGTAGAGGGAACTAGGTATGATAAAAATATGATTCCAGACAGGGTTTATTTTGGATAGCTATATAAAGTATTGATAGTTACCTTTAGATTCATTAGTTCACTGTACAGAACAGTTTACAATGAATAAAATGTAACAAAAGTGATTGAATATCATTTTTTTCAATCTAGCTGATCTGAATTCTCATTGATTTATTATAATATAGTTCCTAAAGAACTTAGTTCATCACAGTTTGAAGCTAAATTTTAGTCCTAAATCTGTTTCTCTAGTATAGCAAAATACATTCTGCTGATGTAAATAGTAACAAACTCTTATGGACATATAATTTATACCGTCAGGTCCAAACATTAAAAGTTTAATCTTATGCCTTGTGTTGAACTACAGTATGTGAGAACTGGTAAGGCTCTCAAAGATCCTGACTTTTACTGATTAGGAAACTAAGATGCACCACCTGGGGTAGTTTGTGTTCTTAGGAGCAAAACTATTCTTACTAATCTGTGTACTCAATATACTTAAATTCACCAATTGGCTCCAAGAAGTTAAACACTTGGGGTTATTTAAACATAGGTGGGACAGAATTTTATTTTTCACTACTTATGAAGCAAATTAATAGCAATTAATTATGAAAATGATATAAATGGAAGAGTGTTCAAGCACCAAACTTTTGAAAAAATGACTTCCTAAAAAAAAGGATAAAATATTTCAAGGAGTAATAAAAGTGACCCTTAAAGAAACAAGTCTCCAACTCTACCCTTTAAGCTTTTCTCATCCTTGGAAATCCTCATTTTTAGTTTCATTGCTACCACTTAACCTGGTCCTAAAGGAGTGAAATAAACTCATTGGTGCCCAATGCTTATTAAATATTATTAGAGTGGGGAAAAGTGACCACATCAGCCTGCTGCAGCATATTTACACTTCCCTTAGGCACAGCAGTTTTCATTGATTTTAATTTGATTTTCCTAAACCCTCTTCTCTTTTTCACATACTGATCAGATTTACCCACCAGAAAAGAGACCCCTCCCACAAGAGCCTGATCCTTAGAACTGGCCTTAGCTCACCGTAAACTAAAATGTTAGCTGTTTTGTTTTTTAGGATCTTTACATTTCAAGTGGCACAAATCCTACTCAGAAGCTCACACAGGAGTACTAGAAGGATTCATGAGATCTAAGGTAGAGCATTTGGAATCAGGATCTCAGGGCTTCATCACTGCTGCAGTTTCTCTTTTGTTGTCTACTTTTCATTTCTACTGGTCTCTGTCAGGCTTTTTTCTGCAGTGGGGTGAAGGCTTTCAGTAGCTTCGGATTGGCATTCTGAGAGTCTCCCAAGCCTAGTGAAAAGCACTTTTCTTCCCATCTATATAGCAGTCCCTGGAAAGAACTGTGATTGGCTCTGGTTGGGTCACACATGCCCTCCTTCATGTTGCCTTGGAGATGGAGCAATATGATTGACAGCTCACAAAACCACAAGAGCATACAAGAGCAGAAATGGAAAGGAGGGAATGTTGGGTAGGCGCAAACCATGTATGTCAACTATGTCTGGCCTGATTGAGCTTGTTCACCTAATACTTTTGTAGTAAAAAAATTTTTTGATTATTTTTAAGTTATGTCATATGGAAAATTATAATAAAAATGTAGAAAATACTCTGTATACATGCTAGGTCAAAAATTTTTTGTTCAAAAGGATTCTGATCACACTGAGTAATTATATCTTATTTTCTTTCAGTCTCTTGAGCAATACTTGGAAAAATGTAACAAACAAATTGATGATATTGTCACCTTGGTTCGTGGCAAATTGTCCAAGCAGAATCGTGTTACTCTGGGAGCCCTCGTGGTGCTGGATGTCCATGCTAGAGATGTTCTCACAACACTTGTTAAAAAGAAAGTTAGTGATGACTCTGAGTTTGAATGGTTAAGTCAGCTTAGGTACTATTGGCAAGTAAGTAATATCACTGAATGTTATTACTCAGCAATTTCAGCTCACAGGTATACAATTTGTGCTTGCTAGCTCACATGAGAAATAGTATCAGTAATACAGGATTTTAGGATTTTAGCTGATGGCTGACTATACCTAAAAAGCATTCTCCAGATTGAAGATTAAGGCAGCCAAAAACTATATGTCAAGTGTTTGAAAACTGTGTTTATATCTGTATCCAAATGTATAGTTACATAGAAATACACATACATATATAGATGCACACAAACTATGAGTAATTATAAAAAATTACTCGTTTGAAATTAGTCATTATGCTTGCTGAATCTGTAAAATGTTGAAACTAATCAGTTTATAATTGTGTTCTTAGATTCCTGATGCATCTAAAGAGTGTACAAATCAGACTGTTTTAGTATGATTTAGTCATTAAACTTTCCTCTTGTTGATCAATTGAACTAACCAGAAACATGATCCGGAGGAAGGTTTTTATCGGGGGATCTATGTAGTTGGTGATGTCAGTCACCATCAGGAAGGCAGGAGGAGCAGGAACAGTACAGTGAACAAGGCTGGGCCTGCTGAGAATGGGAAGAGAGAGCTGAGGATTGGAGATAGAGACTCAGAAGTTATCATATTCACTTTTGTGAAAGGCTTTGGGAGGTATGGAGTGGGAAGAGAAGAGTTACAAGAACCAGAACCCTGGAAAACCATATGAGGCCGTGAGTACAGTGGTTAGGAGCTCAGACTGTAGACTGATTGTTTCAAGTGCTACATCCTCCCCTTACCAGTTGTGTGACTTGGGCAAATTACCTACTCTCTTCAGGCACCCGCTTCCTTATCTGTAAAATGGTGATGATGATAATACTCCCTCTACAGTGAAAACAAGTTGAACAAATGATTGAAAATATAGGAGAATAATGAACCATCAAAAAGAGTAAGAAAACAATCTAATTTACAATTGCTCAAAAAGAATAAAATAACCTAGGAATAAATTTACCCAAGAAGGTGAAAGACCTATAAACTGAAAACTATAAGACACTGATGAAAGAAATTGAAGAAGACACAAATAAATGGAAAGATCTGTGTTCATGGATTGGAAGAATCAACATTGTTAAAATGTCCATACTACCCAAAGCAATCTACAGACTTAATGCAATTTCTATCAAAATTCCAATGGCATTTTTCACAAAAATAGAACAAACACTCCTAATATTTTTTTACGGAAACAAAAAAGACCCCAAATAGCCAAAGCAGTCTTGAGAAAGAAGAACAAAGCTGGAGGCATCACACTCCCTGATTTCAGATTATACTACCAGAGCTAAAGTAATCAAACCAGTATGGTATTGGCATAAAAAGAGACACATAGATCATTGGAAAAGAATAAAGAGTCCAGAAATAAACATACACATATATGGTCAATTACTTTACAACAAAGGAGCCAAGAATATAAATGGGGAAAGGACATTTAATAAATGGTGCTGGGAAAACTGGACAGCCACATGCAAAAGAATGAAATTGGATCACTATCTTACATCATACCCCCAAATTAACTCAAAATGGATTAAAGACTTGAATGTAAGACTTGAAACCATAAAATTCCAAGAAAACGTAGGTGGTAAGCTCCTTTACATTGGTCTTGGTGATTTTTTGAATTTGACACCAAAAGCAAAGGCAGCAAAAGCAAAAATAAATAAGTGGGACTGTATCAAGCTTCTGCACATCAAAGTAAAGCATCAACAAATTGAGAAGGCAACCTACTGAATAGGAGAAAATATTTGCAAATTATATATCTGATAAGAGGTTAAATCCAAAATAGATAAGGAACAGATGCAACTCAATAGCAAAAAAAATCTGATTAAAAAATGGGCAGAAGCAGCCGCATAGCCCAGGGAGATCAGCTCTGTGCTTTGTGACCACCTAGAGGGTTGGGATAGGGAGGGGGGGAGGGAGACATAAGAGGGAGGAGATATGGGGGTATATGTATATTATAGCTGATTCACTTTGTTATAAAGCAGAAACCAACACACCATTGTAAAGCAATTATACTCCAATAAAGATGTTAAATAAAGCACCTCTTGGACACTTAAACAAATAAATAAATAAATAATGGGCAGAGAATCTGAATAGATAGTTTTCTAAAGAAGACACACAGATGGCCAACAGGCACATGAAAAGATGCTCAACGTCACTAATTGTCAGGAAAATGCAAATCAAAACCACAGTGGGATATCATCTCACACCTGGTAGAATGGCTGTTCTCAAAAGGACAAGAGGTAACACATCTTGGCAAGGATTTGGAAAAAAGGGAACCCTCGTGTACTTTTGGTGGGAATGTAAATTGGTGCAGCCACTATGGAAAACAGTATGGAGACTCCTCAAAAAAACTTTAAAAATAGAACTACCGTATGATCCAGCAATTCCTCTTCTGGGTATTTATCTGAAGAAAACAGAAACACTTAACTCAAAAAGATATATGCACACCCATGTTAATTGCATTATTTTTTTTTACAACAGCCAAGATATGGAAACAAACTAAATGTTCATGGATGGATGAATGGTTAAAGAAGATGTGATATATATGTATATATATATGTAATAGAATACTAAGCCATAAAAAAATGAAATATTGCCATTTACAGCAGCATGAATGGACCTTGAAGGCATTATACTAAGTGAAATAAGTCAGAGAAAGACAGATACCATGTGATCTCTCTTATATGTGGAATCTAAAAAACAAAATAAAATAAAAATAAAAAGCTGAGAGATACAGAGAACAGATTGGGGGTTGCCTGGGGGCGAGGGTAGGGAAGGTGAGAGAAATGGGTGAAAGGAGTCAAAAGGTCAAAACTTCCAGTCATAAAATAAGTAATTCATGGGGATGTAATATACAGCATGGCAACTGTAGTTAATAATACTGTATTGCATGCTTGAAATTTGCGAAAAGTAGGTCTTAAAAGTTCTCCTCACAAGAAAAAAATTCTAACTATGTATGGTGAGGGATGTTGACTTATTATGGTGATCATTTTGCAATAAATATAAATATGGAATCATTATGTTGTATCCTAAAACTAATATAATGTTGTATGTCAATTATACCTTAATAAAATAGTGTTAGCAAGTTTAAAAAAAGAAAAGAGAGGTAAAGAATAAATACATTTTCCAAAGTTGTTCTATGGGGAAAATTGAAGCCAGTGACTTCAATTACTTATCCAAGGAAATTAGATATTGAATTCTTCTATTGAATTAAGTGATGCCTGAAAAGTGAAATTTAAAGTTGTTGTTTACAACATGGCTATTATTTAAGAGCTTGAGGTTTCATATTATTTAAATTTTTATTATTTAAGCTAACTTCATTTTATCTGATTTGTACTAGGACAATCATTTAGAAACAAAGATGATTAATGCTGGTTTACGATATGGATATGAATATCTGGGTAATTCTCCTAGGCTGGTTATTACTCCACTCACTGACAGGTGTTACAGGTAAACTCATTAATTTAAAGATCTAACTGGAACAACTTTCACTCACTCCTAAATTACTCAATTTTTAAAGCACCAAATGTATCCTCTGTTATCTTTGCCTAGACCCTTAATTCTTGTCTCAACATGACCTTCAATTTCTTTCTCTGCTGGCATCTACCTCTCAGCTCTAGAGCTCTAAGTATTATCAGGTGTTTCTGTTATTTTTTTACTTTGTTCATTTCTCCTTTCTTGAAACTTCTGACTCTTCCTTTTGGATCATTTGAGACATCCTTCTTCCTTCTCCAAGGAATTTTCTAGAATTCTGTTTTCATGTATTGTTTTGTTTCGTGCGTCATGGTTTCCTGAATGCCCTCATCCATTCTTAGGCTTTAACAGCCTACATTCTGAAGATCCCCAAACCTGTACCGCCAGCCAAGGTCTCTCTCCTGTTAAGTTTCTCCACACACATGCCTGCTGGATATCTCCATCAGATATCTCATAGGTATTTACATGTACGTTGTTTTTGATTGTCCTTCTGAATAATAAAAGACCTTTATGTTTAACGCCAAGGTCACATCTCCCATACTCCAAATTATTGTCAAATACTAAGTTAATCTTTGTTTTTTTCATTTTCTCAACTGTAAGTAGTTTATTGACGAAACCAGTCTCAGGATGCAAGCAGAAAGCAATTTTGTTCTTTTTTATCACCATTCTTTTAAACTTGCTCTATCAAATATTTTCCCCATTTCTGGATGAAATCTAAGGTAGATTCCTACTCTTTCTGGCAACTTTAATATGTTAATGAATAGTGTTATTATTTTCAGGTACTAAAAGTCCATTTAGGTCTAAAATGAAAGTTACTATTTTTCAGCCAGTTTAAAACATCCCTTCCCTTCCAGCTCGAGCTTGACTCAAGCTCATGGCCTGCATTTGGGAAGGTAAATGTGGTCAGTCTTTTGTCATTTTTGTCCCTGTCCTTTGCATTCATCCCTCAATAGCTCATCTTTTAGCTCCTCTAGTGTTGGGGGTTGATGGAGGAGAGGAGAAGGAAAGGGAGAGTTAGGTTTATAGGTGACAGGTGTCTTGGGTGACAACTATCTCCTGGCTGTTTAGTGCCTTCCTTGATGGCACAAGTCTAGATGTACCAGATCTCCCAGGGGATGTTTATGTGGGTTCTTTGGGAGTCTGCAGTCACCTGCTTCTCCCACCTGCAGAAAATGCCTTCTCTGGCTGGCTGCTGGTGACTTTTGCTTCAGCCTCTGCTGAGGTCCACCACACACTGACCCTCTTCCTGGGGTCTCCTCTGATTCTACATGGGCCTCGTGCATAGGGTCCCATTCAGCTTGACTCAAATCTGGTTCCCTTCCAGTGGGATCTAGATCTGGCCAGATGATACACACATTTGTTTTGCCATCAGTAAGAGTGGATCTTTCTTACCGTCCCTGTTTTCTCCTACTCTGCCATCAGGAGAAGCTGCAGGCATTCTCTTGACTTTAAATATTTTAAAGCTCTCAGCTTGGGGTTTTAGTCAAAATTCTAACACAGAACGACCTGTGTTTATATACCGTTACACACTTTTTTACAACTAATATTTATGTAGGTTTACCAAAACTTTTATCAGTGTCTTTACTTGCCATTGCTTCTTTCTTTGTCTGATTTCTGGTTTAATTTTTCTCCTTACTAGGCAATAGCTTTTAGTAATTGTTCAAGTGAGGCTCTGCAAGTAGTGAGCTATACCAGTGTTTATCTAAAATTACCTCTTTCTCTTCTTCTTCTTCTCTTTTTTTTTCTTTTAGTCTTCACTAGATTATTAAATGATAGATTAGCTAGGTATAAAACTTTAGATGAACAGTAATTTTCCCTCAGCTCTCCAAAGATATTCTACTGGCATTCATCGCTCCTGCTGAGTATTCTGTTATTCTAATTATTATTCCTTTATAGGTAATTTTCTCCATTGTAGTTTCTAAGGTTTTCTCTTTATTGTTGATGTTCACTGGATGTTACTAGATGTGGATGAGTTTTTATTTATCCTACTTGGGACTTTTTCAATTAATATCTTTAATTCTGGCAAATTCTTAGCCATTGTTTTTTGAATTTTGCCTTTTCCCCATTCTCTTCCTTCCTTCTTCTATGTCTTTAACTTTTCTTATAGTTGACCTCTCTCCCTGGGTGATTTCCTCATATTTATCTTCTAGTGCATAATTCTGTTTCTTTAGGTTTTCTCTGCTATTTATTCTGTTTACTGAGTTTTCAAAAGTTCAGTGATTGTATTTATCATTGCTAGATTTCATGTTGCCTCTCTTATGAAATTGGCTTCTGTTTTTCCCCACAATTTTATGATGTGTATTGCTTTTTTTTGGCGGTACGTGGGCCTCTCACTGTTGTGGCCTCTCCCGTTGCAGAGCATAGGCTCCGGACGCACAGGCTCAGTGGCCATGGCTCACGGGCCTAGCCGCTCTGCAGCATGTGGGATCTTCCTGGACCAGGGCACGAATCCGTGTCCCCTGCATTGGCAGGTGGACTCTCAACCACTGCGCCACCAGGGAAGGCCGATGTGTATTGCTTTTTATTTAAAATCTTATTTTAAAAAAATTGCTAGGATACCAAAGAAGGCAGACTGCCATATGTGCAGTAACCCTCCCAGACGATTGTCCAACTGCCTTTGTCACTGCAAGTCTGATTCTTAATTCTGATCTCTCTTTCCAGTTTTAGCTGTGAGCTAAATTTAGTAGGGGTTGTTTCCCGGTGTAGTCTTACATTTTCTCAGCTGTGGAGGTGTCCATGTGGAGCAGTTTTACATTTATCTCTGTGGAGGGCTCTAGGGTTTTCAGAACAAAATTTTAATGTTAATTTCTCATTTTGGGTTCATGACCCATCAGTAATGGGAACTGGATCCCACCCTCCGTGAAATGTAGGTTTCTCGTTGGGCACTGTATGAAGCGTAAGCTTCCTGTCTCTTCCTTAGTTGACTCTTCTTTGTCTCTTGAGTAGGTTGCTGGAGTAATTTTAGTTCCCATTTACACACAAGGCAGCCTTTCAAGTCTTCTAGCTTTAAATAGTGAATCCATTCCAGCTCCTCAGCTTGCTCAGTTCTAAGGATTTATTTTCTATGTGGGTATAAATACACTTGTGTTTATATGCAAATTCCAAACCAATGTGCACCTCTACAGCTCTAGCACCTAATTACTTTTCCAGCTATGCATTCCCTCTTCATTGATAATTTCCTTTTCATTCGTTCAAAAATGGCTGTATATTTCAAAAGTTGTTATATTTTTCTTTTATGTAGCATTTCCATATGTTTGCAGTAGGGGGACTGGGTGACTCAGGGTCAGTTGAATTCTCCGTATTGACCAGAAGTCAGCACTGAATTTCAAAAGTGAATTTGTTCTGCTTTTGTCATATATACAGCTATTCAGAAGTAAAACATAATAACAGACAAAAGTAGTGCCCAAAGATTTTCATAGACTAGTAGGAAGGAAGGAATTATTGATGGGGAAGTGGAAAATTTGGCTCTCAGCTTAAATTTTTCCTCTTTTCAGAATGTATATAAAAATCACATTATTCAACAAAGATCGTTTATTATATTTCAGAACCTTATTTGGAGCCCTTCATCTGCACCTTGGAGGAGCACCTGAGGGGCCAGCTGGAACTGGAAAGACTGAAACTACAAAAGATTTAGCCAAAGCTGTAGCCAAACAATGTGTTGTTTTCAACTGTTCTGATGGGTTGGATTATCTGGCTTTAGGAAAATTCTTTAAGGTTTGAGTTGACTCGTCATTTGCAATATGATAACTTCTCAGAAAGGCTGTTCATAATGAAACATAATTTGATGAAAGTAAAAGATTTACTGTAGTTTAAGCAAAGTTAAAGTTAAAGTATTATCTCAATAATTCTCGAGAGAAGTAGGGTTATATCAAAAGCTTATTTGAGAAGGAGCTCTACCTCTAGTCCTTGCTATAATGGGTCAGTATTACTGATAGAAATGAATGAGTGGTGTCCCTCCTGTATACTGGACAGCTAGAAGTTTGAGAACCACTGCATCATGTAGAAATTGTGGTATCTAAAGACTTCTTCGTCCAGTAGATCTTGGTATTAACAAGTTACTATTAACAAGTTCATTAATCATTAACAAGTTCAGTGGTTTACTTTTATAGACACATTCTGATTAATCTTTTTGGTGAACCTGAAATCTTTCTTTTGTTTTTTTGTTAATCTTTTTGGTGAACTTGAAATCCTTCTTTTGTTTTTTTTTATTCTGAGTCAGATTCCCACTCTTATAAGTCTGTAAGATTGCAAAAAGGGGAGTTAAAAGTATAAAGTCCCTAAGTTCATCAGTGTAACCTATGAACATCTGGTCATTTTAGTGCTTTGTTGCTACAGCCTGTTATTCCTTAAAATATTAGGTGGTACAATTGAACACAAAATTATCCGTGTGGGATTATGGGCTCTACTTATTTGTTTATTTGATTTCTATTTTTCTATACTTTTCAAAGTACATTTTAAAGATTCTGTAATCCTTTTCAACAGTATCTCCAGAAAAAGTTAACATTAAAAAAAAAATACACAAACTAACAAAAAGGAATATAACAACCCTACCCCATACAGTAAACTATTCCTCCCTGAAGTATGGCCTAGTCATTTTATAATAGATTTGGAGCATAAAAAGTCTCTACATTTGTGATGCTGAACCAATTAGAATAAAATAAAAGAAAATATTATAATGAATAACGCATGAAGAAAACATTTGAGTGACCAGTAACTATTTTAATCATCCTCTATCATGATATACAACCTTGTTGTAATGATTAAAGAAATAAACAGCAAATCTAAAAGATTCTATGTGTAGTTTGAATAGCCACTATATTCCTAAATGTTTAAAGAAAAGTCTGGTATGTGCTAAGTTTTCAAATCTATATAATGATATTCTTAATTTTTTGATATAGATTCATATACTTATAATATTAAATTTGATTATTGCTAAGTATTGATCATATGGACACTTTGTGTTAGGATCATGCTGAATAATGGGGGTACAAAATAAAAAAGACATAGGTCTTACTATTAATAACCTCACAATCTGTATAACTGTTTGAACATGCGACTTCATAAGCATTCTGTTCTGTGATTTCTAATCCTTTTATTTTATCGTGTATTAGATTTCTAAGTCATAGGGTCTTCTCTAAATAATGAAAATGTACTACTCTTTGATTGCATGCCATTCATGTTTAATCCAGTGTGTTTCAATAGATTGAACTGTACACAAATCCAAGGTCAGCCACGGTTAGATGTATGGCATTGTACTAATTATTGATACTTAACATCTTATGTGATATAGCCTTAGTTTCCTTGCATAAAAGATATATACAAAGTGCCATGCATCATGCCTGGCATATACTAGGTACTCAGTGAAACACACATACATACATATGCAATCTATAGAAGGTACATTCAATGCATATTTTTGCGTTGATTTTTTAAAGTTAGTCCACATTTGGACTCGGCTACTCAAGCTTGATTTTCCAGTTTTTCCTTATGACCGAATGGCACATACTTATGAGGTATCTGTGAGTTAGAACTGCAAGCTAGTGCCTCAAACGGTGTTAGTTGTTCATTAAGGTGCTCAGGCCAGAGAGTAGTCTCATTGGCAACAGAAGTCATCTTATTTAAAGGATTATTACAATCCATTCTATGGAGTCCATAAGGAAAAAGCAAATAAAATCAGTTTGTAAATAAAAAGTAAGAAAGGCTATGAAATTATAGATATACATCTAAATGGCAAAAGATATACACAGAAAGTAAAAAAAAAAATCAATTGGAAAATTTTCCAGTTGATTGAACTCTTTGTTCATGCAGAATAATGAATTGGTAATAAAAGAATAAGCCGTCTTTAAAGCTTTAAAGATAAGGGTGAATAAGCAATTTCCTTGATAGGATATTAAATCCGCGAAAAGATGAGGTGAAAATACAAATTTCAATGTAATATTCAATCAGATAAAATTGAAAAATTTCATTGATCTTTTCTCCCAGGGACTGTTATCTTGTGGAGCCTGGGCTTGCTTTGATGAGTTTAACAGAATTGATTTGGAAGTACTGTCTGTGGTTGCTCAACAAATTCTTACTCTCCAAAGAGGTAATGGACTAGTTTATCTCTGCATTGTGTGAAAAACAGTAGAAATATAGGAAGTAATGAATGGCACCAGTCCCATTTATATGTGGAATTGCTAAGTCATTTCATTCTTGATTACTCACAGGTATTAATGCAGGTGTGGATTTACTAGTGTTTGAAGGAACTGAGCTAAAACTTGACCCCACGTGCGCTGTCTTTATAACAATGAACCCTGGATATGCTGGGCGATCAGAACTTCCGGATAATCTGAAGGTACAGAAAAGGCAATTATATCATCGATTTCCTTTCTGTGATTAACACAGTTAATATATAAAAAGAAAGCACATGCTGTTCTTGAATTTTATGTAAAATTTTTGCTTTTAGATGTTACATTTTAGACAACTGTTTTAGAAAATAATTTTAAAGCTTTGAGTACTTTTAAAAAATAGCTATGCAATTTCCAAAACTTCTATTTTAAAATTCGTGGTAATTATACAAATTAGAAGACATAGGAAATATTGAGAAAGGTACCCATTCTACTGCTTACTATATTGTATTCCTCAATTTTAAATGCTGAAATCAGAAAATTGTGAATTCTGAGGTTTTTTTCAAGTTAATATTATAATATGAGCATTTTCCTATCTTTATGAACATAATTCAAACTGTAAATAAATGTATTGAACTGTGCTTACTGTTTGACATTTAGCTTGCATTTAGTTTTCCTTCATTATAGATAATATTGCAATGAGCAATTTTTACTTAAGGCTTTTCTCTATTTTAAGATACTTCCTTAGGAGAGTCCTAAGACCAAGAGCTGTGTTGCTAAATTGCCTTCCAACAGAGGTTGAAACAATTTATATCCTATATCAATTCTCAAGTCTCCTTAATGCCCAGCAGTAGTTTTTTGTAAGAACAAAACAGTTTGCTAATTGAATAGACTAGAATCTTCATTTAAAAAACAAACTTCTTTAATTATTAGTGAAATATGACATTTTCCCCATATCTTTGTTAGACATTTTATATCCTTTTCTGGTGAATTGCATGTTTATGGCTAGCACATAGAGAGAAAATGTTGAAGAATAATGCAGTGATAATTGCGGATCCAAAACCAAGTCTTCTGACTCTAAATCCTGCATTCCTTCCACTATCCACATTTTTAGAACGACAGCTTCTCAGACTAGTTGAGGTACTTTTCCATCGAAAACACTTTTGATTGGACTCACTGCTGCCAAGTATTTTTGTGGTATTTTTATTCCATACACTTTTATATGTTAGACGTGATGTTTTAGTACTTTGCCTTTGTGAAGGATGGTGTGACTTAAAAATAGAAACTGGTAAATCCTCCTTCATCTAAGAAGCATTTTGCAACTTTTTATTGGGATACACATTTGGAAAGCTCTTTTTGTAGCAGTACTTTTATTCACTCATGTTCTCCTTTTATTCAGTAGGATCAATCTGAATACATAAATATTTGTAAAGGCAAACATCTGTGAGTAGCTAATCATAAAAAGCTGGGACCAGTATTGGTTGAGTCTGTTAATGCCCCATGCAGACTTTTCCATGTTTTATTTATTGTGAATGTTGAAACAGTGTCAAAATATTCACCTTGGGGTATTTTCCTTCTATTTTAGGCCAAAAACTGCTCTCAAATTCTGATAGCTTTTTGTTGTTTTCATTGTTCCTTTTGTGCAGTCTTCTTGGTTAGAGCTGCTATAGAATGTCTGTTTTCAAGTACATATGGAAATACCTAACAATTTTGAAAAAAATGTCTTAGTCTGAAATGAAAGAGAGATAGATAGATAGATAGACAGATATACTATTTTTTAAAAGCCTGCTGAGGCCCAGAGAGTATTATCATCAGTCTTCAGAGTCATCCTCGACGCTTCTCTCTTCTTCACGCAGTGATTCAGCCAGTTACCAAAACCAGCAAAATCCTATTTCGTAAGTCTTATTACGCCTGCTGCTCCCGTCCAGCCCCACGGCCACGCCTTGCTCCCAGCCCTCTTCAGTCTTCTCTTGTGTGTCTTATTGCAGCAGCTCACCTGTCACCAAGAGTCCCTACTGAAATTCATTATAATGAATTCCCCATTGTAATGCTACCTGTGTTGTCAGAAGAAATCTAATCATATAATTTCCAGACTTAAAAAACTACCAGGCTCCTTTTGCCCACAGGAAAAAAAA
This sequence comes from Neophocaena asiaeorientalis asiaeorientalis, assembly GCF_003031525.2. NCBI lineage: Eukaryota > Metazoa > Chordata > Mammalia > Artiodactyla > Phocoenidae > Neophocaena > Neophocaena asiaeorientalis. The sequence goes on from NW_020185317.1 coordinate 833,542, forward strand.
TTCAAATTTCTTGGCCTGATCTGCAAGAGCTTTGGCATTAGACCCAGTTGCGTCTGTACCACCAGCTCCCTGCATCTCCCTGTCACACAGGCCTCACTAGCCTCTGAAGGTCCCATGCCTTTGCACATGCTGTTTACCCTCTCTTGAGTGCTCTGCTAAGCCACCACTGTCCTGCCAGACAAATTCATACTCATCCTCTAAGCTAGCAGTCAGCCACCGAACATACATACAGTTCAGATAAGACCACCTGGGTCCAGCCCCTGGAGCTGGCAGAGGTTTACAGCTGCATCTTTCTATCCTGCACGTGTCTATGGGTTCTACAGGGACTCCTGTTAGGTCTCTCCGCTTGGAACTCCTGAGACTTTGAGTGATGGAATCTGTTTCTCCAGTTGTCATTCCCTCCACTCTGCGTGGATCGCTGGTGGATGATTCCACGTAGATTTTGCTGTTGGAGAGCTCTCACTTTGCCAGAGGGAATCTTGGGGAGGACTTAAAATGGCCCCAACTTCGCTCTCTCTCTCCCTTATCGTGTATATCTCATGCATCTTCTGTCCCAACAGACTGTGGGAGTGAAGGCCACTGTGATCTTGCTGCCCCAGGCTACTTTTGCTTTCTCAGGCGTGAGTCAGGCACCAATCTATATTCCCCCGCAACAGGGTGATACCCATCAAACTCTTACTGAACTTGGGAGTGAGGAGGGGGGCTTATGCAGACTCACAGCATAAGGAAACCTCCCTTCGATGGAAGTCTTTTTACAAATCCTCCCTCCTTCCTTATTCTCTCAAATGCTTTATGATCTACAAGTAAATGGGAAGGTTCAAGAATTGTGTATATTTCCTTTGTAAATTATTGGGCAGATCATGCATACTTCGGTAACTGCTATGTATCATGTCATGAAGAAAGACTCAAGTTTTGACATCTTGTACATCTAGGTAAAACGTGCATAGTAGAGCAATTTCTTAAACACGTCTCCACTTTAGAGAAGCTGTATTTAATATTAAAACTATTCTGAAGAATCAGTAATCATTTCAGAATAGTTAAATGTTAGAAGCAATGGTAAAATAGACTTATCCTATTTTTTAAATTGAAGTATAGCTGATTTACAATGTTGTGTTACTTTCTGATGTATAGCAGAGTGATTCCATTTATATATATGTATATGTATGTGTGTATTTATATATCTTTTTCATATTCTTTTTCATTATGGTTTATTACAGGATATTGAATATATTTCCCTGTGCTATACAGTAGGGCCTTGTTGTACATCTATTTTCTATATAGTAGTTTGTATCTACTAATCCCAAAGTCCTAATTTATCCCTCTTCTCTCCCCCACCCATTTCCCCTTTGGTAAATGTAAGTTTGTTTTCTATGTCTGTAAGTCTGTTTCTGTTTTGTAGATAGGTTCATTTGTGTCATATTTTAGATTCCACATATAAGTTATATCATGATATTTTTCTTTCTCTTTCTGACCTACTTCACTGAGTGTGATAATCTCTAGGTCCATACATGTTGTTGCAGATGGCATTATTTCATTCTTTTTTATGGCCGAGTAATATTCCATTGCGTATATGTATATATACCACATCTTCTTAAACCAGTCATCTGTTGATGGGCACTTGGGTAGCTTCCATGTCTTGGCTACTGTAAATAGTGCTGCTGTGAACATTGGAGTGCATGTATCTTCTTGAATTAGAACTTCTGGGTTTTTTTCCCAGATAAATGCCCAGGAATGGAAATGCTAGATGATATGATAAATCTCTTTTTAGTTTTTTGAGGAACCTCCATACTGTTTTCCATAGTGACTGTACCAATTTACATTCCCAACAACAGTGCAGGAGGGTTCCCTTTTCTCCACACCCTCTCCAGCATTTATTATTTGTAGACTTTTTAATGATGACCATTCCGACTGGTGTGAGGGGGTACCTCATTGTAGTTTTGATTTGCATTTCTCTAATAATTAGCGAAGTTAAGCATCTTTTCAGGTGTCTGATGGCCATATGTATGTCTTCTTTGGAGAAATGTTTAAGTCTTCTGCTGTTTTTTTGATTGGGTGGTTTGCTTTTTTTGTTATTGAGTTTTATGAGCTGTTTGTATATTTTGGAAGTTAAGCCCTCGTTGGTTGCACTGTTTGCAAATACTTTCTCCCATTCTGACGGTTGTCTTTTCGTCTTGTTTATGGTTTCCTTTGCTGTACAAAAGCTTATAAGTTTGCTTATTCCCATTTGTTTATTTTTGCCTTTGTTTCTATCGCCTTGGAGACTGACCTAAGAAAATGCTGCTATGATTTATGTCCGAGAACGTTTTGCCTATGTTTTCTTCTAGGAGTTTTGTGGTGTCCTGTCTTATATTAAAGTTTTTAAGCCATTTTGAGGGTTTTGTGTGTGTGTGTGTGTGTGTGTGTGTGTGTGTGTGTGTGTGTGTGTAGGATTTGAAGGCACTGTTATAACGTCGTTGATTTACACGTGGCTGTCCAACTTTTCCAACACACTTGCTAAAGAGACTGTCTTTTCTCCATTGTATATTCTTGCCTCCTTTGTCAAAGATTGACTGTAGGTGTGTGGGTTTATTTCTAGGCTCTCTGTTCTGTTCCATTGATTCCTATGTCTGTTTTTGTGTTGATACCATGCTATTTGATTACTGTAGCTTTGTAGTATTGTCTGAAGGCTGGGAGGGTTATGCCTCCAGCTTTGTTCTTTCTTGCTCAGGATTGCTTTGGCAATTCTGGGTCTTTTATGGTTCCATATAAATTTTAGGATTATTTGTTTTAGTTCAGTGAAAAATGTCCTGGGTAATTTGATAGAGATCACATTAAATCTGTAGGTTGCTTTGGGTAGTATGGAGAATAGGCGTATTCTAGATCTTCTGATGTCACAAAGTCAGTAACATGATCCATAACTTTCCACAGAGTAAGTAGCATGAAACACCCTATTAGTACAGAGAAAAAAAATGAACTAGATCCTGAATCCTCCATTTCACTCAACTAATACTTAGCTAATTCCTGAAGAGGTCGCATTTATGAAATCTATTTCCAATCCTTAAAGGAAGAAATGGTAAGAAGTTATTGCTTGAGATTTTGTTGTTGATGTTGTTCCAAAATGTAGTCCTTTGGAAGCATACTCTAGGAAGTGTATGTAATTCCTTATGTACCACCCTTCTTCGTCCACTCTATAGGACAGAAGCAATAAAATAACTATTCTCAGTCATTTCTTTCTGCTGAGGTAATAAACATGGAGGGTAATACTCACATTGATTACATGTACTGGAATTTATTCAAACCCTGGCAGGTTACCTGGATCTATACTCTCCCATTTTTTTTTTTTTTACACTCAAGAAAGTATGCCATTGGTTAAACCAGAATCCAAATTAATTTTTTAGAGCATTAAATTACCCTTAAACCTACTGCTATTACTGAAAAATTATCTCTGACAGATCCCAAACCGTATCATATCAGTATTTCACACACTCTGTTTGAGAATCAATGAATGAGAATGTCTACCACCATAACAGTTTAGGCCTAAAAAAATATTTTGATGAGGATGCTTTTCTCTGTGATAAGTAAGAATCCATGATAACTCCTTGAAACTTCTGTACCGTACTTTATTTTTTGTTCTCCTGGCCACGGATATGTCTGTTTCATTGTGTTCCACAACCACTTTGCTAATAGTGCTAAGAGAATGTGAATAGGAATTTGTAAAGTACCTGGTGTGTCAGAGACCTGACACACAGACCTGGATGTTGATCCCAAGCTAGTAGCAATTTGTACTATTGTAGAAAGATTGTATCACCCTAACCTAGCCATTGACCAGCTAACTCATTTGTTCATTCATTCATTCTCTATTTTATTCATTAAAAAGAAGTTGTTGAGAACCTCCCCTTTAAAAGAGGTACCATGTGTATAGTAATTCTCTTGCCGTCTTTTTTCCCAGGTAGGTAGTGGTTTAGAGCACTTGCTTAAGCTTCTCTGTTAACGAATTATTTGCTCATGCTATATACTTTTAACATTTTATTCTTGCCTTTCTTGAATGGTAACCTTATTGATAAAATAGCAGTACTAAGGCCTCTAGCTAGTAATTAATGTAACACACTGGAAGGATCTTGCTTGATGTAAATCTTTTATTCTCAACTTTAGCGTCATAACAGCTCACTTAAGTAAAATGTCCTCATTTTCCATCTGCCTTGTGTTTTCGGTAATTCAGCTAATTCCCAGCAGGTATTTATAAACTGTCTGAACTGTCTGCATTATAGTAAATTGTCATTTACTATAATTATTATTCACTATCTGAATATGATTATCATTTTTCTAGAGCACTGTTGCTCTCCTGCTTTAGTACAAGAAAGCCATGTTTTCATGTATGAGCTATTGAAGTAAATCCTGACACATACTAACATTTTAAACTTAAATTTTCTTATTTATTCTTTTAAAATCTATTCAGTTTTCTATTTACTTTCCATCACACAACATTTATTTGTCCCACAATGTTTAAAATACTATGAGGAAAAAATTATCTTTAGAATTTGGAAAATTGATTCGTCTCTAGTAATAATTACCCAGGACTTATTTTCAGTTTCTTGCCTTTATTATGCTTGGTGAAAGACTGACATGGTGACTGCAGACTCAAAAATGTTAAAAAATATCTCAAATTACACCATTTATGTAACATAGTCTTGTTATTAGGGGTTACCTGATGAGACCCAAATCATTTAATTAATTAGATGCCAGAGAGCTTCACTTGAAGCCCAGTCTCCCAACACCAGGCACTTTCTCACCAGCCCAGATGAGAAGCCCGGCTTTAGGACATCCCAGCAGAGTCTGCTTTTTCCCTATGGCATGTTACTTCCCACAAAAAATAGAACGTAATGGATACTTAACACTTAAGTAAATTAATAATTCACCAAAGGTCTAGGTATGATAGAAATTTGAAGCGTTCTCAAAGCATAATTTAAGGAAACATATTTATATAAAAAGTTAATGATCTAGTTATTATATACAATAACAAGAAGTCACATTTTAAAGTGTTTTTATCCATATGATCTGGCTACTGTAACTTAATATTATTGCAGAAAAGCTATAACATTGTAACATGCTATGAAGGAAAGAGTAGGCTTATCTCCATGATGGTCTTTTTCAAAAAGCACCTTTTCTCCCCTCCCATAGGCACTCTTTCGGACAGTAGCAATGATGGTGCCTGATTATGCCATGATTGCCGAAATAGTCCTGTACTCCTGTGGCTTTGTCACAGCTCGGCCACTGTCGGTAAAGATTGTGGCTACATATCGCCTGTGTTCAGAGCAGTTGTCATCACAACATCACTATGACTATGGAATGAGAGCTGTGAAGTCAGTGCTCACCGCAGCTGGGAATCTAAAGGTAAAAAACTCAAGTGGCTTCTTACTCATTCATTTCCTGTTTATAAATCTCAGGACCATGTGTCTTCACAAGGGTTACACTAACTGGTTAGTTTCATCAACTGAAAAAAAGTTCAGTTATCGTACTAACATAATTAATTATTTGCACACGTGAAAAAGGACATTTTATGATTTGTGAAACCTTAGACATGTGATCAGTGATTTGAGTTCCATTCCACAATTTTAACTGTATGAAACTAGGTTCTACTAAGGAGTAAAATTCCTTGCTGCTGAGAAATACTTTGAAAGCATTTATATATGAACATATATATTGAATAGCTTTAAAGGAAATAATCTATGTATAATTAATAAATATATACAGAAGCCCCTAGACATTGTTACTTAATACAATTACACAGTTGCAGCCAACTGCAGACTAGCAGTAATAGATTGGCAATATAATGTTTGCATTTTAAGATGGTATAAATCATAACTATATTGATAAAATGTTTGAAGACTTGGGTAATTTTTCATTGAAAGTCTTTTGTAGAAACATAAAATATAACTGTACATTTGTTCTTTATCAAAGTAAGCAAGATAGGCTATAATTAACAGCAAAATGCAAACTGTGGCTTTGGAGCTTATAAAATTTTCATGTTCATGACTGCAGAAGATAAAGATTTTGAAATATATCTTGTGTGATTAAAAACAATGGCATGCATTTTAATCTTCTATGATAATGTTACCAAGGATTCTGATATATAGTGGTGATATTCTGTTTCACATTAGCCTAACATGACTTCAAGTCATTGTTTTTTTTTTTTGTAATAAACAAATGCAACTAGAAGCAATAATTTGTATTAACCTGGCATGTCATGATTACATTGTGGTCAGATAATGGGAAAGAAAATGCATTGTCCTAGTATATGTCATCACTGACATCTTGACTATGGAATTGAGCTATTAAAGTTATGCAGCAAATGAATCCTATCATTCTTTGTCAAAAGCTAATTGAAAATTGTTGAATGTGTTGGCTTGAATATTTTGAAGTTTGTTTCTATTATGTCAAAAAGCAATTTAAACATTTGCTTTAAGATGATAGCCTCTCAGATAACAAAAGAGACTTCTGACACTTCATAATTTACATGTGGTTAGGTTGATCCAAAGTCCATATGAATAGGACTAGCTTTGGCTTTGGAGGCCCTGGAAATTTAGAGACAGCTAACCTTGATTGCCAGGCATCACTGACTTTGTAAGGTTAAAGCCAGTTAAGTAGGAGCATGGGATTTATTAGAAAGATTCTAGAGAAAAAGAAGAAGATTCTGGAAAACTAAATGCATGATGGTAGGAGAAACTTTGGAGTAAGATGTTGAATAAAGTATAGAAGCTGGGAGAAATATTGCTGAGTTCAGATTTTTTTGTGAATTATTGAACCATCTTATGGACATGAGCAACAAGTTGAGGGTTCAACCAGATTTTTTAGTAAACTCTGGGTTTACCACAGATTTTTTAGAATTTAACGTAAGTTTTCTGAAGCACCTTCTACTTAAGTGACTTAGTGTATTAACGAGCCCTCTCCACTCTGCCTGGGGATCACACTCAAGCGCGCTGGTACTAAGCATGCAGCCAGCAGGCAGCGTGCTGCTCTGCCCTCCCACCTTCTATCAGATGAACTGTTCCTCACCCAGAGTCAGGTGGCTTGTTCCCAAAACTCCCTGAAGCCAGTCGGACATGTTACTGTCGTTATGTCATTTAATTAATTGTCAATGAAATGGATGGTATATGAGCATGAAAAGAAGAGTTTTGTTTTTATGAAAACTAAGTTCATTGTTTAAGAAAGACTCAGTGAAGATGAAATGCTAAAAAAAAATGACTTTGAATTAGGTATGGATAAGAAAAGTGAATAAAACTGGGAAAAAACCTTAAAAATTTTAAGGATGCTACACTTAGATTGTCTCCCAAGTATCTCTGAAGACCATGATCATCTTTAAAACACAAAACCAAGTGGCAGCCTGGATGGGAGGGGAATCTGGGGGAGAATGATTCATGTATATGTATGGTGGAGTCGCTTTGGTCTGCACCTGAAATTATCATGACATTGTTAATCGGCTATACAATATAAAATGAAAAGTAAAAAAAAAAACCAAAAACAAAAACAAAAAAAAATCTTAAAAAAAAAAACACAAAACCAAAACACAACAAAACTGGACAGAGCAAATGATTCATTATTGATGCGTTTTTTTTCCAACAAGAAAAATGGTCCAAAACTCTACCCTCAGAGAAAAGGTCTTGGCACCAAAATATGGGCAGAGTGAGTGAATGTTTATATGTTTTAAATGTAAGTGCATCTTTTAAAAATGATTGCCCATCTTTAATGATTATTTTCACTTTACCAACCCACTGCTGGTCTTGAATGCATAGGACAAGCAAGCTCTTACCCAATATAGAGGCAACGGCAGCTCCCAAACTATATGGAATTCATGGCCAATAGCTTTTTACCCAGGGCATCTGTGAAAAAGTAGTCAGTTCAACTTAGGTTTTCATTATAAACTGGTAGAAAATTCACCAAGTATAATCATCAGTTTCTAAAATTAATAACAGTCCAATTAAATGGAAATAAGTAAGAACAACACTTTTGCATGGGCTTAAATTGCCTCTGGGGCCTGGTGTTCGTGTGTGTGTGTGTGTGAACATGTAGGGGGTGCAGTTAATAGCTGCAGATATCATTATGAGCATATTTTCTTTCAGCTGAAATATCCAAATGAAAATGAAGAAATTCTTCTGCTTAGATCTATTATTGATGTAAATCTACCAAAATTTTTATCCCATGATTTACCACTCTTTGAGGTAAGAACATTTTATTATTACAATGTATCAAAACTCTTCTAATAATGTATTTATCAAGCGTCCATGGTTGCAACTCCCTGTGAGAAACTTCCACTACAGAAAACGATGATATGGCAAAGAAAAACATAGATCATTCTGTTTTATTTGAAGTGTGTTAGCTAGCTTTGTTGTTTTGGATAACTTTTTACTCTTTTTTTTTTTTTTTTTTTGCGATACGCGGGCCTCTCACTGTTGTGGCCTCTCCCGTTGCGGAGCACAGGCTCCGGACACGCAGGCTCAGTGGCCATGGCTCACGGGCCCAGCCGCTTCACGGCATGTGGGATCTTCCCGGACCGGGGCACTGAACCCGTGTCCCCTGCATTGGCAGGCGGACTCTCAACCACTGCGCCACCAGGGAAGCCCCCGGGAAGCCCCCTGGAAGCCCCCTGGATAACTTTTAACAACTTGGGATTTTTAAGTTTCATCTTTTCTGCAGAATATAATAAGTACACAAAAGTTACAAAACATGTTTGCTTATAAATTTCACCAGAATTTCCTCCGTGGAGGAAAGTAATTGGTCTAACACATCACTGAATCCCTTGCACAGAATGGATACTTGGTAAATGTTTGTCAAATTAATGATTGGAGAAATAAAAAAAATAAGCTTAATTTCTTTAGAAGAGTACAATGGCTTTTATGAAATTCTTTTTTCAGGATAATTTAAGAATTAGGCTTAATAATCTTGTTGCATTTTAACAATTAAATTATAAGTAGTTGAGAAGAGCTATTAGAATGATGGTTAAAGTTCCTGTTTTGTCATGTGATATCATTCTTTTCCTTTTCCCATTCTCAGAAGAAATTGGGGGAGGGCTTGGGAGCGGGCTGCTGACACATGGTAGATGTTGCTCTCTCTTGTGCTGCCTTGAGGTATGGGCAGTTAGCTTCCAAAGTTTAAAGACTGAAGTCGTAAGGCTGTCATGGGGAGGGTGGAGACGTGACACTGCCACTGTAGTGTGGTCCAGTGTCGTTAGCTATCCATAGCGACCATGTTTCATCACTCTGAAAGGGACTTCCCTTAGTATTTAGAGTTGACAGTGCTAATGCTTTGCAGATCAAATCTACAAGGAATAGGTTCAAATTTTCTTCTTAAAAATTTCCCTCAGTTTCTTTGGTACTAGTACACTGTACAGATTTTCCAGGAGTAAAAGCTCTATTTATTTTTATCAAGTGGAAGTATACCTCATCTAGTTGTATTCTTATGCAGCTGTGTATTCATTCAGTGAACATTTATTGAATAATATTAAGAACAATATTTCTTAAATGGAGCGCAACTGGCATTTTCAAATAGGACAGTTCCGTGTTGTGAGAGACTGTCCCATACGCTGCAGAACACTTGGCATCCCTCCTCCCCCAGTGTCTCTGGACTCTCCCAGTGTGAGAACCAGAAGGACAGCTCCACATATTCCCAACTCTCTACCTGGCGGGAGAGTGAAGGGAACTGGTCTTTGCTGAGACCTACTGACTACCAGATATGATCTGGAATTATCTGCTTCTTTCAAGGTTAACCATAAATAATTTGAACAATCTGAGAAGATATTTTTGTTTACTTAGCAAACACTATGCATTCACAATGGACCAGACCTTATTCTAAGAGTTTTATGAATAGCAACTTATTTAATACTCATAAGCAGCTAACGGGGCAGGTGCTCTTGTTATCCCCATTTTACACGTGGTGTAACTGTGGCACAGAGATCATAAGTAACTTGTATTCATGGCCAGTATATGAGGGAGAGGGGGTTCCAGCCGCTCAGCTAGGCTGTAGAGTGATCTTAAAGACCCTACTGCGTTGCCTTTTTCTCTCCTTTGCCCCAACGAAACTTACTGCTCCAGTGAACTGGGATCAGTTTATCCATAACAGGATTTAAAGGATTAAATTTAGGGGTGATTAAACTGGTAGTTTGTCAGTTCTAAGGTATAGCTTGAATGTATGCTTTCATATTAAGCTCTTCTGAATTTTCACTTTTATCTTCAGAGTGAAATGAATAGTTGTATCTATCACATAGGTTGCTATAATACTTATGAAAAAGCCTTAGCGGTTTATAAAGGGATGTTTCTTAGACCTTGAAATCAACTCTGTACATTCATATACACTAAATATGGAAGTATAATTCTTTCCAATCATACATTATATGATTGTATTTGTTTCCTAAAGCTGCCATAACAAAGTACCACAAACTTGGTGGCTTAAAACAATAGAAATTGATTTTCTCACAGTTCTGGAGGATAAAAGTCTGAACTAAAGTGTTGGTTCCCTCTGAAGCCTTTAGGAAAGAATCCTTCCTTGTTTCTTCTTGGCTTCTGATGGCTACTGGTGATCTTTGATGTTCCTCGGCTTGTCATTACTTCAGTCTCTGTCCCCACCACTAGATGGCCTTCTTCCCTGGGTGTCGTTGTGTCTGGGTCTTCCTCTCCTTTCTGTTATAAAGACACCAATCACTGGAGTTGGGCTCCAGTATGATCTCATCTTATCTAATTACATCTGCAAAGATCTTATTACCAAAGAAGGGGACATTCTGAGGTTCCAGGTGCACATACATTTTTGAGAGAAGCTAAGCTGATTAACATACTACCCACTACAATGATTAAAATACCATCGAACTAATTTTTGTATATGGTATGAGGCATGGATGGAAGTTCATTATTTTGACAAATCCAGGTACTCTAGCATAATTTGCTCAAGACTATTTTTTTAATCTTTTCTCTACGGGATTGCCTTTGAGTCTTTGTTGAGGATGAGTTGTTCACATGTGTGTGGGTCTATTTCTGGTCTCCCTGTTCTGTTCCATTGATACATTTTTGTATTTTTATACTAATGTGACCCCATCTTTATAATAAGCCTTCAAATCAGATCGTGTTCATCCTCTAACTTTTTAACTTAAAAAGATGTAAAACTGCAACATCTCTGGAGGAAAACAAGAGAAATCCCTTGTGAATTTGGAATAGGCAAAAATTTCTTAAATACAACACCGAAAGCACAATGCATGAAACAATAAATTCATAAAATAGACTCATCAAAATTTAAAAGTTTGCTCTTTGAAATACACTGGTAAGAGAATGAAAGACAAGCTAGAGACTAGAAAAAAATTTGCATATTAGATGTATGATGAAGGATTTGTATGCAGAATATTTAAAGAATGGTCAAAACTTACCATGAAGAAAATAAACTGATTAAAAATAGGCAAAAGATTTGAACAGACATTTCACTAAAGAAGATATACATATGGCACACAAGTACATGCAAAAAATGTTAATCTTTGGGAAATGCAAATTGAAGCCACAAGAAGATACTGTTACTTGTTACTATGGCTAAAATTAAGAAGACTGACCATATCAAATATTGAAACTCTCATACACTGCTTGGGGGGATGTAATATAATAATACAACAACCTTGGAAAGCAGACAGTTTCTTAAAACGGTAAATACACACTCACCGTACTATCCAGGTATTCCACTCCTCATTATTCGCCCGAGAGAAATGAAAGCATCTGTCCATACAAAGACTTGTATACACATGTTTATAGTAGCTTTATTTATTTCCCAAACTGGAAACAATGAAAATGTCCATCAACAGGAAAATGGATTTAAAAACTGGCACCTCGATACAGTGGAACACTTCAATACAATGGACTATTGATATATGCTGTGAAAGGTGTGAATTTCCAAATCTTTATGCCAAGTGAAAGAAGCCAGACAAAAAATAAAGTAGTACCTGTAATGTGTAATTTCACCCGTAATAAATTCTAGATAATGCAAGTAAAAATAGTAACAGAAAGCAAATCAGTGTTTGTTGGTTGTCTGGGGATGGAGACAGGAGGTGGCAAGGAGAGGAGAAAAGGCCACAAGGAGACTTGTGGCTGTGATTGGTATGTTGACTATCTTCATTGAGTTGGTGGTTTCACTTATCAAATTGTACCCTTTAAATATAAACAGTTGATTGTATGTCAATCATACCTCTATGAAGCTGTTAAAAATACTGGACTATTACTCAAAGGCTCTATTTCCATCAATGTTAAATACAAGGATGTAAGAAATTTTATCAAGTTTATGTATGTCTACATGTCTATATATATATATGTATATATACATATACACATACATAGAGAGAGAGAGACAGAGAATATGAGAATGTATAGATAGATAATGTAAATCCCCAAATCATCTATCATTAGGGAATTACTTCAGATTTGTTTCCTGGGGTGAAATTACCAAAACCAGATTACAGTGATTTGCTGGGAGCCATCAAAGACAACTGTGACTCCATGAATTTGCAAATGACCAGATTCTTTTCTGAGAAGATTCTTCAGATATATGAAATGATGATTGTGCGTCATGGCTTTATGATTGTTGGAGAACCATTTGGAGGAAAAACCAGTGCATATCGCGTCTTAGCTGGAGCACTAAATGATCTATGTGAGAAGGTAAGTGTGTTATTAATGCATTAATTTATTGATAATCAGCTTTGTGCAAGATAGAATGTATGGTTATTTAAAAGGGTACTTTAATGCAGTAACTTAAACTTATGAAAATACAGAGGAAATAAAATTAGAAAAGTAATACAAAGCAAGTAGGAAGTTCAGTATACAAAGGGTATGCCACAGATTTGCCTCTAGCCCTTTTGTTTCTTTTTTTTAAAGAGGTTAATCATAAAGATAACACATTCATTATAGAAAAAAATCTGAAGACATGAAAAAACCTGACAGTTTTCTCTTTTATACTTTCTTAGGAGAGTAGTTTTTATTTTCTTGGTGTTTAGATTTGTAATGCAAACTTGTTAGTGGCTGCTAGTGGTACTGAAGTGTGTGTGTGTGTGTGCGTGCGTGTGTGTGTGTGCGTGCGTGCACGCGCGTGAGCATACGCATGCATTATATAATACATGCGTATGTAAGTATAGTAAATAACGATGATTATATTATTCAAAATTCCTGTCCTACACATCTCAGTTTGGTCTACTTTGATAGGCTAAAGGAGTGAGGCTGTTTTAAATTCTCCAACTAATATTGCATTTCTGTCTACTTACCCTTGTATTTCAAATAGTTCTTGCTTCATATATTTCAGTGTTTGTAGCCAAATGGGATTTGTGATCATTACATCTTCATTGTGGAGCCTCCCTTCAGCCAGTATAAAATTATCTACTTGTAGTATCTGCCTTGGATCCCCTGTGTCTAATTTCAGTATTGCAACCCCTGCTTTCTCCTTGCATATATATTTGCCCATGTCTTTAATTGTGACTCTGGCTGTCACTGTGATTTATTTTTTATGGAGAATAATTAGTTTTAACTTTTATTTTCTCCAATTTGATGGCCTTTATCTTCTCATAGGGGAATTTTAATTCAATTGTATTTATTATCAAACAAACTGATATGTACTTATTTCTGTCATCTGTTCCTTTATGGTTTTATCCTTTCATGCTGTTTCCTTTCTTCGCCTCCCTTCCTGTCCCTTTATCCTTCCTGCCTTGCTTTCCTCAGTTTTTGTTTGCATTTTTCCTATTTTGTTGTTTTATTGTTATAGGGGCGAATTTTTTGCTATAAAAAATAAGTCTCTAAAAGAGCCAAATGTGGTGCCACTCAAAGATTAAAGAAGATGAAGGTATGAGCATGTATTCTGGTCCAATATAAAGCCCGAAAGTGATTCACTATCAGGAAATTCTAAGAGTGACATTGTGGTAATGTAAAAGGGGCAAGGCTCCATAGCCACTGCTTGCAAGCTGTAGCTTCACACTAGCTTTGTTGCATTTGGGACAAACACCTTGCTTTAATGGCAGCAACTTTGTTCTGACTAAGATGATAGAACTTTCCCATGCTTCTGAATTAAGGATGACACATCTTTATTCCCTTTCTGGGCACAGAGAAGAAAACACAGACCTTGAGCTTTTTTTTTTTTTTACTGCTTCACATTATTATTGCCACATGTTTTCTTCAGTTTGGTACTTCATGTCCCAGGCTCCAGTGGTGGTGGGCAGAAAGCAGTGTGGGAAAGAGTTGAACTTGTTCTGTTATAAGTTGAACTTGTTATATAAAAAAGAAATGATTGTGAATAAGTAGAGCACAGGTGATTTTTAGGGCAGGGGAACTATTCTGTATATATTGTAATGGTGGATACATGACATTATGTATTTGGCAAAATCCATAGAAGTGTCCAACACAAAGAGTAAACCTTAATGTAAACCATGGGCTTTAGTTAATAATAAAGAATCCGTATCAGCGGAGGAACTGAGGAATTGAGGAATCATAACGATGTACCACACCAATGCAAGGCTTTAATAGTAGGGGAAACTGTGTGTGAGTGGCGGGAAGATGGAGGGAATATATGTGAATCTCTCTATATTTTCTGTTCAATTTTTCTGTAAACCCAAAGCTACTCTAAAAAAATAAAGTCTATTAAGTAAAAACATAAAAAAGCCTATGCCCCAAGTGTATTAACATCTCTTATTAATTCCATATACCAGCTTTCAAGGTTCTGGTGGAAGCTATCAGCTTACCAATATTAATTTTTTCACAACGTGAGAATGGTACATATTTGCCTATATTTAAATCATTTAACTTTATCTCAGAGAATGTTTTGTAGTAAGAATCAACCACTTACAGCCCATGGGCCAACTTCAGCCCAAAGCCTGTTTCTGTGATGCCAGTGAGCTTAGAATGGTGTTAATATTTTTAAGGTTTGTAAAGAAAAGCAGAAAAGAACATGTAACCTGTTGATCTATCACTGGTAAATATTGTATGCTTTTGACCAACATTTGGTACTTTATTCCTAAGTATCCTATGAGTTCTTAAATCCTATTGTAAACGGTATTTTTAAATTTTATTTTTCAGTTGTTCATTGGCATTATAGAAAATACGATCAATTTTTGTATAATGACTTTGTTTGCTGCAGCCTTGTTAAATGAACTCTTTACTTCTGGTAGTTTTTGTGTAGAATCTTTAGGATTTTCTACATGCCCAATCATGTTTTCCATGAATAATGACAGTATTAGTAGTCTTTTAAATAAATAAATAATCTTTTTTTTTTTTTTCTATTAAGGGGTTAATGGAAGAAAACAAGGTTCAGATCACTGTTTTAAATCCTAAGTCTGTCACCATGGGTCAGCTGTATGGGCAGTTTGATTTAGTGTCCCATGAGTGGTCCGACGGGATCCTCGCTGTCAGTTTTAGAGCATTTGCTGCTTCATCGGTAAGTGCTAACACTTCTCAATGCTATGAAGAGTTATGAATTTTTTCAGTTGTTTCAAGTAAACATTTGTATTTGTAGCTCAAGGTACTTATTTAAAACACATTACTGGGATCCTTGAGGCGCCGGCCGCCGCCCCAGCCAGTGTCTGAGCCAAGCCCCCGCATCCTTCGCCTCCGTGTGCCCATGGCCTTTAGACTGCCGGTTCCTCGGCTGGGGGCGGGAGCGCTGAGTTTCCCGCTGGGAGGTAAAGTGGCCCCCCTTTACCTCCCAGATGCCGCAAGGAGACAGGCCTCTGGGCACTAGGTACGCCATTCTTGCCCTACACGTGCCGGGGTGAGGCCCTCGCGAGGCCGAGAATGCGGAGCGCTTTCCCCTGAGTGTAGTGAGTGGGTGTGGTGCCTGTCTCTTCTCCCTCCACGGATGAGATAGTTGAGACAAGGAAATTTTATGCCCTGCTTGATATAAATACAACTGGATATAAACTTCAGGAGGCCAAAGTACATCATCTCTCTCGTTCACTCCTGTATCTTGAGCATCTAATACTGTGCCAGGCATATGCTTTGCTTTTACCATTTGTCCTACGGTTCTTTCTTTCCGGTGTTTGTTTTTAAGGATAGTTTTTAACGTTTGTTACATTGGTGGATTTGTTTTTTGGTTTGGTTGCTCTCTTCTTCCTTTCTTTCTTTTTTTTTATTACTTTACTTTTAATATTTAAAAATCTTTTTTACCTTAGTAACTTTATTTTATTTTATATATTTTTCTTTCTTTCTTTCTGTTTTTTTCTCCCTTTTCTTCTGAGCCATGTGGCTGACAGGGTCTTGGTGCTCCGGCCAGGTGTCAGGCCTGAGCCTCTGAGGTGGGAGAGCCAAATTCAGGATATTGGTCCACCAGAGACCTCCCGGCCCCACGTAATATCAAGTGGCGAAAGCTCTCCCAGAGATCTCCATCTCAACACTAAGACCCAGCTCCACTCAACGACCAGCAAGCTACAGTGCTGGGCACCCTATGCCAAACAACTAGCAAGACAGGAACACAACCCCACCCATTAGCAGAGTGGCTGCCTAAAATCATAATAAGGTCACAGACACCCCAAAACTACCACCGGACATGGTTCTGCCCACCAGAAAGACAAGATCCAGCCTCATCCAACAGAACACAGGCACTAGTCCCCTCCAGCAGGAAGCCTACACAACTGACTGAACCAGCCTTACCCACTGGGGGCCGATGCCAAAAACAGCGGGAACTACGAACCTGCAGCCTGCGAAAAGGAGACCCCACACACAATAAGTTAAGCAAAATGAGAAGACAGAGAAATATGCAGCAGATGAAGGAGCAAGGTAAAAATGCACCAGACCAGACAAAGAGGAAATAGGCAGTATATCTGAAAAAGAATTCAGAGTAATGATAGTAAAGATGATCCAAAATCTTGGAAATAGAATGGAGAAAATACAGGAAACGTTTAACAACGAACTAGAAGAACTAACGAGCAAACAAACAATGATAAACAACACAATAAATGAAATGAAAAATTCTCTAGAAGGAATCAATAGCAGAATAACTGAGGCAGAAGAACAGATAAGTGACCTGAAAGATAAAATAGTGGAAATAACTACTGCAGAGCAGAATAAAGAAAAAAGAATGAAAAAAATTGAGGACAGTCTCAGCTACCTCTGGGGAAACATTAAACATACCAACATTTGAGTTATAAGGGTCCCAGAAGAAGAAGAAAAAAAGAAAGGGACTTAGAAAATATTTGAAGAGATTATAGTTGAAAACTTCTGTAACATGGGAAAGGAAATAATCAAGTCTGGGAAGTGCAGAGAGTCCCATACAGGATAAATCCAAGGAGAAACATGCCAAGACACAGATTAATGAAAGTATCAAAAATTAAATACGAAGAAAATATTTTTAAGGCAGCAAGGGAAAAGTAACAAATAACATACAAGGGAATCCCCATAAGGTTAACAGCTGATCTTTCAGCAGAAACTCTGCAAGCCAGAAGGGTGTGGCAGGACATATTTAACGTGATGAAAGGGAAAAACCTACAACCAAGGTTACTCTACCCAGCAAGGATCTCATTCAGGTTTACAGACAAGCAAAAGCTAAGAGAATTCAACACCACCAAACCAGCTTTACAACAAATGCTAAAGGAACTTCTCTAGGCGAGAAACACAAGAGAAGGAAAAGACCTACAAAAACAAACCCAAAACAATTAAGAAAATGGTAATAGGAACATACATATCGATAACTACCTTAAGTGTAAATGGATTAAATGCTCCAACCAAAAGACATAGACAGGCTGAATGGATAGAAAAACAAGACCCATATATACGCTGTCTACAAGAGACCCACTTCAGACCTAGGGACACATACAGACTGAAAGTGAGGGGATGGAAAAAGATATTCCATGCAAATGGAAATCAAAAGCTGGAGTATTAATTCTCATATTAGAAAAGAATACCCTTTAAAATAAAGACTATTACAAGAGACAAAGAAGGACACTACATAATGATCAAGGGATCAATCCAAGAAGAAGCTATAACAGTTGTAAATATTTATGCACCCAACATAGGAGCACCTCAATACATAAGGCAAATGCTAACATCCATAAAAGGGGAAATTGACAGTAACACAACCATAGTAGGGGACTTTAACATCCCACTTTCCCCAATGGACAGATCATCCAAAATGAAAATAAATAAGGAAACACAAGCTTTAAATGATACATTAAACAAGATGGACTTAATTGATATTTATAGGACATTCCATACAAAAACAACAGAATACACTTTCTTCTCAAGTGCTCATGGAACATTCTCCAGGATAGATCATATCTTGGGTAACAAATCAAGCCTTGGTACATTTAAGAAAATAGAAGTCGTATCAAGTATCTTCTCTGACCATAATGCTATGAGACTAGATATCAATTACAGGAAAAAAGTCTGTAAAAAATACAAACATATGGAGGCTAAACAAAACACTACTAAATAACCAAGAGATCACTGAAGAAATCAAAGAGGAAATCAAAATATACCTAGAAACAATTGACAATGAAAACACGATGACCCAAAACCTATGGGATGCAGCAAAAGCAGGTCTAAAAGGGAAGTTTATAGTACTAGAATCCTACCTCAAGAAATAAGAGACATCTCAAATAAACAACCTAACCTTATACGTAAAGCAATTAGAGAAAGAAGAACAAAAAATCCCCAAAGTTAGAAGAAGGAAAGGCATCATAAAGATCAGATCTGAAATAAATGAAAAAGAAATGAAGGAAACGATAGCAAAGATCAATAAAACTAAAAGCTGGTTCTTTGAAAAGATAAACAAAATAGATAAAGAAAATATAAACAGACCAATCACAAGCATGGAAATGGAAACTGTGGTTAAAAATCTTCCAACAAACAAAAGCCCAGGATCAGATGGCTTCACAGGTGAATTCTATTAAACATTTAGAGAAGAGCTAACATCCATCCTTCTCAAACTCTTCCAAAGTATAGCAGAGGGAAGAACACTCCCAAACTATTCTACCAGGCCACCATCACCCTGATACCAAAACCAAAAAAAATGTCACAAGAGAAAATTGCAGACTAATATCACTGATGAACATAGATACAAAAATCCTCAACAAAATACTAGCAAACAGAATCCAGCAGCACATTAAAAGCATCATGCACCATGATCAAGTTGGGTTTATCCCAAGAATGCAAGGATTCTTCAATATACCCAAATCAATCAATGTGATAATCCGTATTAACAAACTAAAGGATAAAAACCATATGATCATCTCAATAGATGCAGAAAAACCTTTTGACAGAATTCAACACCGACTTATGATAAAAACTCTCCAGAAAGTAGGCATAGAGGGAACTTACCTCAACATAATAAAGGCCATATATGACAAACCCACAGCCAACATTGTTCTCAATGGTGAAAAACTGAAACCATTTCCACTAAGATCAGGAACAAGACAAGGTTGCCCACTCTCACCACTCTTATTCAACATAGTTTTGGAAGTTTTATCCACAGCAATTAGAGAAGAAAAAGAAATGAAAGGAATCCAAATAAGAAAAGAAGAAGTAATAATGTCACTGTTTGCAGATGACATGATACTATGCAAAGAGAATCCTAAAGATGCTACCAGAAAACTACTAGAGATAATCAATGAATTTGGGAAAGTATCAGAATACAGAATTAATGCGCAGAAATCTCTTGCATTCTTATACAGTAATAATGAACAATCTGAAAGAGAAATTAAGGAAACACTTCCATTTACCATTGCAACAGAAAGAATAAAATACCTAGGAATAAACCTACCTAAGGAGACAAAAGACCAGCCCATCGACAGATGAATGGATAAAGAAGATGTGGTACATATATACAGTGGAATATTACTCAGCCATTATAAGAAACGAAATTGTGTTATCTGTAGTGAGGTGGGTGGACCTAGAGACTGTCATACAGAGTGAAGTATGTCAGAAAGAGAAAAACAAATACCATATGCTAACACACATATATGGAATCTAAAAAAAAAAAAGGTTGTGAAGGACCTAGCGGCAGGACAGGAATAAAGACACAGATGTAGAGAATGGACTTGAGGACACGGGGAGGGGGAAGGGTAAGATGGGATGAAGTGAGAGAGTGGCATTGACATATATACACTACCAAATGTAAAATAGATAGCTAATGGGAAGCAGCCACATAGCACAAGGAGATCAGCTCAGTGCTTTGTGACCATCTAGAGTGGTGGGATAGGGGAGGTGGGAGGGAGACGCAAGAGGAAGGAGATATGAGGATATATATATATGTATAGTGGATTCACTTTGTTATACAGCAGCAACTAACACAACGTTGTAAACCAATTTTACTCTGATAAAGATGTTAAAAAATATATAAATAAATAAAACACATTACTGAACAGTCTGGCAGTGTTTCTGTGAAGAGCACTGTTAGTGCCTGCAGAGAGGCCCGAGACCATGAGGGCAGGCATCTTCTCCTCAGTATGCACAGAAGAGAGGGCAGGAGCAAAGAAGACTGGGGAGAGTATTTCTGATCTTCTTTTTCCAGGCTAAGTGACCCAGGAAAGAGAGCATCTGAGTAACGTGATCCTTTCAGTCCTTCAATAATGTTCTTCCTGTGCCCTGCTGCTCAGCTAGCTGTCAGTGTCACACCCACTAATTGTTAGATAGACTCCAGTGCTTAGAGAGGAAATTGCAGACCTTTATAAAACGATGTCTTACAAATTCCAACACTTACCCTTTAGTGTGTTAGGAAGAGAATCGGCTGCCTGTGGAAAGCAGAAGAGGTAAAGGGTGTGCCAGCTGCTGGCTGCTGGGAAGGGGAGTGGGAACTTACCTACTCCTGGCTTACCCTACTGAGTGGCAGCTTCCCACTGTTACAGAAAAGGGTCCACAGACCAATAAATGTTAACTTGGTTGTCGTATGTTAGCAGTGGAGTGTGATTACATGGAGACAGCTTGCTAAGGCTAGTCTTACAGGAAAAGGGGCCTAGGCTACAGACATTTGTTTTAAGTCTTTTTTATATAAATGTTTGCTTTATTCTGACTACCATACATCCTAAATTTGGTGCTCTTTACCTACTTAAGGACCAGCCCGTCATGAGTCAGTGTAATAACAGGAAAAACATCAAATTGCAGCTCTGCTTTTATTGCCTGAAGGGCCTTGAGCAATGAATAATGTAAGGATTGGCTCTC
Organism: Neophocaena asiaeorientalis asiaeorientalis; assembly: GCF_003031525.2. Taxonomy (NCBI): domain Eukaryota; kingdom Metazoa; phylum Chordata; class Mammalia; order Artiodactyla; family Phocoenidae; genus Neophocaena; species Neophocaena asiaeorientalis. The sequence continues at coordinate 854,664 of NW_020185317.1, forward strand.
AGGACACAGGTGGGGCGGGCAGAGGTCTGGGACCATTGATGTCCCAGATCCTTTGATGTCTCAGATCCTTTCTTGTCACAGTGGATGTCCTCTGGCCCAGATTAACGTGAAGTCTCCAGATAATGTATGCAGCTACATTATTTACAAAGAAATAATCATGAGATATCTCCCATTTTACACTTAGCTACATAGTACACATTATATTTTCCAGGAAGCTACATCCCATAAATACTGAGTCTCCAGGAAGTTAAGTAGCTGTCCCAAAGTCACACAGCTGGGAAGTGGTAGAATCAGATTAAAAGTGAGGTCTTTCAGGCTGCACAGCCCAACAACTCAACCATTACAGGGCAATCTTAGAGTGAAGATGAGCAGCCCTGGGAACCCAACAGCAGGAGGAAAAGTTGCTCTGAAGGTGATCTCCGAGATAACAGGCTCTTCCGTGCTTCCTGAGCGTGGCCAGAGCTAGCTTCTGAGTGTGGGTATGGGTGGCTTGAGCCCAGACAGGCCCACTGTCTTGTGGATTAATGTCTTTGGTCACAGGGAATGAGAATGTGTTAAGGTGGATTCAGATCCTTCACTACTTCAACTCAAATTCACATTTGCTGAAGGGGAACCAAAGCATCATCTGTGTCCTCAGAAGGGCTGCTTCATAAGGATCTAGAAAAGAGAATCAGTTTTTGCTCCCTCTGGCTAATATTTGTTGAACATTTACTATATTCTGGACAATATGTAAATATTTTCATGTTTCTCATTGTGGGATTGTGAAGGTTATATTGATATTAATGCCCTGTACCACCATGAGACAGTTCAGCCCAAGAAGGATGTGCGTGTTAATTCATTCAGTGGAGGGAACAAAAAATTTGACTTAACGCACAAGAGTAAGTAATCTGTATGAACACCAAAGAGAATCTCTATAGAGTCAGACAGTCTGAATAAAAATTGTTTTCCCTGGCAATTACATGTTTGTTTTACTTATGATACTCTCTAAAACATGTTATATATGAGTTTAGAAACATTGGAAAAGATGGAATCTTAAGATGTTATATATATCTGTCTCATCCATGGCATATATAGGCTTCTTTAGTGAATATATATATATTCACACATGTATGCACACTTTATTCCAGAGATGCCTTTACATTTTGATGGTGCAATTAGTTTTAGGGGTTACATTTTAAAGTTGTAAAATAATATTATTGAACTTTTTCCCTTCCATGACCAATTTTGTCCTTTATTCACCGTATGCATGAACCAGACGCCAGATAGGAAATGGTTAGTTTTTGATGGGCCAGTAGATGCCGTATGGATTGAGAATATGAACACTGTGCTGGATGACAACAAAAAACTATGTCTGATGAGCGGGGAGATTATCCAAATGTCACCACAAATGAATCTTATTTTTGAACCAATGGATTTAGAAGTTGCTTCTCCTGCCACTGTAAGTTCTCAGTTTTCACATCTGCTTATAAATTTGAAATGTTATAAATGCGTTTATTGCTTAGTAACTTTGACTCTAGATGAAAAGTATTTATAGAATTCATTTTAACAGCCATCTGTGATTCTCCAAGAGCAGCCGTGTCTGTCGACATACCTTGACAAATATAAGTGTCAGGCATATTTTCCTCTTTGCCTAGGACCATTTGGTAAAGTCGTACACAAAAATTAAATCAGGAAATTATCTAAAAGTATGCTATTTTTTCCCCAAGAGTTTTCTGAAGGTTGTAAGAAATAGATGTATCAAGTCATATTTCTTTTATAAGCAGTTCCTTGGAGGTAAACAATGATTGTTTTTCCAGGTTTCCAGATGTGGGATGATTTACATGGAGCCTCATATGCTGGGCTGGAGACCGCTGATGTTGTCTTGGATAAATCTTTTACCTCCTGTGATCAGTATTATTCAGAAGGAATTTATAATAGGCTTATTTGACAGAATGGTTCCTGTTTCTGTTGAATTTATTAGAAAGCATACAAAGGTAAGAGGGATGAAAGTTTTAATATTTAAAAAATAAATGGAAAATCCAAATTAGCCATATATATACATTTTAATGTCTACTTTTATTGCCAACTACCAGATATTAAAATAAGTTCTTAACTAGTTTGACTAAAAATGCTTTTCTTATTAAAGTTTAAAATTTTTAATTAACATAATTCTCCAAAAAATATGTTAAATGAAGCATCCTGTGGTTTGAGAAAACTGGGTGGATCTTTTCTCTCTTAAGAAACAAACTCAAAGTCCCACCTAATCACACCTGGGTGAAAATATTCTAAATAGTTCTCTCTCTGGGGCTTCCCTGGTGGCGCAGTGGTTGAGAGTCCGCCTGCCGATGCAGGGGACACGGGTTCGTGCCCCGGTCCGGGAAGATCCCACATGCTGCAGAGTGGCTGGGCCCGTGAGCCATGGCCGCTGAGCCTGCGCGTCCGGAGCAAGTTTTCATTTTGAAATTTTTCTTTATTTTCCAACGCTTTTAAAATAAATATATATTATTTTATAATTAGAAAAAGGACAAGTGAAAAAAGTAATCTCGTTTATGACTTCCAAAGAACTGGATAGTGGGTCACATGGAGAAACACATATTACTGCTTTTTAGACATACTAAATGAGGAATCAGCTATATTTAGCATGAATGCATCTAATTGTTTAGGGATTACTATGGATAGCTAATGAAACTGTGATTCGGAAAGGGAAGCCAGCCTGTGGTAGATGAATTGAAAGAGGTCCTAAAGCAAACAAATCCATTTTTCTTTCTTTTAGTACACCCTGGGGATGAGATGGGGGAAAGGTAGAAGGGAGAGAAGTGACAGCATGAATTTCCGGAAGCATGGATGTCTCTTGCCTCCGAGAGTTGATGGAGTTCCAATGAGGCTCTTAAACACCCTCCAGCTGGGAACTGTAGGGAAAGATGCTTAATTTCTGCTTTGGGAGATATGGACCAAAGGTCTTTTAGCATGACTTTGCTCCGGATCAAATATAGGGAAACAGGGTTGGGATTTCTCCTGCTGTTGGAAATATAATAGAAAAGCTTGAGGCAGGTATTTATCTCAGTGTTCGTATTTGGAAAGTAGAATTTAAAACCACGGTAATGAAGATTACTTAAAGACAAATCCAGAGAAAAAAGAGCAAAGGCTGTATTCCTGGGTATACCAGCAACTTAGAGGGAATGGGGAGAAGGTTTTGAGTAGTAAGTAGCCAGTGTTATCAGAAATTACTGAGAGTCAGGTGAAGGAAAGGGTTGGCATGTGTCCCTTGGAAGTGGCAATAGAGATCTTGAGGGAGCTCTGGCCCCAGCACTTTGAGGGAAGAGGCAAGAGTACTTCAGGGCGGTTGGTTAGGAATGTGGGTGATACTGACTTGATGGTGAGTGTAGGCTGCTCTTTCAGGAAACTTGGATGTAACGGAATATGTTGTACATATGAAGTAATCATGTTTCAAAATCAATTAAATATGCATCAATTGAGATAAAATAAGCTATAGGGTTTTTTTTCTCCTGGCATTTTCACAGAAGGTAGGTGTTACAAATAAATGGATTTTCCATATAACTGGAACTGCTCTTTTCAATAGCAAATAGGGGGAAAAAATTTTTTTAATTGAGGTATAATTGACATACAGTATATTAGTTTCAGGTGTACAATATAATGATTTGTATATTCTGTGAAATGATCACCACAGAAAGTCTAGTTAATATCTGTCATACGTAGAATTTTGTTCTTGTAATGAGAATTTTTAAAAATCACTTTTAATATAAACTTCCTGAAAGGTACTTATGCACTTTTGTCCTTTCTTGAAGAAATTATGAATGCCTGTAGAGCACAGATCTGTGTATGCTGAGGTGGGTAGGAGAGGGATAGATTGGGAATTTGGGATTAGCAGATGCAAACTATCATATATATGTATAACTAAATCACTTGGCTGTACACCAGAAACTAACACAACATTGTGAATCAACTATACTTCAATAAAATAAATTAAAAAAAATTATGAATGCCTGTTATTTACTAAGTAGTAATACGCATCTGTCTTATTTGTAGTAGTTAACTGTTTGCATTTTAGGGTTGCAGCAGTAACACTTAGTCCCTGTCCTTAATCAGACACTCAGTTGTCACTTCTGCCTGCTTCTAATGGGACAGTGGCCAAATATCAAGTCACCTGCTTCTAATCTTCAGAGAGTCCATTTCAGAGTTAACTCTTACATGTTAACCATGAAGCAATACAACTGTAAAGGCTGGAAGAGAGCTTCGAGGGAAGAAGACAAATGTTTATAGAGAACTTGCTGTATGCTGCATGGTTATAGGAACTGTAACATTCTTTATTTTATAAATTCTCATGGTGAGACCCAGAGAAATAAAGTGCACAACATGTACAGCACTCCAGAAACATTTTATGCTCTTCAAGACTTAAACATATATTTCATGAGTTTACTCCGAGTACTGCTGCAGCTTATAAAGATATTCTAAAATGGGCTTTATTTATTGAACATGTTAGATAAGCAAATTAATTTCCTGCTCTGAAAGGTTTTTTTTTTTTAGTGTTTTGGTTTATGAAATTGGTATAACATAGAATCTATGTTTGTGATTAAATTAACTAAACTTGTAACTGTGAGTTTTTTCAATTTGAGAATCAGTATAAGAGTGATTAAAGAGCACACGCCACCTGGATGGGACATCCATTGCTGCCTCACTCTAGGGAACTAATATGTACCTCAGTTTTCCCTCCTATAAAATTAGAATTATAACAGTAGTACCTTTTCATAGATACTTTGGCTGTTAGAACTAAATGAGTTCAATAAAAATTAGTTGATACTATTTCAGTTAGTGCCTCATTTAAATTGTTTCACAGACTTTTTTTCTCTGATTTTTCAGGAATTATCTCCTACTTCAGATACAAACTTAGTCCGATCCCTAATGAATCTGATAGACTGTTTTATGAATGACTTTGCTGATGAAGTCAAAGTAAGAGAGAGAAATGATCGAGAAACTTACTCTTTACTTGAGGTAGGTCCATTTCTCTTTGAGTCTTGCAATAGAAGACATCCACTGCTTTCCCCAATGCTTCCTAATTAATTAACCTCATTTTTCCCGGAACTGGAGTCTGGACAATGGGTGGTAGCTGAAGAGTGAGGAAGAAGTCAGGTTCCAAATGCCAGGTGCTGGTAGGAAAGCTCCTTGACCGGCAGTTCTGTTGGATCAAGAAGTTTGGGTGGAGCCCGATGATTCCCACAGATCTGCTACTGATTACCTTGGGTCAGTTGGCCTGTCTCAAAGATGATCAATCCTCAAAATGTCAATGACCATTGACAATAGGATTCACCTCCCCTTCAACCTCCAAATTATAATTCATTGCTTTTTCTCCTTACTTTTCCGCCTTTTTCATGAGCTATAAATGTTTAAAAAAATATATATGTATTGAGTATAAGTATATATTTGAAATGAGGAAAGCAAGAAAATAGATAATCTATAAACGTTTTAAATATAGGAATAAAATTATCAACAGACCTTGAATCTTCTTTAATAAAAAAATTATGTATTGGCTAATGGTAGCACTTCTAATGTAGTCAGTTACTTTTTCCATATGTTTTATGAAATAAATTTTTAGTTTCATTTAAAACAGTTTCCAGAGAGAGACAGTCTGTGAGTAATCTACGAGTAGGTGAATAGTGTGAAGCCGGAGTTCACAACTTTTATGAGCATAGTCAAGACTGTTTTAGCATTAAAACATGTATATGTTTTAATGGCATTAAAAAGGGGATTTGATTTTAAAGCTATCGAACAGGATTTCTCATTTGAGTGGTGTGTCTTGTTGTCTCCCCTGTTCCCTGTGCCTGAGTCTGGTAAGAAAGCTTGCAGGTTAGCAGTTCTAATTATACAATCAATGCTCAGGTAATTATTACAACAGGTGAATAAAAGTATATGAACTTGTTCTACTTTTTAAAAAACACTGCATCAGAATTTAAATTTAATAAATATATAGAGTGGGTTGATTATTCTTTATTAAAATATGCTTTTGTACTTTAATAAAAAGTTATCTCAATGTTCTTTTTAATATCAAAGTTCAGCCATATATTTAAATTATCATCTGATTTACCAGACTAATCATTCTAAGGTTTTACTATGCCTAGAATTTATACTTTGCATTGTATTATCTTCTCTGATAGTAAGACTTTATAAGACACGTAATTTGATAGGAAAAAACTAATTATTACAAAATCCTGAGATAACCTACTACCATATTTCAGTTTATTCATTTCCTTTCGAAGATATTAATCTGGCAGATATGATTTAAGCTTCAAGAATAGATTAAAGTTATTCTTTAATGCACGCTTATCTTCTCATCTCTCCAATTCAGGGCATTTTTCTGTTTTCATTGATCTGGTCCATTGGTGCTTCTTGTAAAGATGATGATCGGTTGAAATTTAATAAGATTCTACGAGAACTAATGGAAGGCCCGATTTCAGAAATAACTCGAAATAGGTTTAAATTATTGAGTGGTACTGAGCAAGCATCTTCAAAAACACTAACTGTTCCATTTCCTGAAAAAGGAACAATTTATGATTATCAGTTTGTCACTGAGGTAAGAGTTCTGAAGCAAGAGTTGTACCTGCCAACCAGGCAGAGTCTCCTTGGAGACACACAGCACATAAAGGCTCTGTGGCCACCTTGTCACCACTGTTTACCTTAGGAGACAGCATGGAGTAGAGGAAGGCACGTTGGTTGTGAAGTCAGGCACACCTGGGTCTGCCATATAGCCTTGGACTAGTTCTTTAATCTCCCTGAACCTTGTTTTTCTCATTGATAAAATGAGACAAATAATAATACTTGTTGGGCCAGTTGTACTCATTGCAAAAAATCACACATTAGGACATCCAGTCCAGCACCAGGCGAGTACTGCTCAAGGACACACCTCTGGGAGGTTCATGGTGCATGTTAGCACATCACAGGCTAAGAGGTCCTGCAGGACCGCCGCTGGGTGGTGAGGAATTCAGCCCTTCTCAAACAGATTGGACAATACAACCTGGGTGGTGTTTGTTCACTTGTTTGTTTTTGTGTAACAGCTCCCATAAGTACTGTAAATGAGGACAAAGTTTTGGTATACATATTATTTAAATATATGCAGATTTAAGTGAGGTTGGGATCACACCATATCCTCACTGGGTAGTTGTATATCCTCCTTCCTCCCTTAATAAAGAAAACAACTCTCTGTCTCACTGATATTTCTTTTTTTTTTTTTTTTTTTTTTTTTTTTGCGGTATGCGGGCCTCTCACTGTTGTGGCCTCTCCCGTTGCAGAGCACAGGCTCCGGACACGCAGGCTCAGTGGCCATGGCCCACGGGCCCAGCCGCTCCGCGGCACATGGGACCCTCCCAGACCGGGACATGAACCCGTGTCCCCCGCATAGGCAGGCAGACCCTCAACCACTGCGCCACCAGGGAAGCCCTGATATTTCTTGAATAAACTTATTTTTCTGAAACCTCCCTATAATCTACCATTTGGATGGACCATGATCCATTGCGTTTCGTAGTCTTGGACACTGAAGTGTTTCTGTTGTTTTAGTTTTAATGCTTTTGTGAATATTCTTGTACACAAGTCATTGCGTACATATCTGACTGTTTCTTTAAGATAGGTTCCTAGAAAAGGAATTACTGTATCATTTAAAACATTTTTATGGCTCTTGACAATGTATTGCCAACCTCACCTCAGAAGAGACTCTTCACCCTGCCAGCCACAAGATACCTTTATATCTTTGCCAATTTTACTTCAAACGACTAACCATACCCTGCATTTTCAGAGCACTTTGCAGTTTATTAAGCTTTTCCACAATCACTTCTATTTTGTTTCTCAGCATCTCAGTGAAATGGTAAAGGGAGGATTATTTTTCAAATTTTACCATTGAGGGAACTGAGTGAGGCTCAGAGATATTTTGTGATTTTTCCCAGGATCACACAATCTCTAAATGACTCTCTGTTCTAGGTTTTGTGATTCTTAAGTTTTCCTTCCCCACAGGTGGCAAAATGTCCATGTTAGAAAAGATTATCAAGAGTATCGAAAGAGCATTATTTCTTCATCAGTTTTAGAAAGTTCTAGGAATTTCTTTGCAATACTATTTTTAGACTGATGTAAATTCAGCCTCCTCAAATTCTCTGCTATGTGCACAGCACTGCCAGAAGATACAAAAATGAATAAAGCACAGTGCTGCCCTCTGTGAGTTCCTAACCTCTTCAGAAGAGTGTCATGTATACTGTAGGACAGAAGAGTCTTATATGTCAAGGTCCAGGGACACAGGGCATTTTTGTAACCATAGGCCCATCAGTGAGGCTGGGTTTTGGGGAACATGAAGAAGGTGTGAAGGAAGAATGGGTCTAAATTCTAACATGCTTCGAAAGGCCAGGAGCTTAAATTGGATTTTGTAAGAAAGGAGAGGCCAGTGGTGTTTGTCTAAGGAGAGAGAGTTAACGTGATATTTTTGAAAATTTTTTTTATAGACACTGCCTTAGCAAATTAAAATTTTAGTTCATAAGCTAATTGGATGAAAAGATACAGTGTAATGTTAATTCATAGTAATAATCTCATATTAAGAAATCTCGTCTGTTCTGGATATCTGTTGCACACCAACATGAATATAGTTAACATTACTGAGCTGTACACTTAAAAATGGTTGAAGGTAAATTTTAGGTGTTCTTTTACTACAATTAAAAAGAGACACTACTATAAATAAAATAGATAACTGTTAAGGACCTACTGTATAGCACAGGAAACCCTACTCAATACTCTGTAATGACCTATATGGGGAAAAAAATCTAAGAAAGAGTGGACATATGTATATATATAAAACTGATTCACTTTACTGTACAGCAGAAACTAACACAAAGTCAAAATCAACTCTACCCCAGTAAAAATTTTTGTAAGAAAGAAAGAGAAATCTTGCTTGAAATAATAAGCTGATGTTGTAAGTACCATTATAAAAGTCAAACAATATGCAGCTGATGTTCTATGTAGAAATTTTTCTATGTGAACAGTTTCTGTGTGAACAGGTATTGAATAAAATTCTTTACTCTTTAACACATTGATTAGACCAGTTTACTCAATGCCATTAAAGAATCTAACGATTGGCCAAAATAACTGATCTTTGGGTTGACATAGTCAGTGGTTTCAGGACATCAAAAGTATCACAACATTGCCATTTCATTTTTATTCATATAAAAGCCCAATTTCTCCTTAATTTAACACAAAATTTAACTTAAAAAGATTAGAGGGCTTCCCTGGCGGCGTAGTGGTTGAGAGTCCGCCTGCCGATGCAGGGGACACGGGAAAAAAAAAAAAAAAAAAAAAAAAAAAAAAAAAAAAAGATTAGAGTGAAGAGTTTTAAAGGGTAAAAACAAGTGCATAAATATCAAGGATTGTTGTCTTGATCTTTCATCTTTTCTGCAATGGCACAGGAGTGCCATCTAAAAGTATTTTACAACATGACATTCACTATTTGGTTATTGGTTGTAAACAGGGAATAGGAAAATGGGAACCATGGGTAAAGAAGTTGGCAGAAGCTCCTCCAATTCCTAAGGACGTGATGTTTAATGAAATCATTGTACCAACTCTGGACACAGTTCGATGCTCTGCACTAATGGAATTGTTGACCACCCATCAAAAGCCTTCAATATTTGTAGGACCAACAGGAACTGGAAAGAGTGTTTACATTATTGTAAGTATTGTAGAAATCTACATGTTAAAATGTGCATGACAGTCCTAAGAAAATTATTTTTTAAACTACCTGAACTGGTAGGCAATGATTTTTAAATACTTACGTATTTCAATGTTGCAGCCACAGAGAATTTTTGAGTAATTGCCTATTTATTTTTGAAAGTTGTTTAAAGATATTATGCTACTTTATATCACTAAATTATTGTCCATTTTAAAGTTATTTTAGTGAAAATAGCTTATACAGGATGAAGAATTTTATCTCCCTTAAAAAGGGTGTTTTGGTTGATATTTAATTTTTTAAAGTATCAAATATGTAAACAATTACTACGTGGTAATAAGACTGATTTTCTTTAATGATTTCTGGAATCACACCTCTTGTGTGTTAGGTAAGAAAATGCTAGCTGCTGCAACAGATACGCCCCAAATCTCAGTAGCGTTATAAATCTTTGTTCCCTTGTGTTTAGGGGATCATACTGATCAAAGATCAGTTCTTGCCTCTAGTTTCAAATTTCTGAAAGGAGAAAGCTGGCTGGAGCTATTAATGAGTAGCACCTCCAGCCTTTGACATGGCAAGTAAGTGCAAGTTTCCCCCGGGTCAGTTGGACAGTGTGGAAGGTAACTGGACTTGAGCCTTCCTGGGAATCCATTCTATATGGCTGCCCACAGAAGTGAGGGAACTCCACTAGTCCCCTTAGGTCAGGGAACTGTGCAATGTGAATGTCCCTTGGGAGTAAGTAAGGAACCTGCACATCTGGTCTTCTCAGAGAGCAAACATTTGGAAGCTTGCCATGACAGCAGGCAAGATAGCATTAGCCAAGAGAGAACCACAGTGACACCAGTGAAGTGGGAATTTTGCCTCTCTTCCTCCAGCTCTGCCCGCTACCCGACCGTGGGCAGGAAGAAGATAGGGAAGGGAGGTGGAGGAGAGAGGAGGAGCTATCGGTGGCCCCTCCCCCATTGCAGTTTCCCAGTCAATTCACATTCTCCCAGTTGTGACAGTACCTGTTTCTAGTTCTTTATTGATTTTATATTTTAATCCAGTCCTTTAATCCTTTGGAATATATTTGGTTATATAGTAGAATAATTGTCCTGGTATTATTTATTGAATAATCTCTTTCCCAACAGATTGAAATGTCACCTTTATCATACTAAATGCTGTATGTATCAAGAAATATCCAGGAGTGGGGAGGGAAGATGTTTAGACTGAGATTTTAAATCAAGGTGTTGAGTTGGACTGGATTTTTTAAAAAAAATAACAAAGTGTACAGAAAGCTAATGGATTTATCTAAGATATTATCAAGAGTTAGGGAATGGAGACTTGACATGGTTCAAGGCAGTGGGTGGAGAAAAATAAAGCCTTTGTCATTGGTACCCCGATCAAATTCAGCCCAGGTAATAAACTGCCCAGGCCAAAAAGAATTACTTTTCACAAAATTGGGGAACATAATTTGCATCTTATTTTGTAATCTGCTTTTTTCTACTTAAGGTATTGTAAATATTTTCCTATTCCATTATTATTCTACAAGATGATTTGTAGAAAACAACACCTTGGTTAAGAATCATTGTAATTTTACCTGCTTTCCAGTGAATTCCATTTTGAAAGTACAAATTATGCTATGTAAGCTTCTTAACTTACAGTCAGATAACTTGATGAAAGTGGAAAGCTAATGAGCTATATTACAGAGAACGTTGATCTGGAGAGAGACAAATGGCAGTCTAAATTCTTGTGTCATCTCTGAGACCTTAACCAAGTTTCTTAACCCCTGAGTCCCTATGACTTCATGTTAGGCAGGAATGTGTACTCTGCATGGTGGTTTTAGAAATCAGAGAAGCCACGCGTCCAGGAGGCCTGGACAAATAGACACACTCCATTGACTTGGTAACTGTTATTTCTGTTGATTCCATTTCTTTTTACATTATGACACTCTAAGATTAAATTCAGGTGTGTCAACAATGATGCTTAGTGGTTATTTTGAAATGTCAAAACATAATTGCAACTATGGCTCATTATTTCCTGTTATACAGAATTTTCTTTTAAATCAACTCAGTAAAGATACATACAAGCCTCTGCTGATTAACTTCTCAGCACAAACTACAGCAGCTCAAACTCAGAATATTATCATGTCAAAACTGGACAAAAGAAGAAAGGGAGTTTTTGGACCTCCTTTGGGCAAGAAAATGGTAATTACTCTCTGTTTCTATACGTATAGTACAGCAATGGTCCTATTCATGGGCGTTGTTACATTCAGAACGAGGAAGCCAGATATACTGGTACTGGATGTCTTTTTGTACAGTTTTTTTTATCACAGATTTTGGTTAAGTTTTCTTAAAAGTGTGTTCAGATTTGTATGTGCATCAGGCAACTTGACATTAAGAACAAGCAGTTGTCCTTTGAATTCGAAGTAGAATATACATCTGGGAAATTACCTACCTTCCTAATTCTCTCATTAACATTTTTACTCATCGGAGTCTTTGCTTCTTGCTCTCTTGGCCTTTAAACAACCAAGCTATCAATTGACTTTTCCTCTACCAAGAATACACTTCCCGGGCTTCCCTGGTGGCGCAGTGGTTGAGAGTGCACCTGCTGATGCAGGGCACACGGGCTCGGTGAGAGGCCCGCGTACCGCAAAAGAAAAAAAAAGAATACACTTCCCAACCTTACTGTCATCACTCAGAGGTTATAATCATTTTAAAATCACACCTTCCTCATTTATTTTAATGTACTGAAGTTGTACAAGGAAAAAAGAGAAGGAATACTGAGAAAAGTTGCATGAGAGGATTAATAAGTTCTAAACTCTTAACTATAAAGGTTAGTAATAAGACTGTCTCCCTGTTCCTTGGTAACATGGATGCTAAGGGATATTCCTGATGTGAAAAGAAACCATCATTTCTCACATATGTACCCCACAAGAAGATAACCTGATTCTTTGCCTGAACAGTGTTTGCACCATAGGACACTATATTAAGATGTTAATATTTTCTAATCTCTCTTCTCCTTTCGTTGTCAGGTTGTCTTTGTAGATGATGTCAATATGCCTGCTCGGGAGGTGTATGGGGCTCAACCTCCTATCGAGTTACTTAGACAATGGTTAGATCACTGGAATTGGTATGACCTAAAAGATTGTTCTATGATTAAACTAGTGGACATTCAAATCATGTGTGCTATGGGACCTCCAGGTACGTTTTCTGAGTTTGTGATTAAGATTGAAAATCACTCTGGCTATATATAAAAGGCAGGAGAAAGAAAGATAGAGGAATCGGATAACTTGAGTTACAATGTTTTGTGTATATATTTTCTATGTCTGTACGTTGTGACCTAACAGAGTGACCACAATGATCAGCACTGCAGAGTGGGTTGACTTGCTTGGAGTCATTCTCATCAAACCAAACAGCTCTTCCAAATCCTTTTTCTTCCACCTTTTGGGACTTTGCTTTCCATTTCCTGTTCCTGCATTCTGAGGTCCCAGATCCCCTGAGAACCCAGATCCCCCTGGGGAAGCTCATTTTCCTCCGTTTCATTCCTTAAAGTTTCAACTGTACGAAACATCCGTGCTTCAATAGACACCTTTCCCCTACCCCAATCAATTCCCATTTTAGTGAGTCTCTGGATTTAGACAGACTGTGGAGGGGGGATTTGAGTAGGAGATGGCCAAAATAATTAACTCTTAGAGATCCTTTATACTTTTCAGGGGAAATTTGTGAACTCAAAGAGATCTCTATGTAGGGGAAGTTTTTTATTCTAGAATATCTGAAACAGCTTGATTCAACTGACTGGACATTTTTAACTGTTCTTTTCCTGAACTCAAGCTGGTATCCTATATTTTTTAAAATTCCCCTTCTTGATGTACCATGTCTTCAAGGAATCTCTCCGGTATTTGCCTCTGAACCACCTGACCTTTATCTGACCTACAATGCAGACAGTTTGCTCTGAGTCAGTAATTGCTCTCAGTACACTCCCTGGGCCACTTTGAATGCTTTCCCCCTCCCCCCACTCTTTTTTTTTTTTAATTCTATTGCTCCTGGGTCCCAGACTTTAGCTCCACTTTGCCTCTCCCCCACTACCCAGCAGTCATTTGTACTAAGTGTCCACTTTCCTGGCCTCCTCAAGGACTGGACAGAGGAGCAGGCTAAATCCATGAGGTGTCTTTTCCTCTTGGACCCCATTTTCTAAAAAGACCACCATTTCTGAGTATTCTCTGGGAGGAAGGGTTGAAGATAGAGCTGAGTATATGATCTCTGACCTTTCCTTCTGCAGCCCTTTTACCATCTCCTTAAGCTTGCCCAGGTAAATCAGTGTTTATTATAAGCGTCTAAATACATAGAGATACATAACTGTTTTGATCTATAGGCAACTAGTTACATGCTTTCACACATTATCCATGTTTTCAGAATCAGCACAGTATAATAGTGGTAGAAGCAAAAGACAGATTTACCGGGTTTAAAACAAACATAAGACATGAACTTACATATTTTTAAGCAATATAAAGGTATCATGCACATTTAACACCACTTCTTTACCAAAGATTTCATGATAGAATCCCTTTAAAGAGAAAATGCATTTTGTCTATACACGTAAAGATGATAATATCAGTCAATTTTGTAAAGTGATGTTACATTCTAAGTCTGTTACTAAAACTTCATATTTGAAAATGTAATCAGTATTTTGTGAAAATAAGATAACCCCCCAGTTTTTACAATTACAGGCAGCCAGTGAAGTGGCCATGTGAACCACATAGACTAGTCCTAGGGAAATTTATTTCAAGATGTGGGGGAAGAATGAGGCTGTATGCCAAGGTCATGCTGAATTTCAGCCATGTGGAAAGGACCCTAAAGTATGGTCGGTGAGAATCACCAGGGTTATGTTAATACTGCATACAGTATTAACATTGTATCTTAATATTGTATTGTAATGAGAATGTTTGATGGTTTACCGCTTTGGGCTATGTATGAGTCGTGGAGAAAGTGTCCATTGGTTCTTTCTGTCTGGTCGAATTTCCTTTGGTAAATACACTTGACCAAGATTATATCTAATTAGTTGAACTTACTCAGATCATTGAACTAGAAAACAACACCTTGAGGTTGAGGAGAAAACTGTTTTGAGGTCAAGGTTATCCAAATAATCGATGATTATTCTCTGTGTGCTGTGAATTTATCCATCTTGCACGTTGTTTTATGCTGTAAAGTGTAGAGAAAATGCTCTGGTATATACAAATAACACTGTTAAGGGTTATCCTTTTTAATATTTAGGTGGTGGTCGAAATCCAATAACTCCTCGATACACGCGACATTTCAATATTATAACAATCAATGAGTTTAGTGATAAATCCATGTTTACAATCTTCTCTAGAATCTTAACCTGGCATTTAAAAACCTGGTAGGTAATTGAAGGTGTGTTTATTTTTTTCATTGGGGGGGGGTGTAAAATCTTTGGAGAACATGTCAGTACAAGTAGTGCTTCTCAACCTTTTCCATGAAAGCACCTTTAGACACGGAAGAAGACAGGTGACATTGCTTCCCTCCTTTGCTCCCATCTCCAGGTATGGGAACATAACACAAAGGGACTGCAGTATCTTTCTCTTTTTCCTTTATTTTTCTGAAGTGTTGGATTTTAACCTAAAAATCCATACACATTTTGCCTCACGCTGTATAATATGTCCATGTTGGAATGATCAATATTTTGAATTTTTGCCACATAGTTCAATTAATGCTGGAAAGATTGCCAGGTTTATCCTGTGACTTTGACACCCAGTAGTAAAACTCTTGAGTTCCCCAGGGGTGTCCATGTCCAGGTTTGAGTATAACCTTGGAGCCTGTACCCTGGGGAAATGTTGCTCCCTAGCTCTGGACACTCAGCACTTCTCCACAAGATACTTGGAGGTCAGGGAGCCAAGTGCACCTGAGCATTGCAAATCTTGCTCCCTGATGTGGACACCGTCCTCAGGAAATTGTCATTCCTTGCCCTATCCAGTGATGATGGAGGACCCCTTGTCAAGCCAGAAGTGAAATAGAGCCAATTTTTTCAAATGGATATTCTTTCCCCATGTTCTTTCTACCCTAATTATTCCTTTTGCCCTTAAAAAAAAATCCTGGCTCATTGTTCATTTTACTTTCTTTTTACTCTCCTTTTCTTGTTCCCTTTTCTTTATTTTTTTTCTGTGTTTTTATTTTCTCCCTTCCCTTTCTCTGAAAATACCCATTTCACCAGTGTTCTTCAGGGATTCTATCTCTATGCAATTAAGAATGCCAGGGGGTGAAAGGGGTTAGGAAGCATCGTTTAGTGGACTCTGGGTTTAAGTTACTTAATATGGGTTCCTTGGCTGGCTTTTCTGTCAGTAGTCTTAAGTTCATTAAATTCGTCCTGCTTACTCATGGAGTTCCTTTGAACATAAAATAAAATAATGAATGGAAAGTAGCTTTAAAAGAAGTAAAAATTCTATTATCATATCAAGAAATGGTAATTTTGTAAACAAAATCAATTGATTTAATCGTAAGAAAAAATTCATGCTAGTCATACTAAATATCATTTATGTATCATAATTCTGTATTTGCTAACATTTTTCTTTCTTTTTACTTAAAAATTTTTTTTAAGTTATAAATTTCCAGACAGTTTTCTAGATTTGACCACACAAATTGTAAATGGTACGATGACTCTGTATAAAGAAGCAATGAAGAATCTCTTGCCTACTCCAGCCAAATCTCACTACCTGTTCAACCTCCGAGATTTCTCCCGTGTCATTCAGGGTGTGTGTTTGTCAAGACCAGAAACAGCAGAAACCAAAGATGTGATTAAACGTCTTTGGGTTCATGAGGTAAATCTCCATGTTACTGATATATGATGATGCAGGAAACAAAGATTTTACCATGCCAACAACTGCGTAGAAAGAAGTATTCAGCAATTTAAATAAATGGATTCCACTATTTGGCATTCTGAAGGCCAATGGTCAAGATAATGTCTAAAAATACTTTTCGCTAATATGTTTTATGACATTTAAGATGCCTTATCTCTCATTTTCAGGAATTTCTGTTGATTTATAGGCTATTTCAAAGTAGGTATCATTCTTGGTCTCCTTGAAGTGACTTAATCCTTGTTAGTTTGACTTCAAATAATTTTGAGATGGAACACTTTTGCTTTCATTAGAAGTGAATGTATTTATGTTCATTACTTACTTGTAGTGATATTAGAGGCCAAAAGAACTACAGAGTAAACTAGATTTGAGAACATAGAAATTATATAAAAATATATTTCTCTTTGGGAAGAGATACATGGGTGAACATTTTCTTGTAAAAACTTGTAGAGGAAGGGCAGGAGAGAAAGAAAAAAGAATACAAAAAATAATGCATCAAAAATAATAGTTCAGGGACTTCCCTGGTGGCACAGTGGTTAAGAATCCGCCTGCCAGTTCAGGGTACATGGGTTCGAGCCCTGGTTCAGGATGATTCCACATGCTGTGGATCAACTAATCCCGTGAGCCACGACTACTGAGCCTGCGCTTTAGAGCCCACGAGCCACAACTGCTGAGCCTGCGTGCTGCAGCTACTGAAGCCCACATGCCTAGAGCCTATGCTCTGCAACAAGAGAAACCACCGCAATAAGACCGTGCGCCGCAACCAAGAGTAGCCCCCACTCGCCCCAGCTAGAGAAAGCCCGCGCATAGCTACGAAGACCCAGTGCAGCCAAAAAAAAAGAAAGAAGTTTAATATTTTTAAAATAGGCAAAGAATATGAGAAAGTGGGAGGAAAATTTTCTCTTTTTAATATATAACTAATATGGTTATTTTAATTTTAATGTAGTTAGGAAATCTAGAAAATGGAAATGTACTGCTATGTTAAAACCATGTGTTACAGAGACATAAATTTCAGAAAGGCTTTACCAAATTCGATCTTTGTAGGCTTTTTAGATCTACAGTTTGAATTTCTATGTCCTCACACATTTAAATATATGCCCAAGTGAAGGTCCATTCCACTCAGAAATTTCGGCCACAGCAAGGTCCCTAAAAGTGACTCTTTGGAAAAGTATGATCTGCAGATTCCACTGTAGGTCACTTAATTGCCTGAATGGGGTCCATATTCTGGGACATGAACACAGGCTGTCAGCCTGGTAGGCCACGCGGGTGACAGAAATGTGCTGAAAGGTATAGAGGGAGAGTGGCGGGAGGGGAGGATGTCATTGACTTCACTGAAGGAGCACATTACCTAAGACAGCATTTGGTCACAGGCCAAATCTTCCTCTAGGAAGCATCTCGCATCCTCCAGCTCAGGAACTTTGCCCTTGATATTCCTTCTACCTAGGACACTCCACCCATTATCCACACGGCTTGCCCGTTTACCTCCTTAAGATCTCAGCTCAAATATAAACTTACCATAGAGGCTCGTCTTAGACCATCTCTACGCGCTATAGCTCTCTATCCCTTGTCTCGCTTTATTCTTCGTAACACTGAGTGTCACTTGACCCCGTCTCTATTTCTGCTTACTTATTGTCTCTACTAGAACAGAAGCTTTATGAGAGCAGCAGCTTTATTTATTCACTGCTTTCCACAATGCCTGATACATGACAAGCACTCCAGAAATATTGTCAAATGAGTGCTTAAAGGGAAGAAAGAAGGCATCTTACTGTCCATAACATGCTTCGTCATGTGGGATTATAATGCTTTGCTTTCTTCCAATCATGAGAGCAGTTCCTATTTGCTGTTGTATATCTGTGGTATGTACAGTTAAACTTTTTAGCCTTTTTCAGGTCCTGTCCTGCCTCAGATGTCAGATTACTGAGTTTTGACAATGGCTGTTGAGCTCTTTGGGCATTTAATAAGGTTCATAATATAATAACTCTTCATTTTTAGTGACTACTTCATATTCATATAGTGTCATGAGTTTAGGTCCTTGGCTCAAAACCTTGAAATGGCACCTGACTTTGTGGGGAGGAATTTGGAATAAAAGTCCAGCAGTCCATAAGACCTTGTATGTGTACCTTTCCCCAGTTTTTTCAGGTTACCTCCTGCTCTCACCTTCGTCCACCCACAACACAGGCCTCCTGGCTTTTTTCTGCCTGGAATGCTCTCCCCCCAGGCGTTGACCCTCTGGGCTGGCTCCCTACTGCCTTTGATCAAATCTCTCCTTCTCTGTGAGGCACAACGACCACCCTAATTAGTGCTACAGCCTCACATCCCACTAGCAGTTCCAGTCTTGTTTGACTTGCTCTCTTCCTCTTTCCATAGCAGTTCCATAGCATGTGTCACCTTCTAACATGCTGCACAGTCCATTTGTTATGTTGGTTGTCCGTCTCCTGCAGGTGGCATGCCAGCTCCTGGGGGCAGAGGATTTTTTTCCCTCACGGATTTGTCCACACTGCTGAGCACAGTGCTAGGCACATTGTTCTCACCATCTCAAACAATAGAACGTGACTGAGCTTAACACTCTTAACTTGCGCTTTATTTCTGTTTACTCAAAAAGAGTTCACTACTTTAGGTGACTGTTTCCTCTCCACACACTTTTGCCAAACTAGACAACCCAATATAATTTCACTAAATGATTTTTGAGATATAAAACTGGCTTACTATTTTGCATTCCCTTTGGTTTCTGCATTGCTCTCAAACGTAAATGTGCCTAACATCTGGTTTGCTTGTTAAATATAGATACTCAGCACAAGCAACCCAAGAAAAAATAGATAAATTGGGTTTCATCAAAGTTAAAAATACTCATGTTTCAAAAGACACTATCTAAAAAGCGAAAAGACAACCCACAGAATGGAAGAAAATATTTGCAGATCATGTATCCGATGAGCGTCTAATATCCAGAATACATAAAGAACTATTACAAAGCAATAGTGAAAGATGAATAACCTATTTCAGAAGTGGAGAGAGAATTTGAATAGACATTTCTCCAAAGACGATATACAAATGGCCAATAGGTACATGAAACAATGTTTAACGTCACTAGTAATTAGGGAAACACAAATCAAGGTCACAGTGAAGTACCCCCTAACACCCAATAGGATGGCTGTAATTAAAAAAAGAACAACTGGATAATAACATCGCTTGTGGGAATATTATATGGTGCAGCTGCTTTGGAAAACAGTTTGGTAGTTCCTCGAAATGTTAAACATAGAGTTACCATATGACCCAGAAATTCCACTCCAAGCTATATACCCAAGAGAAGTGAAAACATAGGTATACACAAAAACTTGTACATGAGTGTTAGCAGAAGTATTCATAATAGCCAAAAGTGGAAACAACTCAACTATACATTAGCTGATGAATGGACAAACAAAATGTGGTGTGTGTGTGTGTGTGTGTGTGTGTGTTTATATACACACGGTGGAACTCTATTCAGCCATAAAAAGAAATAGTGATACACGCTACAACATGGATAAACCTAGAAAACATTACACTAAGTGAAAGAAGCTAGACACAAAAGGCCACATATAATATTTTCCCATTTATATGAAATGTCCAGAGTAAGCAAATCCATAGTGACAGAAAGGAGATTACTGGTTGCCAGGGGCTGTGGCGGCATATGCGGTGTGGATAATAATAAGTGACTGCTAATGGGTACAGGGTTTCTTTTTGGGGTGATGAGAAAGATGTAGAATTAGATGGTGGTGATGACTGCACAACTATGTGACTATTCTACAAAAACCATTGAATCGTATGCTTTAAAAGAGTGAATTTTATGATGTGTAAATTATGTACCAATTAAAGCAATTTGTAATCAAGACTTTGAGGCAAATGAATTCAAAGCACAAATACAATATAAATATGCCAGAAATTACTTCCCCTGCAAAGATTTAGATTTATAATGGAAAATTTTATGTGTCAACTTTTAAAACTATAAGGGGTGGCAATGGAATAATAGTCCCCTGTACGGAAGAGAGGAGGGCAGGTATCAGCAGAAGTGAGAGTGAGGGAGCTTGCTAAGGTATTGAGAATGTTCTATATCTTGATCTTGGTGGTGGTCACCTGGGTGTAAATATGTGTAAAAGTTTCTGGAGGTGTACACGTAAGATTTTTGTGCCTCGTGTAAGGAAATTTTTAAAAAGAAATAAAGATCTTCCCAGTCGCCATCCTCAAAACTTTTAAGTCAGCAGGTCCAGAGTGGGGCCCTAGATTCATGTGTGTTGACAGTCCCTGAGAAACACTGCCTTAGGTTCTTGCTAAATTGCAGCTAGATAATAATATACTTGATTCATGCTTAGACACTGATGCCCAATATGTGAGGTTGTCTTAGTTTCCTTTTTCTCATAAGAAGGAGGAGGTCTTCAGTATCTCAATCCGAGGAAGAGACTATTGTCATATGTTGGGAAACTCAATTGTCTCATAGAGGAATAGCTTTTGAACTGGGGTGGGGGGAGTATGTGGGAGGCTTCAGTCATACCATTTGTGTAGCTACTGCTGTTAGAAAAAAGGATGACACTATTATGTCAACCAGACAGCAGTGAAAACATTAAAATCATTACTCATTTTTTTTTACATCTTTATTGGAGTATAATTGCTTTACAATGGTGTGTTGGTTTCTGCTTTATAACAAAGTGAATCGGTTATACATATACATATGTTCCCATATCTCTTCCCTCTTGCGTCTCCCTCCCTCCCCCCCTCCCTATCCCACCCCTCTAGGTGGTCGCAAAGCACAAACCCCAAAGTTCGCAGAAGGAAAGAAATCATAAAATCATTACTCTTGAACACAATTAGGCTGATTCCAAGACAGTTTGTAATAATTACATTTCTCAGTTCTGTAGTGTTTTCACATTTGTTGTCATTTCATTTTTGCCATGCATCTGTGAGATTTGTAAGGCAGGTATTACTACTTCTATTTTATAAGGTGAAGAAGCTGATGCAGACAGGTTTAATGTTAGAAAGTTTGCTGACAAAAATATGCATTACTTATTTTCGTGCGTATTAGTCTACTAGTGCTGCCATAACAAAAATACCACAGACTGAGTAGCTTAAACAACAGAAATTTATTTTCTCACACCTCTGGAGGCCAAAAATACAAAATCAAGTTGCCGTCAGTGTGGATTTCTGGTGAAGGCTCTCTTCCTGGCTCACAGAGGGCCTCCCTATGTCCTCACACGGCCTTTCTTCTGTGTGTCTGCAGGGAAAGAGTGAGAGCTCTGGTGTTGCTTCCTTTCCTTGTAAGGACAGCAGTGGATAGGATTAGGACTCCACCCATATGAGCTCATTTAACCTTAATTACCTTCTTAATGGACCTTTCTCCAAATACAGTCACATTAAGGGGGTTAGGACTTCAACATATGAATATGCGGGGGAACATAGTTCAGTCCCAAACAGACTGCAGCCAAGGGACATTCATACCACTCTGAGGAAATAGTTATTTTATGTAGCAAGCCTGATTAACTACTTTTTGCAGTCCCACAACATGTGCAGATAAGCAGAGATTTATTTTAGTAGATTGCCCTCTGCAATTACTTACAACAAAAATAAGACAAATTTGCCCTCCACCTAAGACTTTCCCTCTTTATCTAGAAAATGTACTTTTATTAAAAAAATATATATATATATATTGATTTGACAACAATTTTCAAGATGTTATCTGGCTGAGAAAAGGAAAAGATCACTTCAAGGGAGTTGCAAAACCCTAGATACCAGTACTGCCCAGCTCTGTTATCTATATCTGAGTGAGCAGCAAATGCAGTCCCTTACCTTCTCTAGTCTTTTTTCCCTTCTGTAGTCTTTAATGCTCTTTGCATATCTTTAATCTACTTCAGTTCCCCCAATTTACCTTTATTTATTGATAACAGTGTAACTATGTATTATTCCAACTATATACGGTTAAAATTAATATTTAAAGTGAATATTATTATGAACCAGTCCTCGTTTGGATATGCTTTTAATAAAACCCATAGAAATTTCTTGACAGCACCTTTTATATTACTTGAGATGAACACAGAAATGAAACTAAAAAAATAGAAGAGTCAGTTCTTAAAGCTGCTTTTTAATTATTATACAGGTGCTTAGAGTGTATTACGATCGCCTTGTGGATAATGCAGACAGAAGTTGGCTGATCAACTACATTCAAGAAATCTTGAAAAACTATATGCATGAAAATTTTCATGAGCTTTTTCAAAGTTTGGATTTTGATAATGATGGAGTGGTGGAAGAAGACGACCTACACAGCTTAATGTTTTGTGATTTCCATGATCCCAAGAGAGAGGATACCAACTACAGAGAAGTTGCAAATGTAGATGCTCTCCGGGTGATAGTAGAAGCTCATCTAGAAGAATACAACAATATGAGCAAAAAAACCCTGAACCTTGTCTTATTCCGATTTGCCATAGAGCACATCAGCCGAATTTCCAGGATCCTGAAGCAGCCTCGCAGCCATGCTCTTCTGGTTGGTGTTGGAGGGAGTGGAAGGCAGTCTGTCACCAGATTAGCTGCCCACATGGCTGATTCTTCAGTTTTCCAGGTTGAAATCTCCAAGGGCTATGATAATTCTGAGTGGCATGAAGACTTAAAAGTGATCTTAAGGAAATGTGCAGAAGGGGAGATGCAGGGTGTCTTCCTGTTTACAGATACTCAGATTAAAAAGGAGTCATTTCTAGAAGATGTCAACAATCTACTAAATGCTGGGGAGGTTCCGAATCTCTTTGCATTGGATGAGAAGCAGGAGATATGTGATAAGATGCGTCATTTAGATCGCCAACGGGATAAAACCAAACAAACTGATGGAAGCCCCATAGCTCTTTTCAACATGTTTATTGATCGCTGCCGCAACCAACTGCATGTTGTCCTTGCCATGAGTCCCATTGGAGATGCATTTCGGATTCATCTTAGAAAGTTCCCTGCTCTTGTTAACTGCTGTACCATTGACTGGTTTCAGGTATTGTCATGTAAATTTAGATAGACTTCTAGAAATATTGAATCTCCATCATGAGCATGACTTATTTTAGAGCCCCCCACCAAATTGTAGCTTAGCAGAATTTTCTGATCAATAATAATGTATTTTATGAAATAATTCAAAAATCATTATAATAGAATAACTTCTTATTGCCAGTGCATACAGTCATTGACATCAATTTATTGTAGAAAGTTTTAGGATAAAGTTGTGTATCAGTCAGGTTCCTGACAGGGAGCAGAGAGCACCCTGGAAGGCCTCACTGAGGAAAGTTGAATGAGGGGACTGTTCATAGAGGTGTAAGCAGGATTAAAGGAACTTGAGAGGGATGGTCAGGCAGGAACTGGTGGAGTGTAGTAAGAAGATGTTACTACAGCTGGGTAAAGAAGGGAATGAGGGGAAGAAGTGTTACTGGAACTTGGAGCTGAGGAAATAGGAATGTCTGATAGGAACAGGAACCCAAAACCTAGAGCTCAGCTTCTGCTAGAAAGGAAGAGGGGTAGAAATGCCTCTACCTCTTTTTTTTTTCCAGCCTCTTTCCATTAGCAAACCCAACAGGGCATCAAAAGGAAGAAAGCCCCAGAGACCACTTTTTCTAGTAAATTTCAGTATCGGGAAGTGCGGGGCAGACAAGGGGGTGGGGTAGGAAGTTTGCAAGCTGTGGCAGAGATCCTGTAAGTGAGATCTAACACATAAGAATTTTTGACCTTGGGGAATTTACATAGCCCCTTTGTTCCTCCATTTCCTGCTAAGATTAATTATTTCACGAAAGACATATTTATTGAACTCTTGCTTTGTAGCAGGTCTTATCCTAAAGCTGGAGGTGAATAGGAAAATGAAATAGACTAGGCTTCTGCTTTCCTTGCGTTTGCTTACTTACTTGCAAATTAGTGAAAAATAATTCATCATACAGGGTAGCATGTAGGTTTTCTGAATCAGTGACCTTTACGAGGAAAGATGAAGGACAAAAAGTGCCAGTTTTGAGAGGATCTGGTAAGAGAATAAATTAGTGAAGACAAGGAGCTACATAGAAGGAATGAACAGCGTGAGAGAAAATCTGGGTGACAGGGGCACAGTAACTGAGGGGGAAGTCGTAGAGCTGAGGTCAGAAAGGTGGGAAGCGCCAGATCAGGTAGACATTTGCAAGTTGGGCTTCGGATATTATTTTTTTATTATTAATTTTTTTTGCGGTACACGGGCCTCTCACTGTTGTGGCCTCTCCCGTTGCGGAGCACAGGCTCCGGACGCGCAGGCTCAGCGGCCATGGCTCACGGGCCCAGCCGCTCCGCGGCATGTGGGATCCTCCCAGACCAGGGCACGAACCCGTGTCCCCTGCATCCGCAGGCGTACTCTCAACCACTGCGCCACCAGGGGAGCCCCGGATTTTATTTTGAATGTGCTGGGAAGTCTTTGAAGGATTGTAAATTGAGAGCGTGAAAAGAGCTAATTTGCCTTTGATAAGATCACTCTGGCAGCTGCATAGAGCTCAGAAGCAGGGAGACCAGTTAGGACGCTGTTGGAAAATTCCAGGAAGATGGTAACAGAGAGTTGAACTGCAATGATGGTTGTGGGTATAGAAAGAATGGAAAAGATTTGGAAGCTATTTTAGGACTTGCTTTTGGGATAGATGTAGGATTGAGGAAGAGGAGAGGGATCAAGGATGACTAGCTTGAGCAACTGGGTGTATGGTGGAGATATTGACTAAGTTGGGGAGGACTGCAACTATTTTGGGGGAGATAAGAACCCTGTTTTAGACTTGTTAAGTTTGAGATGGTTATAAGAGAAATCAAAGAGGTAGTTGTTGATCTAATTCTGGAGTTTAGGGGAAAGGATAGTAACATTTACCTCAGAATTGTTGGGAGAATTAAACAAGATAATAATAGTAGAATGTGCACAAAGATAGACATTCTATAAATTTAGTTCCTTTTCTCTTCCTTGCTCCTGCAATACTCATGCCCAATTTCTCTAACCCCTGAACAAACCATGAAGGGTTAATATTATACACATTAGTTACTGGCTCCCTGTCATAAGGGGTCAAATACTTGGGGGTTCCTCATGAGTGTCTGTCCCCCCCCCATCCCTCATGTTTTCCCCTGCATTTCCACCATCCATGAAGGACCGCAGTAATAACAAACTCCTGTCAGTAGATTGGATCATGTGCTAAAGCATTTATCTTAAATTCAGTCCTGGCCTGAAGATGCACTACAGGCAGTTGCCTCCCGCTTCTTGGAAGACACTGAAGTGTCAGAGGAAATACGAGATGGCTGTATTGAGTTGTGTAAAAGCTTTCACACTTCTGCTGTAGATTTATCGACATCCTTCTATGTTGAACTTCAAAGATACAATTATGTGACTCCTACCTCTTATCTTGAATTAATTTCTACCTTCAAACTGTTGTTGGAAAAGAAAAGGAGGTAAAAACAAAATTTCTTATTTCAAAGTAAGCTGTGGTGGTTTTAAAAACATTTGTGTGGACAAAAATGACATAGCAATGATGTGGGAGAGATTTATTTCATATATGTATATACTGTGAGTTTTGTTGCATCATTAAATGATTTACTCCACAGACACTTTTAGGGTAGGGAACAGGGCTTATTCTTTTGTGCAGAGGCATTGCCCAGCACATGATAAATGCATAATCATATTTGTTTAAGGAATGAAGGTGTGCCACTCAGAGCTGTGGTAAGGCTCCAGGATACTTTGACAATGCTATTGGGTAAGCAACACTAGGGAGTAATTTTTCTTTAATAAGTAATTAGATAATAAATAAACCTTCTCTTTAGGTATTGAACAGCTGAAACCCAGAGACAGCCGCTCAATATACATAACCAGCTTTCCTTCTTTAAGTAAACTCTTATTTGAAAACATCAATACAAACATCAATAAACTTATATGAATTTAAGCAATTTTTTATATTGCATTTGTAATTTTTAATATTTTTATTTCCCTCTTGAAGTCCGATTTATCAAACTAAACTTTCCCAGGTACTTAAATAATTTCTAAAATCTAGTAAGTTAAACTTATACATATGGTAAGCCTTAAGTTCTTTTCAGTATTTGACTACTGTCTAAAAACTTAATGAGTTTTTTTACTTCAAAGCACAAATTAGCTCTGTTGATCAATTACATAAATTATATTGGAGTACAAGGCTGATCTGTTCATCTAATTGACCAAATTCTTCTAAATATTAAAAAAATACTTAAAACACCAAATGTGCACAGATTCCTTGACAAAAAAAATAATAAGTTTAGTTTTTGCATATTAACTATAGTTCATTCTAAATCTTCCTATGGCTAACTCACTATCTTAGGCATTTTGAAGTACCTTTTCTCGTATTGTCCAAGATGCTACCTAGATACTGCTGGGAAACTCCTTAGCCGCATTTATAGTGACTTTTGTAATGCCTTCCACAGCAGGAGTGTCATAGCTTTCCTATTCATCATGGCACATACCCCGTGTTGAATCATACCAATGGTATTTTTCCCATCTACCTAGTGAAATCTGCAAGTCCCACCCAAGGCTGCTACACGACTTAACTGAATTTTGCTATTTCTTTGGCTGTCATTTTATTATTTCTTTCCATGTAGATCTTAGGATCTTTAACCTAATGGAATCTTGCTTTTTCCCCCCATATTTTCCCATCCAGGGAGATCAAAACCACTTGGGGAGTCTGATTAATTTGGGGGTATCACTCATCTTTCTGTTTGATTATATGCTCACAGTATTTAAGGCCATCCTAACTGGAAGAAAGATTATAAACATGATATACAAACTTAGAGAAAGTTTGAAAGTAATAGTTTTCTAGACATTTTTAGATATTCTTGTTGGCCTTTCAACTTTCCTCTTTTTAGAAATGTTCTCCTTTACCTCAACTAGAATTCCCACCCTGTAGTTATTCTTCCTTTAATAGCTAAAGTCTTTAGATCTCCTTATAGCCAGGTAGTACTGTAACCTCGAAGCAAGTTATCAGGTTCCCTGCCAAGAAACCAGTGTTTTAGCCAGCAAAGCATCATGTGGGATGAACCACCACACTGAAACTGCTTCATGTTGGCAGGAGTGAGACCTTTCCAGTGCTTGCTCCACACAGGTTCCACTGAAACCAAACTCACAGATAATATGGTATCCTCTATCCAGTCTCCTCAGTTCCCATTGCTGTAACAAGTTTTGCTCGGAGGGAATCACAAATGCCAAAAGTGTAGCATGTCCTGACTTGTAATGTTTTTTTTTTTCCCTATGACAGCCTTTTCAGTTTTCCAGCTCAAGCCAGTTAAGCACTCAGTTGAAGAGTGCGCTTCCACCTTTAGACAATTATCAGGTTGGTTTGTTACCTACTCCAACCAACTTTTTGAAGAGAATTTCTAAAATGTGTCACCCTTTACTTTGAGACATTATGGCATCTCAAATATTTAAAATGAAACAAATTATAAAGAAGCGTTTTCTCTACTCATAATGTATAATTATCTCTAGAACACATATGAATGCAGATAAAAATTTAAAGTATGTTAAAATATTACATTATTTTGGGCTTCCCTGGTGGCGCAGTGGTTGACAGTCCGAGCACCAAAAAAGTGTTGAGCTTTATTCTCTATTGGCCACTTTTATCTTAAATTTAAAAATTCCTATTTCAAGATACTTAACACACCTTAAAATTATATGCCACATTTGGCAGCATTCAAAATAATATATTTTGGGCACTGAAGTCTATTTAAAATAACTGATTATAAAAAGATTTTAAGGAACAATAATGTTGTTGGAATAAACTTCCCAAGGTGACTAATTATAGAGGCACATCGTTCATCTTGGTATAAGGAGGTTCCTTGACTTATACTTAGTGTATTTATCTTTTGAATTTGTTATATGCCTAGATATTGTGTCAGGTACTAGAAATACAAAAAATCCCTAGA
The DNA here is from genome assembly GCF_003031525.2 of Neophocaena asiaeorientalis asiaeorientalis. Taxonomy (NCBI): domain Eukaryota; kingdom Metazoa; phylum Chordata; class Mammalia; order Artiodactyla; family Phocoenidae; genus Neophocaena; species Neophocaena asiaeorientalis. The sequence continues at coordinate 883,106 of NW_020185317.1, forward strand.
CATACTGTCTACTTTTAATTGCACACAATCTAAAGTTCTAGAGTTTATATTTTTCACAAAATTGTTAATATATGTGAAAAACTTTCAGACCACTTTTTTAAAGTTGAAGTATACCTGATTTGCAATGTGTCAGTTTCAGGTATTAAGCAAAGCGATTCGGTTATATATATTTATAACTTTTCAGATTCTCTTCCATTATAGGTTATTTATAAGATACTGAATATAGTTCCCTGTGCTATACAGTAGGTCCACTTCTTTAGTTATGCCTTGAACAAGCCTGAAAAGCTCAAGAACACTTAATTTTTTTCCTTGAAGGAGGAGCTAGAGCCTGACAGCTAACCTTGTTTTATCTTTGCTTTCAGTGAAGTAATGAAAATGAAAAAGAGGTACGAAGTGGGTTTGGATAAACTGGATTCTGCTGCATCTCAAGTAGCCACAATGCAATTCGAGTTAGAGGCTCTACATCCTCAATTAAAAGTTGCTAGCAAAGAGGTTGATGAAATGATGATGATCATTGAGAGGGAGTCTGTAGAAGTTGCCAAAACTGAAAAAATAGTGAAAGCTGATGAAACAATAGCAAATGAACAAGCTATGGCTGCCAAAGCCATCAAAGATGAATGTGATGCTGACCTGGCAGGGGCCTTGCCCATACTAGAGTCAGCTCTAGCTGCCCTTGACACTCTCACTGCACAGGTAAGAGCACAGCCACAGGCTTGCTGGGAGACGCATCATCATAGCTTAAGAAAGTACTTAATATTGTGTGCTACAATCTAGTCTGTCTTTCCAAATTAGTCTCCACATTTAATGCGATTGAAATCATTTTCAAATTGGCAAAAAGATTCCCTCATTCACCTGGAAAAAAAGAAATGAACATGCATGACTAAGACAATTTTGAAAAAGAAGCAAGCTTCCAAATGTTCTAAACAACCGTACAACAACTGTTATTTCAGGAACTTTGCAGAGCAACTTTAATCAACAGGGGTATAAGACCCAAGTACATATTTTGATGCTATGTGCACCTATTTCATATTTAGACACTTGTAATTGGAATATACCTTACAGTATATATGATAAAGTGTTATGTCAATGTTTTTCGGTTGTTTTTTGTGATACATAATATGGCTTATAATGTTATATTTTATAATAGCATGTCTAAGCTTTGAAATTTATTAAAAATTAAGGTGTGAAAGTGAATATTTCAATTAAGAAAGATAAAGATGAATTTTAAAAAATAAATAGTGTTGGGAATCTTGGCTAAACTTTTGGGTGAGGTAAGGGAGAAAGTGTTAGATCCTTTCGTCACACCTTACTCCAAAATAGATTTCAGATTGAAATTTAAATATAAGTAGTTATATTACTATAAAAATGGTTGAAAATGTGGGTCAGATGTTAATAATCTTGGAATGTAAACTAGAACCTAGGGTTTCTTTGGTATAAGAAATCAGGAACAAAAAAACAGTAAGCAATATTGTTCGTAATGTATATGCTCTCTTTTGTATTTTTCATAAATAATAAAAATTTTTTAAAGTACTGAATTTTAGTACCTAAAAACCAACACATTTTGTTTGATATAAACACCATGGACAGAACTTTAGAAACGCTGAGGAAAAACTTTTCAACTATATGGTAAACAAGATATTAATATGCTTCTATGTGAAAAGCTCTTACAAATCAATAACAAGCTTTAAGATAAGATAGTAAATGGTATAAAGAAGTACTAATTCACAAAGGAGGAAATACAAATAGTCAATAAACATATGAATACAAAGTGTCAATAAACATATCATTCCTTATTTGTATTTAAAGAAATACAGATCAAAATAAAATTTCTTTGGCCTGTCAGAATGCCTACCAGTGTTGCTAAGGGTGTAGGTAGTAAAGCAGCAGGCACCCTTCTGCTTTCTGGAGGACAGTTTGTCAGTATTTGTCAAAAGCTTTAAAACAATAAAAGACATTAAGACTTTAATTCAATACGGCAACTGTAATAGTAAAAAAGAGAAAAAGGCACAGATAGGGTATGAGAATTATGGTTCTTATCTACGCATTGGAAGGCTATCTATACAGCCATTAAAAATGATGCAAATGTTTACTAGCATGAGCGGATGTTCGCTATGTATTGTGATTGAAATAGAACAGATTTTAAAACAGCGTGTATGTTAAGTATACTATGATTCCATTGGTTAAAATACAGCATATACACTGGTTTATAGCGTATACATATGAAAAAGATATAGAGGAATATAAAGGAAAATGTTTACAAGAGCTAACTGTATATAGTCGGTTTATAGGAGACACTCATATGTATAATTTCTCTGTGTTTTTCTGTTTGCATCTATGACATTTATAGCTTTTCAGAAGCAACAAAACTCTTACTTTGTGACAGCCAAACTCTCTTTCTTGTGTCTTTGAAGTAGATTTCATGTCATAAGTAATCTCATATAGGGTATCTTCCCGTTACTCTTTTTTGTCTGTAACTTTTCCTTTGGGATAAACTTCTCAACACTTCTTGACACAATTCTATCACTTTCACCATTTCTACCTAATGAACGGTGAGTTTCTATCTTATGACTTAGTTTGAAAATAGGAACGGATTACAAGTCATATGTAAACAATTCTTTTTTAATAATAGCATGTTATTATTTCAAGGACATTACAGTGGTAAAATCCATGAAGAGTCCTCCCGCTGGTGTCAAGCTTGTTATGGAAGCTGTATGCATCTTGAAAGGCATCAAAGCTGACAAAATCCCTGACCCAACGGGTTCAGGGAAAAAAATTGAGGATTTCTGGGGTCCCGCCAAAAGACTTCTTGGTGACATTCGATTTCTACAGTCACTTCATGAATATGACAAGGACAATATTCCTCCAGCTTACATGAACATCATAAGAAAAAATTATATTCCAAATCCAGATTTTGTTCCAGAAAAGATTAGAAATGCTTCCACAGCAGCCGAAGGTCTGTGCAAATGGGTCATAGCAATGGATTCATATGACAAGTAAGTACTAACAAAAAGAAAATGAACTGGTGTGTTTTATTTTCAGGTTTGGCCACTTAAATAATATAAAGAGCTACATAGGTGAGAGGGTCCTCAGAAAATCCTGTCTAATGCCTGTTATATGACATATTTACTGGAGGCAAGACTATACCAACTAAATACAATGATACTTCAACTTTTTGGACTCAGGAACCCTTTATATTCTTAAAAATTATTGCAGACCCCAAAACCTTTTTTATCTACCATATTAGAAATTAAAACTGAGAATTAAAAAAAATATTTACCTCATTTTTAAATAGCAATAAAAAACTCCACGTTTACATAAGTAACTTTTTTTTCATCCACATTTTCAAAAAAAGTTGTGAGAAAAGCGGTGGTGTTTCATATTTTTGCACATCTCTTTACTGTGTGCTTTAAAAGACAGCTTGACTCTCAGATCTGCTTCTTCATTCAATCTGTTGTGGGATATATTGTTTTGATTGAAGTATATGAGGAAAATGCAGCCTCACACAGATGTTTAGTTGCACAAGGAGGACCTCTCGGAGTCCCTGAAGGGGAGGGGACATGTCTTGGACCACATTTTGAAAACCACCCTTAACATTTATTCTTTGTTTAGACAAATAGCCTTTTTTGATGATTGTATGAGAAATACTTATATACAAAACAGAGTAAAAAATTTTGGTTATTTCTTCAAAACAGGAACTATTACTGGATGTCTTTCAAACTCATAAACAGTTTGAATCATTGTACGTATATATTACAGGCTATGTATATTTTGGACCATGATATATTATGTTAATGATAAATTTTAATTTAATGTTTTATCATTTATTTAGAAATATAACATGACTTAATTCCATTTTCCAGATAAAAGAATTTAGATCCATCCTTTTTCCTACATAATCCCTTTTATTACCAACATACATATTTATAAGCTAGCTGGTTTTAGTTATGGATATATTCTGAAATTTGAGAAAAGTACAATATAAAGACAGGAGTGTCATTCTTAGATGTATTTAATAAAACTGGAAGAGAAAAAAAAGAGTTGGGGAACTGAGGAAGTGGGCGGACACACACAAAATCATTTTAACTATTTTGAGATGAAAATAAAATAACCCATTTAATTATTTAAAATAAATATTTTTTAAAAATGAAAGAGTTCCTTGAAAAAAAAATGAAAGAGTAAAATGATGTAAATAAAATACCCTTCTTCTCATCATAATTAAGCCTTAACGAATTAGGCTAGTTTCCACAAACACTCCTCTATTTTACATGTATATGCTTATTCTCCTTTTCCAAAATCACCGAAATTGACATTGGTGACAACTGAATATTTTATTTTGGGTAAAAAAATTACTTATTTGAAAACATTATGTGTATTTGATATCTATTTTAATAGTCATGTTTTATGTGCTGAGATCAGATTTGACTGATTCCTAAATGAAATATAAAATATAGAAATCAGTATAGGTTATACATGAAGATGTGTTTTGAGTTATAGTAAGGATATTAGAAAAGTAAATTCAGTGATAGAAAGTACACTAGAATATTAAACATGTATTTAATTTTCCAATTTTACTTTTGGCAGAGTGGCAAAAATAGTAGCTCCCAAAAAGATAAAACTGGCTGCAGCTGAAGGGGAGCTTAAAATTGCCATGGATGGTCTCAGAAAGAAGCAGTCAGTGCTTCGGGAAGTTCAGGACAAGCTGACCAAGCTTCAGGACACACTCGAACTAAATAAACAAAAGAAGGCTGACTTGGAAAACCAGGTATAGGATAATACAGACAAATATGGGCAAATCCTCAATTATTCTAAATAAAAATGATGTTCATGCTGGCACAAACACAGCAATCCTATTTTCTTCCTGGTCAGTGGTTGGCAAACAGTGGACCACAGGCCAAGTCCACCATTGTCAGTTTTTGTACAGCCCACAAGCTAATAATGGTTTTGACATTTTTAAATGATTGATTATATAAGTACCTATATAATATCCTCATTTTTGCCTCTTGGTCCACAGAGCCTAAAATATTTACCTTCTGGCTCTTTACCCCACAAAAAGAAAAAAATTGTCAATAATCTCTGTTGCAGATTACTAGAATATTGAGCTAGATGATTTACATCATTCTTCATTATAAGTGAGAAAATGGAGAACCAAAATGTTAAGTGACTTAGTGTTAAGTGACTTATATAAGAGTTAATAACTGATTTTCTTTGCTGTACACCTGAAACTAACACAACATTGTTAATCAACTATACTCCAATAAAAATTATTTTTTTTAAAAAAAGAGTGAATGGCAGAGCTGAGATTAGAACTCAATACCCAGAACCACAGTGTGTCCACTGAAAATGTTTTTAAGACTAAAATCACTGCTCTTCGATAGTGATACCATTTGCAAAAATTAATTGCTAGTGTCTGATTATGTTCCAGAAAAAAGTGAAAACATTTTATAACAGTTAACATTTATTGCGTGCTTATATGCAAGGCACTGTTGTTCTGAGAGCAATGTATATTATCTCATTGATTCTCACAAAAGCTTTCTGAGGGAGGTAATCTTTTTGAACCATTTTGTAATAACTGAAACACAGAAAAGTTAAGCAACTTACTCATGGTCAATGCAGCTTCTAAGCTAAGATCCAAACCCAGGCAGTCTGACTCTAATAGCTATGCTCTTTCTCACTGTACTAGACTGCTTCTTTCTGTAGGATATGTGCACAAATTCTGTATTTGTGCAATATGTGACATTGTGCTAATCTTAAAAATGTGACCTATTATTAGGCATGGGTTCCAAGTGATCAGTTTTAGTTTAAATAATATAACTAAAAAATGGGTATGTGTTTGCTTACTGTAAACATTTTTCAACTGTGTTGTATGTTTGAAATAACTTTTCATAATAAAATGTTGGAAAATTATGGTAATGTAAATTGAATGCATGCATATATGTGTATTAAAGATCTACTTTTGGAAGAGAAATTTTGGCTAAAATATTTTTACTTGGTGGCTCCTGATGGCAACTTTATTATAGTCCAAGACCTGATTCAACATTTTAATACTGTTGAAAGAAGAATGGGTGAAGAAAGAAACTAGGAAGCAAAAGATATTAAAGGAGGGAAAATTAAGAGAGAAAGGTTTTTATTTAGGAAGTATCAAAAATATTACCAATTACATACCTTCTGCTTTTTTTAAACCTATCTTTAGATAAACTGATACAGTATTTTATATCTTTTAATCTAAAAGCATTTATTTAATATAAATATTAATAGCATAAGAAAAAGTATAAGACAAATTCTTATTCCAAAATAATCTGTCTCTGCTTTTATCAATTATTTACTTCTGTTCATGTAAATTATTTCATTTTGAACTTTAAGATAACCTTTACTTAATCTTGTCATCTTCTAAGAATAATGATGCTAAGTCATTTAAAATTAATCAAAATAATTCAGGTATTCTGTTGGAATATTGCTATTGCATGGGTTGAAATAGCTTTTCCCAAAGTTTGCCATATTCATAATTACCCTTCCTCTTTTTTAAAAATAACATTGCTTAATTATGTATAATCAAACCTGGTTGACAATCTTCTGCACAAAGTAGGCTGTCAACTATTGATTGATGTCCTAATTTAAGGTTAATTGCAAGTGTCTGAGTAGGTTGACACAATTTAACAACTTGAAAATTGTGCTTTGTAAGTAAGCATAAATTATTAAAACTTTTAAACATTTAACCTTTAAAATGATCATTAAATCAAACACAAGTTAAATGAGGGGAAAACGTTCATAGAATATTTAAAATAAAATGCATTTAGATTATTAAAATGGAGGGGAAACGTCTATATTTGCAAGAGGATGTCCTTTATTACTTAATTAACTTCCAGTGTCTCATACGGTAGCTCATTTCCTTTAATAGAGCTATTCTTTGCGTTATATGATAAATATCTGTTACAAATTTCACAAATTATATTAAAGTACACACTTTATCATGAAAAATGTTCTAAAAGGTCATGGACTTGCCGGTCTTCATAGTTAGATATTGCACATTTTTCTTTTAGAATGTTAAAAAAAATAAATTCCAGGCGTGTTTGTAATGTAAAACTTTATCCCTCAGGGTAAAATCTTGCTGAAATTTAAATAATTTTTTAACTTATTCTCCTTGTAGTTGTTGATAAAAGTTTACTTTTATTTTTGAGGTTGACCTGTGTAGCAAAAAGCTAGAACGAGCTGAAAAGTTGATCGGAGGCCTTGGGGGTGAGAAAACTCGCTGGAGCCAAACAGCTCTGGAGCTGGGGCAGCTGTACATCAACCTGACAGGGGACATCCTCATTTCCTCAGGGGTCGTCGCTTACCTCGGAGCCTTTACATCTAACTATCGACAGGTAGGGAGTACTCATCGACCTCTAGGGTCTCTTCCTGACCCTCCCATTACAATCAACATTAATCTTGGGGTTTTTTGTTTGTTTGTTTGTTTGGATTTTTTGGTAAGTACGAGGTAGAAAAATGTTTTCAAGTGATTTCTAGTTGTGTATTTTAATTATTCAATAAATTAACTTGGTAGCCAAAAAAGTGCTGTATCAAATACTCTTCTAATTGTTTTAGAAACAAAAAGATCTACTTTAGAATGTAATGTGAAATGGTAGGCTCTAATGATAAAATTTCAGTTCTCAAACAAGTATAAAGGTATCGGGATATTTTGGGGGGCTGGGGGCTGTTTAGTCAACTACTCTCTATGAATCTCAATAATAAATCATTTCCAAATGACTTGAGAAACTGAAACTTTATGGGAGGAAAAGATGAACCTACCTAAAACCCAATTGATAAGTGACTTCTTTCCTAAGAAAATAAATAGCAGGTTCCATGCTTCGAATTCCCACCCCTTTGACGGATTCTGCCTCCTTGATCCAACTCCTAACCCCTACTTCTTCTCCCAGCTTTTTTGTTCCACTGTTCAGTCCCTTTCTCAATGACACCCAGCACATTTTTCAGCTCTCTCTAGGAGTACAACCCAGGACATGGCCCTGTCAAAGCAGGAGGAGAGATTTAGAAAACTTAAAAGGAGAAGAAGGCAGTGAAAATAAAGAGAAGAGAGAAATTTGAAACATTTGCCAATAGCTTCTGGTGTCAACGGAGGAGAGAAAGAGTAAATGAAAACCCACTTCTGTGTGTGGCTTTATCAAGTTTTACAAAGCATTCGCTTTGCCCGTGGTCTCAGTTGAGCTTCACTTGAATTCAGGGCTTTCGCTTAAGTAGGGTTGATTCTTGGTGGCCACTGTTTTGGTTTGCTTGTTTGCTTTTAACCAAACTAGTTTAAAATCCTCACATTGATCATGCTTCTGTCTTTATCTTTTGGTTCTGGTAGCCCTTGTCCTGGTGCATGACTTTCATATTCTTCTTAGCTTTCTGTCTTCATTTGTGTCTGAATGACTGTTTGCAGTTATGGCATTGACATCTTGTAGTTCAGATAATTAACTTTTAACATGACACTATTTACCTAGTCATAGACTTGTTTGCTTGACATTTTCAGAGACTGAGGCTTATGAAGATTAAGAAAACTGCTCAGAACCACACAGCTGGTTAATGACAGAGCAGAAATGAGACTTGTTGTCACCTGAATCCTAATTTAGCCCTCTTTCTACTCTTCAATGTCAACTTGGAAGGATGGAAGTGGTACCTGCAGAGCCTCCTACACTCCTCTGCTGGTTCCCAACATACCCCCGGGTGTCTGCACTGGCTCCTGTTGAGCATTCCAGTGCCGTGCTGGAAGTCACCAGCCAGGGCCACTCCTCCCAACCCAGCCCTCTCTGACGACTCCTTCCAAAGCACTGCATCTTGCTTGACTCCCCGGTCACCTGCTTCCACCAGAATGGGGGCTGCCAGTTAGACCACTACACAAACGCTTCAAGGAAGCATTGAGGCTTGAACTGAGACCTTGAAATTTATGGACAGAAGCAAAGCAACACTAAACTAGACACAAGCTCCAAGCAAAGCTCATAACTCCTTCTGTGAACTTCTGTGCACTGTCCCCACCCCTGATTCAAGAGGACACCTTATCCCGTCCCATCTAAGAAGACTTGAAGGCAATTGTATCCCTTCCTTGCTTTACTGTAGCAACCTAGGCTTTTACTTAACTAATCTCTAACGTCATTGTTCCTTCCTTTGAATTCATTCTCTGAATCCTGCTCTGTAATCATCTCTTTTATCTATTTCTCCTGGGTCAGGGCAGCTGGTAGTTTACGCCCCATCAAGTTTCCCATTCGATTCTAAGCACGAGGGTAATAGTGGCAACTTCAGTGCTCTGCCCAGATCCCCACCTGGTTTCCTGTGCGTTCACGTTCAACAACCAGCACCTGTGGCTTTTTTGGTAGACTTCCCTTGGATTCTTAGAACTCACTTTGCACAGTGCTTGGAGAGCTAAAATTGGCTGGGAATTTACTGCCCTCTGAGGCTGACCTCAATGAAAGACTGACAGAGGTGAGAGCTTGAAGTTCCGTCTCCCTTCCTCTGGTTGGAACAAACGCAAGGAATAACTTACAGCCCCTATAGGAATAAGGTGTAACCACCTGTGCAGAACTTTGGCTGATCTCTCACCTTTTACTGGCTTTTTCCTGGTCGTTATACTGCTTCTCCTAGTATCCCTTCTTTAATAAATCATTTCAGATAAATCTTCATGTCAGAGTCTGCTACTGGGAAACCCAAGTAAGACAAAAAGGCTTTAAAACAATCTTGGTTTTTTCCTAACATCAAAGTCTCTGGATACCAAGAGCCTGCAGTAAGTAGCTAGATCCCCTCCCTCTAAGCTTGAGTCTGAGTAGTTGTCAATTATTCATCAACCCCTTTGTAGAGTTTCTGGCACTCCTCATAATAAAATGTAGAAAATTTCTATTCTCCTAGCATAACTGGGCCCACAGTATTCGATTGTAATGCCCATGCCTATCTCCAAAACAAAATCCTACAAAGCTGTAAGGACATACAAGCCCTGGAGTTGAATTACTTTGAACTTTCTAAGGGACCTTTTCCTACCAATAATCAAAGTCAAAACTGCTTTGGTGGTGGTAGTTACTTTCACCAAGATGGCACCCTTAGTGGTCAGTTTTCCATTTCCACCAACTATCTTACCACCTGATTACCAGCCAAGATCCTTGGCTTGTCTTTTGAGATGCTTGTTCAGAGGCCCTCATGTTCATTTCACTTATTCTTTGCTGCTACACCCTTACAGATGTATAATTGCCAGAGTTCATCTGTGATAACATACTACACCTATCAACTATAGATAGCATTCCACAGCAACTATGGCTTTCATTTTCCCTACTTCTTCCCCGTATCACTGGCTTCGATGCCCATACCAGCATCAAGCTGTATCTGAGAAAACCTTCAGACCTCCCCACAAAAGTCTTCAGGCCAACGAAAAATCAAAAACATGCCCATAGGAACTGTGTACTAGGTAGGAGCCAGAATCAAACTGGAAATGCTGCCTTCTCCTCCACCCTATATAGCCATGCCATCGGTCCTGGTGCCAACAACCAAACCAAGTAAAAACCCAGATGATAGTCATTAAGTACTCATGAGTGTGCTGTCTTAACTCAGTTTTGAATCATGGTTAACAACTCTGAATTCCCTTCTGTGGGCAGTTTGCTAAGCCCTCATGCCAACCATTTCCCTTTTCAGGCTCTAATAGTCCTGGGTTACAATAGGCACATATCCAACTTCCAGAGGCCCCCATATACCTAACACCCAAGGACAGCCCCTTCTTCCCGGTGCCTGTGGAACTATTCAAAGGACCCAGTCATCAGGAAGCCCTGGAAACCTAGCTAACTCCACCCCACTCTGCTTGATGTTTATAAACTGTCCCCTACAGTTCCACCTTGCTGTTACTCTGTGTCCAGGTGCAGCCTCCTGTGTATCAGCTTTCTCTCATTTGGAGCTGTAAGTAACAAAGAGTTCTGCCTCTCATCTATAGGAGTGTCTTTGTGTTATGGCCCACCTTCCAAGGAAGCTTTAATCATACCTAAGATCATATAATTATGAGACAGAAGCCTGGCAGACAATGCCTTAATCAAAATAAAAATGTCATCCATAAATGGACAGTTGGAAATCATGTGCCACTGATGAGATGCAATGAGAAGAACACAGTATCATTTCTGTGATATTCCTGCCAAAGGTGCATAACCTAAATTGACTTATGACAGAATACCACACAGACCCAGCTGTGGGGCATTCTACAGAATAACCGGCTAATCAAGGTCATGAAAATCATCAGCTGTCCCCAAACTGTCATAGCCTTTCATGTGCAAACCGAAGGGAGTGTTGGTCCAACCTACTCAGCAGGAACCCGAGGGAGAGGGTAGTACCCACCATGCGCTCTCAGCTAGCTCCACTTGGTACACACGGCATCCTCATTTGCCCACGGACTGGTATCAACACCACATATATCCACCTTCTCCTTGCCCCTTTCTAACCTATTTTCTCTCCAGTCATGTCTTTCACTGTTTATGAACCCTTTGATCTATAACCTCAATTTGGACCTTGATTTCTGATTTTCTGAGCGAACCTAAGATTGAAGTACGCTTCTGGTTCCTGAGCATCCTAGCAAACTGTGCCCCAGGTGGGGTATCCAAGACTCCAGTATGTGCCCTGATCCTTATTGGTGCCTAATAACCCTGCTGTGGTCCCTCCCCCAGGACATGTGAGAGCCAGGCACAAATGTTTTTTGTGTCCCCTACTGGTTCAAATTGGATTTACTTTTATACCACAATATTGTAGTAAGGTGTGCTGATATTTATAATTTAAAGAAAATGTGTAGAAAAACATGGTGATCTCCATGTATTTTGTCAACAGAAGCTTTGGAATCATAATTGGCAATTATTTTTTCCAGATACAAAGTTCTGATTTCACTAGTAAGTGATCTATCTAAATTTTATCTTAACATTATATATAATTTTCATTTGAATACATAGTAGAGCTTCTAAATTATGATTTTATTTGAAAAATATGATGAACACAAATCATTTTTGAGGTAGAGTTTCAACAATGCTTTGTAGACTCAGAGCGTAGTTGAGGAGTTTACACGGTATCCATTTGGTAACCTCCAACCTCATTTTTATATCTTTGTGTGTATGTCTTAAAGAACCAAATCAAGGAGTGGACAAATTTGTGCAAAGGAAGAGGTATCCCCTGCTCAGATGATTATTCCCTTATGAGTATTCTGGGAGAAGCAGTGACAATTCGAGCCTGGAATATTGCTGGATTACCTTCTGACTCATTTTCTATTGATAACGGAATCATCATAACGTAAGGAAAATATTTCTCACAAATGATCTCTATCAGTCAGTGGATTTATTTATCTGTGTACCTTTTTAACACAGCTAGTAAACTTTTATAGTATTGAAAAATGTTTTACTTAACTAATTAGCTAAAATAAATATGGATAATCACTTCCTTCTCCAACTAATGTCAGAGTAGTTGAGCATTGGGGACAGTAGTAAACAAACTAAAAACCCCAGATGACTTTTGCTTAATTTTTTATCAATTTTTAGCAAATAGAACAAAGCCCTGCCATAAGTAAGTGAAGTCCAAATTTTTTATTCCCATAAAACACAGGGTTTTGTTATTATAGGTTAGTGAAACATGCAGGGATAGGTTTGTGTTGGTGATGTCTTACTCCCTGCTGGGTGTGCAACCACCTTAAATGATATGGATACATTTCTGGGTCCTGGGCTGGTTGGGGCTTTTAAAAGAGTGGTGCTGTTCCTGGAATCTCCTGGTTAGTAGATAAATCCCATGGAGATTGGGCCGGGAGGATACTGGAGGCTCATCCAGCCTTACCTTTCCTCAAGTTGTTGCCTCCTAGAAGCCAAGGACTTCACTCTGTCCTAGTGTGAGGATGATCATTGATTGTGTTATTTTCAAGGTCACATTACTATGGGCCTTCTATCACTGGGCCAATCTTTTTGGAGGTTTTAGCATGTTAGAAATAGCACAGGGAAACCATCAGGAAACGTTCAGTTCTGTGTTACATCACTATTTTGAGTAGTTGTTACTTTACTACTGAAAAAGTAATTGATATGACGGTACTTAAAGTAAAAATGGTTGAGGCATGTAAATTTTTTAAAATGGAATTAACCACTATGTGTAAAAACCATATTATTAAATTTTTTGTTTGTAACATTTATGAAAATTATTCTACAAATTAAAATTCTGGTGAACAAATTTCTTTACTGCTCAGCAAATGATCCTGACATATGGATTTCTATAGCATTTATTTACTGAACTATTCTAAAAGGATTTGAAGCATGTGCAGTTTGAATATAACATAAAATAGGATAAAATCTGATAAGACCACCTAGGGATATTAAAGAGGTAGTTACTATTAGGTACTTGAGACAAGCTAATCCTTGCAGTTGGGTCCTGAATTAAGCTCACAGCTTTGCGATAACCAAGGTAAAAAAGAAAAGCTGTGTCACACAGTTCTTATTTTTCAATCAAGCAAATCATACTCAGAAAAACAAACTTTTCCGGGAACTAAACTTACATTTAATTATTTTGTTGATTGGGAGATGAGATTATCAAGCTTTTCTTTGGTGGACTAAAATTAAGCACTGGGTACTCTTGCTCTGATAATCTACATTAATCCGGAAGAAAAATCATAGAATCTAGATAAGTGATAAATATGTGCATTAGTTTGCAACTAAAACAGATGTTTAAGTACCTTTTAAGAAGTATAGGATGGCAGCTAGTTCGTTTTTTAAATACTTAACAAGTAGGTGGCAAACAGTTTGCGTAGACATTTAACGCGAGAATACACATTGGACATTGACAATATGGGAGGTTTCTGAAAGTTTAGAAGTCTATCTTTTGGAAGCCTCATATATTGTTGATGGGAATGTACATTGGTACAGCCACTATGGAGAACAGTATGGAGATTCCTCAAAAAAGTAAAAAGAGTACTACCATATGATCCAGCCATTCCACTTCTGGGTATTTATCTGAAGAAAACAAAAACACTAATTAGAAAAGATATATGCATCCCTATGTTCATCACAGCATTATTTATACTATCCAACAATATGGAAGTAACCCAAATGTCTCTCAACAGATGAAGGGCTAAAGATGTGGTGTATATGTGAGATGAAATACTACTCAGCCATAAAAAAGATGAAATCTTGCCACTCGTAACAACATGGATGGACCTTGAGGGTGTTATGCTAAGGAAATAAGTCAGATGGAAAAAGACAAATACTGTATGCTTTCGCTCCAATGTGAAATATTAAATAAATAGATAGATGGATAAATAATAAACAAAACAAAGCAAACATGTAGATACAGAGAGCAGAGTAGTAGTTACCAGAGGGGAGGGGATGGGGGTGTGGGAGGAGGGGGAAATGGGTAAAGGGGATCAAAGATCTGGTAATGAATGGAAACTAAACCTTCGGTGGTGGGCGTGCTGTAGAAGTCAAAATATAATATTGTACAAATAATAATAATTAATGATAATAAAATTTTATTTTAAAAATTTCAATAGAAAAAGAAGTCCACCTTTTACTTTTGTCCAGCTGGACCAATTAGCTTCAGCTAAAATAGTAGTCCAATTTTGTTGTTGTTGTTGCTATTGTTTCCCTCTCAGAAAAGAAAGCTTTGATCTTCCCAGACAATTGTGAATATACTTGGTCATGTCCCACATAGTAGTAGTTATGTCTTTATTGTTTTGATTTGCAATTTATATACTTTTGTTCTACCTAGGAGGACATCTATAATGTATTCCTATAACTCCATTTATCCAGCGGAGGCTGATATACTTCTTATATTCTAGCAAATAAATGTACCCTTTCTTTTGGGTCCAGTCATATTTCAATAATACTGGAACTGTTGATGAATATTTCTGCTTTTAAGATTCCATGTCTTTCAGTGATCTTTTTCAAGACAAACTTCCATTTCAGGAGAGATTGAGGTAGAAAATGGTTTTAATGAGCCATAACCCCTAAATGTTTGCTATTTGTTTGTAAAAGTGTTGAAGCATTAGCAAGAAGTTATGGTAGCAACCTTACTAAGTAGGAAATAAGTATTGTACTTATTTGCTAGTGTGTTCTTCCTTCCCCAGAGATACTTGCTTGATAATGATAATACCTAATATGGAGCACTTACTAAGGACCTGAGCCTGTGCTAAATGCTTTTCACATACTATCTCAGCTGAGGGAAGAGTCAGTAATTTAGGGAACTGGAAGAATATGTAAAATTTGGACAAGTTAGAACATAATTAACTTTTGGAGCTACTGACACTTGATGTTTCCTTAGCTAATCAGAATTTCAAGGGCTAGTGATAACATTCAATGTAATTGGATTCTATCTAAACATTTCACAGGGAAAGTATTGGGATTGTTTAACCACTTGGTAAGTAGATCAGACCTATATCTAATATAACTCTGCTTTTAAAAAATGTTTTAAGTTTTCATTTTTATAGGAGTCAGATAAATCAGGTTTATTTCAGCAACAGTAATAACTGAGAGGAACACCCAACTTTCTTTGTCTGTTTTTTTTTTTTTTAAACATCTTTATTGGGGTATAATTGCTTTACAATGGTGTGTTAGTTTCTGCTTTATAACAAAGTGAATCAGCTATACATATACATATGTTCCCACATGTCTTCCCTCTTGCGTCTCCCTCCCTCCCACTCTCCCCATCCCACCCTTCCATTGTCTGTTTTTATCTAATTGTGTGTGTGTGTGTGTGTGTGTGTAAAGAGGAAAATACCACAACTCTTTGAAATGCTCCACTGCTATATATCCAAATTCCATCCTTCCTTGCAGACTACAGTGAACATGTATTATCATGTTAGAAGTCTGTATTTTTCAAAAATACAGAAGAGCACCAAATATTTATCCTCTCTAGACAATAGCAAAAGAACAAACACTATCAAAACTTGGGGGCTTCCCTGGTGGCGCAGTGGTTGAGAGTCTGCCTGCCTATGCAGGGGACACGGGTTCGTGCCCCGGTCCGGGAGGATCCCACATGCCGCGGAGTGGCTGGGCCCGTGAGCCATGGCTGCTGAGCCTGCGCGTCCGGACCCTGTGCTCTGAAACGGGAGGGGCCACAACAGTGAGAGGCCTGCGTACCGCAAAAAA